>NC_092378.1:51134899-51444899 GCF_030028105.1 Mobula birostris | reverse complement strand
CAACCCCAGTTCGAGATGCTTGCTTAACTGAACCCAGATTTCTGAGGTCCAGAGAGTGGAACTACCAAAGTGCAACAGCATTTCCACTTTAAAAACTCTCCCGCACAGGTTTCCTGTCATCATCAGGTATGATGGACAACCACAAGAGACATATATTGATGTTAAAATTAAAAGAACTCATGCTACAATTAATAGTTATAGCTCTGCTGTAATTATATATAAGGCTACAGTTAACAGCATTATGGCACCAGTATACTATAGTACTGTTGTTAGATGTTAATGTTACAATTAGTAGTTCCAGTTTTATTGCTATATACTAATGCAACAATTAAAAGCATTATGGCAAATTGTGGGAGGCTGTGGTGTGTACAGCCGCAAGAAGCATTAGAGCAAGGTACAGTAGATGACACCTTCCAAACACTATGACATCTATCTCAAGCACAAGAGATTCTGCAGATGCTGGAAATCCACAGCAACCCACACAAGATACTGAGGGAACCCAGCACACAGGCAACATCTATGGAGAGGAATGAACAGTCAACATTTCAGGCCAGTCCTGATGAAGGGTCTCAGCCCGAAACATTGGTTCTTTATTCCTCTTCATAGACGCTGCCAGAGCGGCTGAGTTCTCCAGGACTTTGTGATTGGACTTGTATCATTTTGGACAGCAGGTGCTCAGATACACCAGTGCCTCCAGGTTAGTCTCCAAGCCACACACCATGCTGACTTGGGAATATATCATCCCCACCCCTTCCCCCCACTGTCACTGGGCCGAGCTCCCTTTCAGCACTGTGGACTCACCTACGCAATAAGAAAGTGGCCCCACCACCAATTCACTGTTCTCCAAATTTCAATGTCACCAACTCTTTCCTTGAGTCAGGGCATCATACAGAGCTGTGGCCCGTCTTCTCCATGGTGTCCTTGCTGGACTAAGCCTTTTTGGTCCGTATCTCTCCATGCTTTGAGCATGTCTAAATGTCTCTTTAGCACAGTAAATGGATCTGATTCCACCACCTCCTCTGAGACATCAACCATCCTGTGTATAAAATAAAAAACTTTTCCCTTGGGTCCCCTTTAAAACTCCTTCTCTCACCTTAAAACCATGCCATCAAGTGTTTGAAAGCCTGACCATGGGAAATAGATTCTATCTGCCCTGTCCATGTCTCTTTCAAACCCCCATTGGTCACCCCTCAGATTTCTTTGTTCCGGGGAGACAAGCCCACCCTATCCAATAAAATCCTCCAAAATCCAGGCAACGTCCTGGGAAATCTCCTCTGCACTCTCTCCAGTGCAAGCACATCGTTCCTACAGTGCGGTGACCAGAACTGCATGCAATATGCCCAAGTTGTAACATAGCACCCTAACTTTTATATTCTCTGCCCTGACCTGTGGGGTCCATATGTTTTCTTCATCAGCCTATCGACCAATGTTTCCATTTCATGGACCAATGGACTTGAACCCCAAATTCCCTCTGCTCATTCCTTTGGGAAGAGAAGAACAGGTTAAATCATACTTAAATCAGGAGTTCTGTCCAGTCTTGAGATTTCTAAAGAGGAGCCTCATTGCAGAACAATTAAGGCTAACTGCTTTTCAAATGAGCTGAGGTTTATGTTACAAACACATTACAACAAGCCCTATACTAGCCCAAGACTGAAAACTGATGTGACTCTAACGGGAAACTCCACTCCTGCCACCCATCTGGGTCAGTCCAAACTTCCCAGGTTTCCTGGGAACCAACTCAATTTGCAACATATAGTGATATCCATATGTAACTAGTCCTGAGAAACTTACGGAAAGCAGGCACATACTGAATGGCTTTGGACAGGGAACGCTCAGGGCAAACTGCTGGAATTTCTGAGCCCCTCAGGAAGGCTGCTAACGCTAACAATCAGGAACATACAATCGAACAATTTAATCTGGGGAAAGGTTTATTATAAGAATCGAAAGTACCTTGTTCTTCTGGAGATGTGGGAGGCCTGAGAAGAAAGCAGAAATTATTTTCGGAGTTACTCGCTGTGATAGTAAAATACTGTTGCTACGTGTCAATGAGAAAGGTGCTCAGTTTAACCAGCAGTCTGTACTATTGACAGGATGCACTGTCAACAGGACTCCTTGGACAGCAGCTTCCAAACCCACAAACCTCTACCAGATAGAAGGATGTGGGTAGCATAAACAAGGGGACACCACTGCCTGGAAGTTGCCCTCTGAACCGTGGACCATCCTGACTTTGAAACATCACCATTCCTTCACCATCACTGGGTCAAAATCCTGGAACTCCCCCCTCACATTCAAGGACCACAGCAGTTCGAGAAGGCAGCTCACCACCACCCTCACAAGTGCAACTAGGGATAGGCTGGCTCAGACCGTGAAACCCACATCCTTTGAATGAATAAAAAGAAACAATACCCCCTCAAAGTTCAGAAAGGAAAGATCTACACCGTTGCTTTGAGCCAGGAGTATTGAAACGTTATCTCAGTGGAATGAAGGAGAGATTACTGGGATGGGTTGGACCGTCAGAAAAGTGGGAAATGTTGCTGCAGACAGAAGTCAGGGAATGCTGTCAGGATTGGGAATATGGAGCAACACACACAAAAATTGCTGGTGAATACAGCAGGCCAGGCAGCATCTATAGGAAGAGATACAGTCAACATTTCGGGCCAAGACCCTTCGTCAGGACTGGAGAAGGGTCTCGGCCCAAAACGTCGACGGTACCTCTTCCTATAGATGCTGCCTGGCCTGCTGTATTCACCAGCAATTTTTGTGTGTGTTGCTTGAAATTCCAGCATCTGCAGATTTCCTCGTGTTTGCATTCAGGAATATGGGGAAGGTATGCTGGGATCAGTGTGTAAGTAATATTTCTGAGATCAGAAGTGTAAAGAAATTTGCTGGAGTCAGGTACACGGTTTGTTGAGAGGAATGGGGCTGCAATGGAAAGCACTTTATTGACGGATTGTGGGAATTGCTGTGAAAATTGTGGGTGCAGGGCAAGCGCTTGGAATCAGTGGAACATTGTCTAGTTTGAGTGCGCTGGAAAGATCATCAAGAATGTGATCGTTGAGGGAATCTTCAAAAGGATGTGCCTCAAGAAGGCAGCATCCATTGCTTAGCACCCTCACCATATGGGACATGCCCTCTTCTTTATACTACCATTGGGTCAGAGGCACAGGAGCCTAAAGACCCACGTTCAATGACTTAGGAACAACTTCTTCCCCTCTGCCATCAGAATTCTGAATGGTCCAATACACACCTCATTGTTCATTTTATTTTGCACTATTTTTATAACGTATAGGGATTTTTAAGTCTCTCCACTGTACTGCTGCCACAAAGAGCACTGTTGAGCTGCGGAGCGTGGAATGTGGTTATAATTCCAGAATCTGGAGTTGCGGATTGTTGTTAGGATTGGGAATATGCAGAATGGTGTTGTGACTTTTAGTTTCAGGAATTTTACCTGCTCTGAAAGATGAGGAAAATGGATGGGAAGAAGAGCATGAAGATGGCTATCAGGATCAGGTGTACCTGTAGCTTGGGAGAGGATTAGTAGAATCAGGAATGTGAGGGCTACATAGAACATAGAATAGTACAGCACAGTACAGGCCCTTCGACCCACAATGTTGTGCCGACCCTCAAACCCTGCCTCCCATATAAGCCCCCACCTTAGATTCCTCTATATACCTGTCTAGTAGTCTCTTAAACTTCACTAGTGTATCTGCCTCCACCACTGACTCAGGCAGTGCATTCCACGCACCAACCACTCTCTGAGTAAAAAACCTTCCTCTAATATCCCCCTTGAACTTCCCACCCCTTACTTTAAAGCCATATCCTCTTGTATTAAGCAGTGGTGCCCTGGGGAAGAGGTGCTGGCTATCCACTCTATCTATTCCTCTTATTATCTTGTACACCTCTATCATGTCTCCTCTCATCCTCCTTCTCTCCAAGAGTAAAGCCCTAACTCCCTTAATCTTTGATCATAATACATACTTTCTAAACCAGGCAGCATCCTGGTAAATCTCCTCTGTACCCTTTCCAATGCTTCCACATCCTTCCTATAGTGAGGTGACCAGAACTGGACACAGTACTCCAAGTGTGGCCTAACCAGAGTTTTATAGAGCTGCATCATTACATCGCGACTCTTAAACTCTATCCCTCGACTTATGAAAGCTAACACCCCATAAGCTTTCTTAACTACCTTATCCACCTGTGAGGCAACTTTCAGGGATCTGTGGACATGTACCCCAAGATCCCGCTGCTCCTCCACACTACCAAGTATCCTGCCATTTACTTTGTACTCTGCCTTGGAGTTTGTCATTCCAAAGTGTACCACCTCACACTTCTCCAGGTTGAACTCCATCTGCCACTTCTCAGCCCACTTCTGCATCCTATCAATGTCTCTCTGCAATCTTTGACAATCCTCTACACTATCTACAACACCACCAACCTTTGTGTCATCTGCAAACTTGCCAACCCACCCTTCTACCCCCACATCCAGGTCGTTAATAAAAATCACGAAAAGCAGAGGTCCCAGAACAGATCCTTGTGGGACACCACTAGTCACAATCTTCTAATCTGAATGTACTCCCTCCACCACCACCCTCTGCCTTCTGCAGGCAAGCCAATTCTGAATCCACCTGGCCAAACTTCCATGGATCCCATGCCTTCTAACTTTCTGAATAAGCCTACTGTGTGGAACTTTGTCAAATGCCTTACTAAAATCCATATAGATCACATCCACTGCACTACCCTCATCTATATGCCTGGTCACCTCCTCAAAGAACTCTATCAGGCTTGTTAGACACGATCTGCCCTTCACAAAGCCATGCTGACTGTTCCTGATCAGACCATGATTCTCTAAATGCCTATAGATCCTATCTCTAAGAATCTTTTCCAACAGCTTTCCCACCACAGACATAAGGTTCACTGGTTTATAATTACCCGGACTAAGCCTACTACCTTTTTTGAACAAGGGAACAACATTCGCCTCCCTCCAATCCTCCAGTACCATTCCCGTGGACAACGAGGACATAAAGATCCTAGCCAGAGGCTCAGCAATCTCTTCTCTCGCCTCGTAGAGCAGCCTGGGGAATATTCTGTCAGGCCCCGGGGACTTAACTGTCCTAATGTATTTTAACAACTCCAACACCTCCTCTCCCTTAATATCAACACGCTCCAGAACATCAACCTCACTCATATTGTCCTCACCATCATCAAGTTCCCTCTCATTGGTGAATACCGAAGAGAAGGATTCATTGAGGACCTCGCTCACTTCCACAGCCTCCAGGCACATCTTTCCACCTTTATCTCTAATCGGTCCTACCTTCACTCCTGTCATCCTTTTTTTCTTCACATAATTGAAGAATGCCTTGGGGTTTTCCTTTACCCTACTCACCACGGCCTTCTCATGCTCCCTTCTTGCTCTTTTCAGCACCTTCTTAAGCTCCTTTCTTGCTACCCTATATTCCTCAATAGACCCATCTGATCCTTGCTTCCTAAACCTCATATATGCTGCCTTCTTCCACCTGACTAGATTTTCCACCTCACTTGTCACCCATGGTTCCTTCACCCTACCATTCTTTATCTTCCTCACCGGGACAAATTTATCCCTTACATCCCGCAAGAGATCTCTAAACATCGACCACATGTCCATAGTACATTTCCCTGCAAAAATATCATCCCAATTCACATCCGCAAGTTCTAGCCTTATAGCATCATAATTTGCCTTTCCCCAATTAAAAATTTTCCTGTCCTCTTTGATTCTATCCTTTTCCATGATAATTATAAAGGCCAGGGAGCGGTGGTCACTGTCCCCCAGATGCTCACCCACTGAGAGATCTGTGACCTGACCCGGTTCATTACCTAGTACTAGATCTAGTATGGCATTCCCCCTGGTCGGCCTGTCCACATACTGTGACAGGAATCCATCCTGGACACACTTAACAAATTCTGCCCCATCTAAACCCTTGGAACTAATCAGGTGCCAATCAATGTTAGGGAAGTTAAAGTCACCCATGATAACAACCCTGTTATTTTTGCACCTTTCCAAAATCTGCCTCCCAATCTGCTCCTCTGTATCTCTGCTGCTACCAGGGGGCCTATAGAATACCCCCAGTAGAGTAACTGCTCCCTTCCTATTCCTGACTTCCACCCATATTGACTCAAAAGAGGATCCTGCTACATTACCCACCCTTTCTGTAGCTGTAATAGTATCCTGACTAGTAATGCCACCCCTCCTCCCCCTTTTCCGCCCTCTCTATCCCTTTTAAAGCACTGAAATCCAGGAATATTGAGAATCCATTCCTGCCCTGGTGTCAGCCAAGTCTCTGTAATGGCCACTACATCATAATTCCATGTATGTATCCAAGCTCTCAGTTCATCACCTTTGTTCCTGATGTTTCTTGCATTGAGGTACACACATTTCAGCCCTTCTACCTTACTGTCTTTACACCGTTTATTCTGCTTCTCTTTCCTCAAAGCCTCTCTGTATGTTAGATCTGGCTTTACTCCATGCACTTCTTTCACTGCTTATCGCTCTGGGTCCCATCCCCCTCACAAATTAGTTTAAACCCTCCTGAACCATGCTAGCAAACCTATCTGCAAGGATATTGCTCTCCCTCGAGTTCAGGTGCAACCCATCCAATCTGTACAGGTCCCACCTTCCCCAGAAGAGATCCCAATGATCTAAAAATCTAAAACCCTGCTCCCTGCACCAACTCCTCAGCCACGCATTCAACTGCCATCTCCTCCAATTCTTACCATCTCTGTCACGTAGCACTGGCAGCAATCCTGAGAACGTCACCCTTGAGGTCCTGTTCTTCAGCCTTCTGCCTAATTCCTGAAACTCACACTTCAGGACCTCATCCCTCTTCCTGCCTATGTCATTGGTCCCAACATGTATCACAACTTCTGGTTGCTTTCCCTCTCGTACCAGGATGTCGTGCACCCGGTCAGAGACATCCTGGACCCTGGCACCCGGGAGGCAATAAACCATGCGGGTGTCCTTCTCACGTCCACAAAATCTCCTGTCTGCTCCCCTGACTATGTGGGGAGGAAGGATTAGATTAATCTTGGAGTAGGTTAAAGGGTTGGCACAACATGGTAGACCGAAGGGCCTTATTGTGCGATGTTCTACGTGAGGACTGTGTCAGGACTTTGTGTGTGTGGAACATTGCAGGTGTAAGGGGATTTCGACTTTTATGTTACTGCGGAGGCTAATTAAAATGGCATCTTTGTTATGTTAATCTGGGAAATGCGGCTTTGTTGTGTTAAACGCTGAGAAAGTTTGTGCTAGCAGCTTGTTTTGGTTTAGTGTGTGATAAGAAATATATTATTAACCAATTAGGATAGTTGTTACGTTTTTGGTTTATGTGAAGATACTGTATGCGCGGGGTTTTGGGGGCAGAAGGCGGGAGAGCGAGACAGAGGATGGACGAGGTGCTGTGATGTCCGCTAATGGGGCTGGACCCCGAGGAGGGCGTTCGGTGAGGAGACGGAGACGGACTCGTGTGGAGCGTCTGGTCGACCACCGTTGTTGGTCCCAGGCGGCTGGTCGAGGTGGTCCGAGGGGTCGCAGGGTGAAGAAGAAGATCCTTGAGCTCCAACAGTTTTGTGCACGAAGAGATTGAACTTTGATAAGTGTGGCACCTTTTATTTTCCTTTTATATTTTATTCTCTCTTAATTATATAGTTCCAGTAATATCTATAAACTGTAAATCATTTAATCGTATCTGGTGTATTGTCTGTTATTTGGGCGGGGTGGGGTACCTCACACAGCATCCACACAAACGAATTATCCAGTTTGGCGGGGCCGAGGCTGTTTCCCTAGACGACAGCGAGCCAAGCGACCCTGAGGGTGGCCGGGGGGGCTACACAGGGACGAAGACCAAGGGAAAGGACTAAAAGATCAGCTTGTTCCCGAGTGTGATGTCTCATGTCGGACATGGAAGGTTTGTACCTGAGCTTCTGATGTCCCACGCTGCCCGTCGGTCTGGCAATAAGTTGGTGTTGTATCCCAGACTCAGATTCACAGCTATCACTTCCAATCCACTTGCCACCAGATCCGTTCCATAGTTCGGTTTTCCTAAAAATCCAAAAGGCATTCAGTTTTTCCAATTAATTACCAGATCTGAGATCTATTTTCCTTTGACCTCGTCAGAAGGAAAGACAACTTGCAAAGTTGTTTTATGGGAAGTGCCTGTTTCACACAGGAAGAGTATAGTTGCTCTTTGTACATGAGGCAAGGCTCGAACCAGTGGTGTGGGAGCCATCCCCAGAGGTCTCGCTGCTGAGTCCAGTCCGGCCTTCAGCAACTTCCACAGACTGGACAGAGGTAGTTCCTCCTCAGTCTGACGTCACTTGTATCCTGGTGAGATCTTTTATCTCAGTCATGTGTAACTCAACCCTCCTTTCCAAACTAAGCTTTGAGCTTTACAAACTGAACTTCTGTGACTGAAAAAACAGATTGTCAAAAGCAAAAAAAAAACATTTTAAGGTACAAGTAATTTGAGCTGGTCTTACCTATCACCTGCCAGCTAGTACTCCTCCCCCCTCTCCCCACCTCTTTTTCCTGACCTTTGCTCTGTTCCTTTCCAGTCCCGATGAAGGGTGTCAGCCTGAAACCTTTGGCTGCTTGTTCCTCTCCATTAATGCTGCCTGACTTGCTGAGTTCCTCCAGCATTTTGTGCGTGTTGCTCATATTAGATGTAAGATAACCTTCAAGCAATGTTGAAAGTACCCTGGCTGGTTGCATTATGACCCGATATGGCAATTCCTACACATGGGAATGTGAAAGGCTGTGGGAATAGTGGGCACAGCCTAATCAACCACAGGCACATCCCTCCCTACCACTGACATCATAGACAGGTGCTGCTGCCTCAAAGAGGCTGTGTCTGTTCTAAAAGATCCCTATCATTCAGGTCATGCCCTCTTCTCACTGCTACCATTGGGCAGGAGGTACAGAAGACTCAAGCCCCACACCAGGGGGTTCAGCAACAGCTACTTTCCCACAACGATCAGTTCCCTGAACTGACCTGTACAATCCTAACCCAGCCTCTGAGACAGAACTACCAACCTCCCTCTGCACTACCCTGGAATTCCCTCGGTTTTATTTTGCATTGATGTCTTGCTTTGCAGTTTTATTTTTCTCCATTCTCTCTTGTATAAATATAGTCCACATTCTGTGCGTGTCTGTGCCTACAAGCATATTTTCATTCTACCTGTATCTCATTGTGCTTGGACACATGACAATAAAGACAACTTGAAACCTGATATGACAGAAAAAGATGCATTTATGTGGCATCTCAGGATGTCTTAGAGCCCCCTATTGGTGGTGGACTGCTATTGAACTGCGGTAAGAATATATTAGGCGGGTATAGAAAAAAATTACTATGTTGAATTGAGGTGTAAAATTGATAATTTTGTTGTAGTTTAACTTTCTTATGCTTGGCGAGCAGAATTAGGCCATTTGGCCCATCGAGCCTGCTCCGCCATTCCATCATGGCTGATTTATTATCCCTCTCAACCCCATTCTCCTGTTTCTCCCCATAACCTTTGACACCCTTCGACCTATCAACCTCCACGGATTCATCATTCTCTGGCTAAAGAAATTCCTCTTCATCTCTTTTCTAAAGGGATGTCCTTCTACTCTGAGGCTGTGCTCCCTTGTCTAGGCTCCTGCACTTTAAGAAACACTCTCTCCATCCACTCTATCTAGGCCTTTCAATATTTGGTAGGTTTCAATGAAATCCTCCCTCATTCTGCTAAACTCCACCTACATCCACATAATTGTTCAGTGAATTTCTCAGAAATTATAATATGGTTGCCTCTGTATTTTTCTAAAAACATCTGAGTTTTCAGTATCAGATGTTACACCTCTTAAATCTGGTTATTTTATAGATTAATTGCTATCTCTGAAATTCTGTATATGAGATGACCACAAGTGCTTTTTCCTTTGCCTTTTCTTTGTTTTCTCAAATCCTTCCTGTTCATTTTCTACACTTGTAATACTTATGAAACAATAGCCAGCAATAAGTTTTGTGCCTCATTCTTGATTTCCAAAGAACGTTTGGATCTCAAAAGTATCAGGATCCAATAGTTCTCTGGAAAAGCCCCCCAGCAGGGCTCATGATTCTGCTGAAGGCAGAAGCCAGGTTGGACAGAGCAAAGGGGTGATCATGGTGGAACAGCGACGTACCCTGGGGAAGGGTCCACCACCAGGTCTGGCATTCCAGGGCTTGTCCCAAGTTTTGGGGTTGCTGCAACTTCGGGATCCAGGATAAAGAGCTCATCGTGAGCTACCTCTGTGACAAAGTGGAGATGCTCCTGCAGAGAAAGGGAATGCTGTTAGTATTTTAAAACAGTTGACGAGTAATTCTTAACTTGGTGTAGTTAATGTACGGAGAGGCATGGTAGTGTAGCAGTTAGAGCAAAGCTTCACAGCATCAGATTTCAGGTTCAATTTCTTCTACTGTCTGCAAGGAATTTGTACCTTTTCCCTGTGACTGTATGGGTTAATGGGTAATCTCCCATATTCCAAAGACGTACTGGTTAGGTTAGTGAGTTGTGGGCATGTTCCGTTGGTGGCAGAAGGGCGACAACACTTGTAATCCTTGGATTGTGTTAGCCGTTGACACAAATGATGCATTTCACTGTACAATCACAAGGGATTCTGCAGATGTTGGAAATCCAGAGCAGCACACACAAAATGCTGGAGGAACTCAGGAGGTCAGGCAGCGTCCATGGAGAAGAATAAAGAGTTGACGTTTTGGGATGAGACCCTTCAATGCAGTCCTGATGAAGGGTCTCAGCCTGAAGCATTGACTGTTTATTCCTCTCTGTGGACGCTCCCTGACCTATTGAGTTCCTCCAGAATTTTGTGTGTATTTACCTGTACATTTCAATGTACATGTAACAAATAAAACTAATCTTTAATTTTCTTTTGGGGCCTTGGATCAGGTAGCCACTCCCCACCCATCAAAATCAGCTATCAGGTTTATAAACTAACACACAGTTGTTCAGTGTGCTGTGGGCAACACAGCAGTGTTACACTGCACATTGTTGGAGAAGCCCCAGTCAGCGGCCAGGATGAAGCCTTCAATGGTGATGTGAACCACATTCCTAATTCCAGCTCACATCCACCCCCCAGTCTCCAGCCCCTGCCCCTGGGATTTAAGTCCAGATGCAGGCACTTCAGGTCTCTTTTCTTGACCCCTGAGAAGGTATTGTTCTTTGGAGTCAGTGAGGGCCTCTCTGTAGATTGCACCACCTTCACCGATGTTGCTGGGGCTTCAAGCAGCTAGTGTGGGCTAACGGGGGAAAGGTACCCTTACATCTAAATCCTTGGAATTCCTCCACATGATGACATTGAGCCCACTGTCCACAAGCTCTAACCTTAAGAGAAAACTTTAAGTCTTGGCTAATATACGTAGGTATTTACAAGTACACTCACTTTAGGGAGGTTATTCTGCTTCAACCCACACTTCAGGATGAGTTTACTCTATTGTTTAATCTCCACAATGAGTTCTCACTGTCGATAATAACTCTCTGAGTGCTGGATCCTCCTTACCAAGGAGTAGATGCTTCCAGCTACCAAAGTAGTTCAAACACAGTTTTTTTTTTATTTTTAGTGATACATGTTTAATTTAACCGAATAATTCTTGACATAGACTTGAAACTCTCAGAAAAATTTTAACTTACAAGAGATTTTCAAATTACAGAAGATCTGTAAACTACAGAAGATTTCCAAACACAGGTAAAATTCTTACAAACTAAAAGGATGTACAAACAAGTTTCAAACTAACAAGTTGTCCATTACAGAAACCGAAGGCTGAGGTCTTCTTTCTGTGTCCCACCTTTCTGTTATTCCGCCCTCTCATTCTTAACAATCCCTGTTGTTTTCTAACATTTCTACTGTTAGAAAGATGGCTCAGTGGTGGGTGCCAATGGCTTGAGTGCTCAGTGGTGGGTGCCAATGCTTTTTTTGCTGGTGGGGAGAGGTAGGATCATTGCTTGATGCCACTTACGAGCGGGAAGGAGGGGAGCTGGGGGGCACCTTGGGGTTCTAACATTTAACATTGGGGTTCATTCTTTGGGGGCAGTCCTCTGTTTTCATGGATGGTTGTGAAGAAAAATCATTTCAGGATGTATATGATATACATTTCTCTGACATTAAATGTATCTTTGAAACCTTTGTTTTGCTACTAGTTGACATCATCTGCATGTGATGTTTTTCAAGTACATTTGTCAGGTCAGGTGAATGCAATGTTTAATTAAGCTAAAGTAGACCACACTGTTCCATGGTCTTTGAGAACCTCACTGCCCACTTGTTTATGACAAAGAGTATTGGTTAGAAGCTTAGCTTGATCAAAAGCAATTCTTTGATCCTTGAAAGGTGAGGGTGCTGTGCTGGAAAGCTGAGGTTAGCAATAAGCCCCATGTGCCCTGGAAAGCGAGTATCCATCATCTCCACTGGCAATGAGCTGCCAAGTGCTTTGCTGCAGTTAGTGAAGTCCTGAAGGGCTGAGGCTGGGCTTAGCAGGTATCACGGTGTGTAAGGCTCTGTTGCTGTTCTGAATGAACTTGTGTGATTGCCATTCTTCATGCTCCACGAATACATCTCATGGACAGGGGCACCAACACTATCAAACCAGCCATGACTACAATGGGATTTTGCCAATCCCTGTGTAAGCCTAACACATTGATGCAATTACAAAGAAGGTAGGGTAGTGGCTCTACTTTGTAAGGAGTATGAAGAGATTTGGTATGTCAAAGACTCTTGTAAATTTCTACAGATGTATGGTAGAGAGCCTTCTAACTGCCTCAAACGGAGCCTCCAACACATAGGATCACAAGAAGCTGCAGAGGTTTGTAGACTCAGTCCGCTCCATCACAGGAAAAACCCTCCAAACCATTGAGGACATCTTCAACAGGCTGTGACGGGATCCTGAATTATCCCTGTGAACTGTGCTTTTAAAAGAGGAGAGACAGAGGTGTCCAACACAGACACCTTGTTATTAAGAGAGAGAGAGAGGCGAAGATTGCTTGGAGATGGTGTTATGGTTTCTCTGCAGCATGTTTACACTTCTGCAAGGACACTGGCAGCTTCTAAGTTCTTACAGAGAGAGATGGGAGGAGCTACTTGATGGACAGCTGGTGTTCAGCACAACAGTATTTAAACCAGCATAATTGCTAGTTTCACAGGACACGCAGACACACAAGGGTGTGGTGAAGTTACCACTATCCTGTTCAGGTGCCCACGAGTGTGGGACTGTGGATCGATTACGAGGTATCGATCTGTGATTATTAGTGCGTGAAAGAGCGACCTTGTGGAGTCTACTAGTGTGTCTATCCCTCGCCTGGGTTGGTAAACTATCACTCGAAGATGGTGCTCTTAAGTTGCTCAAGTTTGGCTAACTTGGAAGTTTCAGAGGACAATGGGAAGATCGACGGCATCAGCTCACCTGAAGAACTAAACACCTCTCTCTCTCCATCACTACTCAACTCAATACCACAAACTGATCTGAACTTTACTTGTCACTGTAAGACTGTATCCATTTACCCCTAGGCTTGAAGAAGCCTGGTTTCTATATTTACACACACACACACACACACACACACACACACACACACACACACACACACATATATATAAATCATTGCTAACCTGTTTGATATACCTGATTTTATATTATTGTATTGCGTAGTTACTAATAAATACCATTAGCTAGCAGCAATACCAGACTCCAAGTGTTTTCCATTTCTGCTGGTTCTTTAACCCGTCACGGGGTATGTGAAAAGGCAGTGTCTCATCCGCCAGTAAGGACCTTCACCATCTGGGAGACATCAGGGTGGAGGTAGAGGAGCCTGGAGAACTACACACAATATTGTAGGAACAGCCTCTTCCCCTCAACCAGCAGGGGCACAGTCCATGAACCCGTGAGCACTACCTCATTATTCCCCTTTTGCACTATTTATTTTTTTGTAATTTATAGTAATTTTTTATGTGCTGCACTGTACTCCTGCCACAAAACACAAATTTCACAAAATACTGTATCTCAGTGATAATAAACCTGATTCTGATACTTGCTAATTGATCACTTCCCATGCTCCTGCACCCAAGCCACTGCTGGTCCTGTCAAGCTGGACATCCTACCATAGTCTTCATCAGCCCAGTTACTCACTGGAGATATGTGAGTCGACAGACAAAATCTGTTGCACTTGTGACCCAGAAGAATAGTGTCCCAATCGTTCAATTTAATATCAGAGAATGTATACAGTAAATATACAGGTTTCCCCCGCCATCCGAAGGTAGAGCGTTCCTATGAAACGGTTCGTAAGCCGAAATGTCGCAAAGCGAAGAAGCAATTACCATTTATTTATATAGGAAAATTTTGTGAGCGTTCGCAGACCCAAAAATAATAGTCATAGTCATAGTCATAGTCATACTTTATTGATCCCAGGGGAAATTGGTTTTTGTTACAGTTGCACCATAAATAATAAATAGTAATAGAACCATAAATAGTTAAATAGTAATATGTAAATTATGCCAGTAAATTATGAAATAAGTCCAGGACCAGTCTATTGGCTCAGGGTGTCTGACCCTCCAAGGGAGGAGTTGTAAAGTTTGATGGCCACAGGCAGGAATGACTTCCTATGACGCTCTGTGCTGCATCCCGGTGGAATGAGTCTCTGGCTAAATGTACTCCTGTGCCCACCCAGTACATTATGTAGTGGATGGGAGACATTGACCAAGATGGCATGCAACTTAGACAGCACCCTCTTTTCAGATACCACCGTCAGAGAGTCCAGTTCCATTAATTAGATGCTGCCGACAATTATGTGCTAGGAGGCACCTAATTACTTAGCATGTTTATTTCGGCTTTTTTCTTAAAGATGTGCTGTGCGCCTCCTGGCTACTGCTGTGTTCTTTGCGAATCGGTACAGTATCTCTCCGGGGCCCGGGTGTTGTCGTGGTGAGACACGGGGGTGTCATCTCATCGTCGATCAGGGCAGGCAGCTCATCTTCTCCTATGACTGCCCGCCTCGATGTCGAAGGTCGAGGTTTGTCGTCTGCTGTACTGATGTGGAAGGCTTGCTTGACTGCTGAGCCTCGCGCATTTTTCGATCATACAGTTGTTTGTAAGCACTCAGACCATCCTGAAAATGTCCCCTAAACCTACGTACCCTTTCAAAATTAAAGTCGTACTTTATCATTGCAGTGAAAATCTCACGCAGTTGCTTCACTTTCTGCATTCGGTTTTGATTGTTATCCTTTTTCTTCCAATTGCATCAGCTCTTCATCTATCAGTTCTTGGTCACGGGATGCCAAAACCTCTTCAACATCATCTTCGTCAGCTTCCACAAGCCAAACTCACTCTGTCCTTGCTTCGTTCACCACGATCGAAACACTTCATTATGTCTAGTTTTACGCTAAGTGTAACACCCTAACTCTTTCAGGCTTTTCTGACACCTTAGAACTCATCTTGCTAATGGCTGCTCAATGCAATGTGTTTAAGCAATGCCGTTCTGAATCCGGGGCAGAGCGGCTGCTCGGGGCGCGCGCTGATTTTTTTGCACGCTGATTTTTTATCGCGCGCTGCCTTTCTTTGTAACAGTGAAAACACCTTCTGAAAGCGAAAACAGGGTACTAATGTAGGTCTTTCGTAACAGTGAGGTTTCGTAAAGTGAACGTTTGAAAAGCGGGGGACACCTTTATTACACTTCATGGACATCCACAGAAGGGAAAACCCCAAAGAATGAATAACAGAGAACCTTAGAAACTCAAAGCCTCTCCCCACACACAAACAGCAGCAAAAGCGTCACCCCACACCCACCTTGCTCCAGCAAAAGCATCACCCCCCACCCACAAGCTCCAGCAAAAGCATCACCCCCACCTTGCTCCAGCAAAAGCATCATCCCCCCACCTTGCTCCAGCAAAAGCATCACCCCCCACCCACAAGCTCCAGCAAAAGCATCACCCCCCTTCACCTTGCTCCAGCAAAAGCATCACCCCCCCCACCTCACTCCAGCAAAAGCATCACCCCCCACCCACAAGCTCCAGCAAAAGCATCACCCCCCCACCTTGCTCCAGCAAAAGCTTCACCCCCCACCCACAAGCTCCAGCAAAAGCATCACCCCCCACCTTGCTCCAGCAAAAGCATCACCCCCCACCCACAAGCTCCAGCAAAAGCATCACCCCCCCACCTTGCTCCAGCAAAAGCATCACCCCCACCTCACTCCAGCAAAAGCATCACCCCCCACCTCACTTCAGCAAAAGCATCACCCCCACCAATACCACACGCAAGCCTTAAAAAAGCCCGCAGCAATTATGATCCAGAGTCCATCAAAAACTACTGTCCATCCCAACTCTTTGACATCTCAAGCAGACTCTCTCTCTCACTAATGAGGGAGAGAGAGGTATCTGTCCTGCCACAGACGAGTGGGAGATTAACAGCTCGCCGTTCGATGTTACAATCTGCGTTCGAGTCCCCCTCCGACTTGAGGGCCTTCCTTTGACAGTAGCGTACACTGCTGTCTTGATGTTTCAATCTTCCTGCAACGCTTCAGTCACTGACACCGACGAGGATTCAGGTCGCCCACAGGATGCACCCTGAAGGCGCACATCTTCCAGGCTGTACCTGGGGATCCTGAAACGCAGGCCGCACAGTGAGTACTGACCGCCGTGAAGAACCGTAGGTTGGGTCTAGCTGTAGATCACGGACTCTGACACGACCCCAGCCACCTTGAACGGGCATCTGGCTGGCAGGAATTCCACCACAGGAATTCTGAGGGGGGAGCTGCAAGAGCATGAACCACAGGACAGGAGATACTTCTGTGGGAGACTCGAAGCATAGACTGGGCTGAGGAGGTGAGAATGTTTAAGATTGTCATTGAGCACATGATTGATTTTGGACACTGTGGTTATGTGAGGAAATAATGTCTCCAGGGCATCTGAATCACAGTCAGGTTTACTATCGCTGACATACAGTATGTCATGAAGTCTGCTGTTTTGTGGCAGCAGACATAAAATATTGCCACAAGTCACAATAAGAGATATAAAAAATAAAAATAAATCATTAGTGACAAAAGAGAGCAATATTCTGAGGTGGTGTTCATAGACTATTCAGAAATCTGAAGATGGAGGGGAAGAAGCTGTTCCTGAAACATTGAATGTGGGTCTTCAGGCTTCTGTACCTCCTTCTTGATGGTAGAAATGAGAAGAGGGTTTGTCCTGGATGGTGAGGGCCATTAATGATGGATGCTGCCTTTGTGGGGCACCGCCTTTAGAAAACATCCATGATGGTGGTGAGGCTAGTGCCCATGATGGAGCTGGCTGAGCAATGACCCCCACCCCCTTCCTTATCTCTACGGGCCAGGTCTGTCTCCTCTGCTGCTAGAGTCATTGACTAACCCAGCATGGAAACCAACCCTTCAGCCCAACTTGTACATGCTGGTCAAGTTACCTACCTCAACTAGTCTCATTTGCCTGCGTTTGGCCTGTA
The DNA here is from genome assembly GCF_030028105.1 of Mobula birostris. Taxonomy (NCBI): domain Eukaryota; kingdom Metazoa; phylum Chordata; class Chondrichthyes; order Myliobatiformes; family Myliobatidae; genus Mobula; species Mobula birostris. The sequence goes on along the minus strand of NC_092378.1, from coordinate 51,427,410 downwards.
ACCCCCTGCACCTTTCCTGTCTATGTATCATAGACCTCCCCATCATCAAGGACATCTTCACCAGGCAGCATCCATCAATAAAGACCCTAACCACTCTTCTCATTACTACCATTAGGGAGGAAGTACAGGAGTGGAAAGACCCACACCCATCATTTTTGGAACGGCTTCTTCCCGTCCACCATCAGGTATCCAGTCAGCCCATGAGACAAAGAACACTACCTCACTATTCCTCTTTTGCACTACTTATTTATTTACTGCAATTTATAATAACTTTTTTATGTACTGCTGTGCAAAACAACAAATTTCACGACATGCAGTATATTTGTGATACAAGCCTGATTCTGGTTCTATTTACTTTCCTGTTCTTTCCTCACCTACCAGCTGTAGGACGCCAGATTGTTTGTAAGCCACTTCTGGCTGCCCGCCCACCCACCTCTGCCAGGTTTTCTGTGCTGTCTGCCCGCAGGCATGGGACAAGACTGATGAGAGAGATTGGCATTCAATGTCAGATAGCTAGGTGGTGACCACTTAGTGGCTACAGAAAGATGAGACCGAGTCCCTGTGGTAACAACGTGAGTGTGAGTGTGAAGAAGAGTTCGGAGTGTGTCAGGACATGTAGACAGGTCAAGCAGCAGAGCAGTGATATCCTAGAGATAAGGGAACCATCAACGTGTAGGTGAACGCCACATTGATCTTTGATAAGGAGTATTGGACCACACACCTGCTGTTCACCTCTCTGGTAATCTCCTGCTAAAGAAACCTTCTGCTTCCCATTAGCTGGGAAAATGACAAATCAGCATTGCTAACCTTCTCCACCCACACACTGACATCCAGTAAGAAGTCTCTGAGCTCAAAAACAACTGTTGTCCATGTTCCAATACCCTTGCAGGGCCGATTCCACAGAACACCACAGGACCTGCTACCAGTGGAGCTGGAACTAGCTGGGCTACTTGACTCGTCAGGAGCCCTGAGAATATATCAATGCACTGAAGAAACTCTGATAAATGTGTGGTAGAAATATTCTGGGGCTTCATCCAGTTCCTCAACATGCCCTCTCCCACCACACCCCTCTCTACCAAAACTTCCCCAACACCAAACTACAACTGGCTCATCAGGAAATTGAAATTCAGCCTTTAACCTCCATTTCTCACAGATCTTCTAACCTTTCCTGCTTTAACATCATCCTTATGATTTGCCACTTTGTCAAGGCATTTCTCCTCCTCCTGCTAGGCTAGTTAGTTTCTCCCCACGTCTTGTTTGGCACAACGGCTGGCTATCTTGCTGTTTCTTTAGCCTTTGTCTGTTTTAAGATGCCGAGTTGCTAGTTCAATGCTCAACCCAGCATGGATGCAAAGCGTGCAAGGAGCCGACCAGATTCGAACCTGGAACCTCTTGTTCCTAAGTCTGGGTCCAGATACCACTACACTACCAGCACAGACCCTCCCTTTTGTGCATCCCTCCAATGTTGTCTAGAACCAAAGGTACCTAAATACAGCTCGGCGTTGTAAGTGTAAACAGGGGCTAAGCTGTCGTACACAGGTTCCTGATCACCAGGCACAAGCTACCTGCTTGTTCAACGATTCAAACTGGCTTAAGTACAAACATTTCTCCAAACGAATACTACCCACCTGAAAACTGACCTTTTCCAAAACAGACTTCTGGAAATTATTATAGGGCTATTAAAACAAAAAACTTTATGCCATCTTAAAAGATTCTCCCTCAGGCTGTTAATCTGATCAACCATTCTAGTCAGCCCTCCTTTCACTCCTTTGTCTATTGTCTCTGTCACTGCACTGCTCTGTAAACACTTTAAACCACTATTTATAATGCTGTTTACATTGAAATACATGCTGACATTTATGTATATTATTCCATTACTTTAACTTCTAGCTGCACTTTTTACATAATTCTTTATTCTTTATTATTTGCTGAAAGTTGTTTTTTGTTTCATGTCACACCTTGAACAACACATCACACAGCAAATTGCTAATACGTATCAATGTATATGGCGAATAAAGTTGATCCTTGATGCTTATAAAGTTATTTCTTCCTACCCTGACTGGCGAGGTGAGATTGCTTTGAATAACAAGGATTCACATTGTCCTACCTGGGCTCTGTCAATGCGGTAGAATCGATCCAAAGAAGTTGCTGCAGAGAGGAGGAGACACAGAAGGTTAAGCTGAGGCCACAGAGGTAGAAGTGACATTGCTCTAGGAGAACGGGGGCAGATTTACAAGTGGAGTGGGGGTAGGACAAAAGGAGAAGGACAATAACCATTGGAAAGCAGTTCTGGTGTTAGTGATGTTCTCACCTGCATCCTGGGATACAGTGCTGAATAGAGCACGGCAGTTCGTGTTGATGACTACACTAACTGAGGACCTGAGTTATGAGGAAAGGTTAAATAGTTTGGGACTTTATTCCCTAGATTGTACGAGAAGGAGGGGAGATTTGATAGAGATGTACAAAATTATGAGGGGTATAGATAGGGTAAATGCAAGTAGGCTTTTACCACTGAGCTTGGGTGAGACTAGAACTAGAGTTCATGGTCTAATGGTGAGAGGTGAAAGGGGGAACCTCTTCACTCAGAGAGTGGTGCAAGTGTAGACGAGCTGTCAGTGGGAGTGGTGGATGCAGGTTCAATTTCAACATTTACAACTACTTTGGATAGATAAATAGGCGGGAGGGCTATGGTCCAGGTGCAGCTTGATGGGACTAGGCAGATTAATAGTTTAGCACCATTTAGATGGGCCAAAGTGCCCAACTCTGTGCTGTAGTGTTCTATGACTCTAATCCTCAGGAGCACATCCATATTGAAAACAGCACAGAAGCAAAATAATGTAAACATTCATTATGCCAGTTCAAAACCAACTTGTAAATGAGTAAGTTGCTGCTGGTTAATGTATGGCACCTTCCTTGGTAGTAGGGCACTTACAGAGAGAATGATGAAAGAGTAACATTTTTAATACTGAATATTTGCAGGTACTCACAGTCAAGGAAGCACCATTTGGAAGAAAGATTCTGGGAAGACAACATCTGCCGCTGGGAAGACTCACCGTCCTGAAAATGAAGAACAATGGCACATGAGTTAGGATGTACAAACAACAAAGGGACTAGTGGGTTCCACTGTAAATCCCAGGGATAGGAGCAGTAGGTTCCACTGTAAATCTGAGTGGTAGGAGTGGTGGGTTTCACTGTAGATCCCAGTGGTAGGAGTGGTGGGTTTCACTGTAGATCCCAGTGGTATGATTCCCTGCAAGAGGTCTTTGCCTGATGGAATCTGCTCCATGAATACAATGGCCAGAGGAGTGTAACTGTTGTCTGCCACGTGCCCTGGTGCAGGTACTCAAGCCTTATATCAAATGGCTCTCACTGGCAGCCTCCCATAAACACAAAAAATTCTGCAAATGCTGGAAATCTTGGGTAATGCACACAAAATGCTGGAGGAACTCAGCAGATCAGGCAGTATCAATGTTTCAGGCTGAGACCCTCATTGGGATTGGAAACAAAGGGGGCAGAAGCCAGAATGAGAACATAGAAAACCTACAGCACAGAGTTGGGCACTTTGGCCCACAAAGTAGGTGGGGGGAGGGGAAGGAGCACAAACTGGAAGGTGGTAGGCAAGGAAGAAGGTGGGTGGGTGGATGGGGGAATGAAGTGAGGTGATAATGGAAGGTGATAAATGGAAGGGGTAAAGGGCTGAAGAAGAAGGAATTTAATAGGAGAGAACAGTGGACCATGAAGAAAGGGAAGCATGAGGGGAACCAGAGGGAGGTGACAGGCGGGTGAGAAGGGAATGGCTGAGCGGAGGACCAGAATAGGGAATAGAAAAAGAATGAAGTGGGGAGGAAGAATTACCAGGATTTGGAGAAATCGATGTTCATGTCCAGGTGAGAAGCTACCCAATTGCTCCTCCAACCTGAGATTGGTTTCACTCATGGACAGACATGGACGACTTCTCATTCCCATCCTGACATGGCTGTGTCATGGCTCTTACTTTCTAGTCCTGATAAAGGGTTTTGGCCTGAAATGTTGACGGTTTATTCCCCTCGGTAGACTCTGTCTAATCTGCTGAGTTCCTCCAGGACTTTGTGTGTTTTTTGCACTGGCAGTCTGTTCTGTTGTACCAGGTCTGTGGAAACTTTGCAGGGGGTGAGCTCGGAAGCTTCATGAAGAAACAAATAAGGCGCCCACTGACTTGAAGAGATTCTGGCCCATGAGTGAACAGAGCAGAAAAGGAGTAGTGGAGAGGAGGTGGGGAAAGCCCAAGTCTCCATCCTAAGCAGACAGAAGCCCAGTGGAGAGGGCAGAAGAAGAGCAGCAACCTCAACCCAAAAGGTACTTTTTACCCCACTTAACTATCACGCAATAAGGCCCATCAGCCCAACTCGCCAATGCTAACCAATTTGCTTATCTAATCTAGTCCCATTTGCCCACATTTGCCTCATATCACTCTTAAACTTTTCTATCCACATACCTGCCCAAATATATTTTAGACATTGTTTTTTCATTGGCAACTTGTACCGACATACCTATTACCCTGCATGTGAAAATGATGCGTCTCTCTTCCCCTTTAAATATCTACACCACCCTCTCCACTTTACCCACACCTTCTAGTTTTGGACTCCATCATTCTGGGGAAAATACTGCGACAATTCACCTCATCTAGACTCCTCATGATGTTATATGGTTCAAAGTCAAAGTAAATTTATTACCAAATTATGTATATGTCACTATATATATATACTACCCTGAGATTAATTTTCTTGCACACACGTACAGTTGAACAAAGAAATGCAAAAGAGTCAATGAAAAACTACAAAGACTGACAACCAATGTGCTAAAGACAAACTGTGCAAGTACAAAAAATGATAATAATAATTCTTATTATGATTAATGACAAATTTTGGAAAACACAATATACTAGACCATACTTAGATTAACACTACCTAGGACAGAAGGAGGAAAGACAAATAACAGGCATAAAAAATTTATACAACAGTCAGATAAAATTTCTGAAGATTCAGCACTCCATGTAAACATTAGTAATTCTGATGAGAAATACACACCAGTCCACTTAAATGAAAGCACAACACAGAAAAATAAAGAAATTATCACTACTGAAGGAACAGTTAACCAATGGAAGATCATGACCCTCCATGGAAGACATCCCCATGATCTGAGCAGACTAGGTGACAACAAGGAAGCGTTGAACGCCTGGCTCGAGTTGGAGACCTTTTCCCAGAAACAGAGGGGGTTCCTGGTGGCAATGCAGGACCAGGTGGTTAACTCAAAAAATTATCAAAAAATATAATTAGGACCACTTAATCATGACAATAAGTGCAGAAAATGTCAAAAGAAACCAGAAACAATCCAACCCATTCTAGGACCCTGCAGCAGTTTAAATCAATTTGATTACTTACACAGGCACAATCAAGTGGCAAACATCATTCACTGAAACCTTGCTTTAAAAACAAATACATAAAAGACACCATATCTTACTATAAATACAAGCCTGATACAGTTTTAGAATCAAAGTTTTACAAATTATATTATGATCAATCTATTATTATAGATAGGTCAATCCATAATAATCATCCTGATATAATATTACAGGATAAACAAGCAAGAACAATTTACTTAATAGATGTAGCCATTCCAAACACCACATTACATACAGAAATCAATAAAAACAAACAGAAATGTGCTGAATTAAAAGGGGAAATTGAAAGACCAGGGACATGAACATGGTATACATTGCAACACACACTAAAAGCTGGAAGAACTCAACAGGTCAGGCAGCATCTAAGGAAAAGAGTAAACTGTCGACATTTCGGAGACCCTTCAGTATTCGCAGTATACATTGTCCCAATATCTGGTCTCATCCCAAAGTCACTACACAAAAGCATTAAACAATTAGACCTACACAGCAATATTTATGTAGATCTCCAGAAAGCCACAACTTTAAACACCACTAGAATAGTCCGAAAGTTCCTAGCAATTAAGAAATGTGCTTGGCTATGCCTACACCTCAGGTTTTTACCAATTTGAGCTGAGAAAAAAAAATAATAATAAATAGATAGATAAATAATACTGAGAACATGAGTTGTAGAGTGCTTGATAGTGAGCCCATAGGTTGTGGAATCAGTTCAGAGCTATGGTAAGAGAAGTTATCCACGCTGGTTCAGGAGCCTGATGGTTATGGGGTAATAACTGTTCCTGAACCTGATGAAGTGGGACCTAAGGCATCTGTACTTCCTTCCTGATGGCTGCTGCAAGAAGATGTATGGTTTGGATGGTGGGAGTACTCGATGATGGATCCTGCTTTCTTGTGGCAGCACTGCTTGCAAATGTATTCGATGGCGGGGAGGGCTTTTCCTGTGATGGCCTCACCTTGAGTTTTGGGCTCCTTATCTAAGAAAAGATGTGCTGGCATTGGAGGGGTTTCAGAGGTGGTTCACAAGGATGATTCTGGGAATGAATAGGTTATCATATGAGGAACGTTTGATGGCTTTGGGCCCATACTTGCTGGAATGTAGAAGGATGAGGGGGGATCTCATTGAAACCTTTCGAATGTTGAAAGACCTATACAGGGTAGATGTGGAAAGGATGCTTCCATGGTGGGAGAGTCTAGGACAAGAGGGCACAGCCTCAGGATAGAGGGGTATCCATTTAAAACAGAGATGCAGAGAAATTTCTTTAGCCAGAGAATGACAAATTTGTAGAATTTGTTACCACAGGCAGCTGTGGAAGCCAGGTTGTTGGGTGTGTTTGAGGTGGAGATTGATAGGTTAATGATTGGCCATGATACCAAAGGTTACAGGGAGAAAGCCAGTGAGTGGGGCTGAGGAGGGGAAAAAAAAGGATCAGCTATAATTGAAGGCAGAGCAGACACGATGGGCTAAATGGCCTAATTCTCCTTCTATGGTCTTATAAATGTGGGAAAATGAAGACTGGACATAGAATAGTTCAGCACATAGAACATTGCAGCAGAGTAAAGGCCCCTCGGTTCACCATGACGTTCCAACTTTTCAACCTATTCCGAGATCAATGTAACCCTTCCTTTCCACAAACCCTTTATTTTCTTTCATCCATGTGCCTCTTTAAGAGTTTCTTAAATGTGATAGGTAGAGTAGGCAGCCGGTATCTTTTTCCCAATGCACACACCAGTTTTAATAAACCCCCCATTATTTATAGAACGTAAAACATAGCACATAGAACATTAGAGTCCATTGGCCTAAGATGCTGTGCTGATGTTTTAAATTACTCTAAAATGAGTCTAACCCTTCCCTCCTACAAAACGTTCCATTTTTCTATCATCCATGTGCCTTTCTAAGAGTCTCTTAAAATGTCCCCCCTGTATCTGCGTCTATCACCACCCCAGTAGCACGCTTCACACACTTACCCCTCTCTGAAAAGAAATCTACTTCTTGACATCCACTAATGCCCCACCTCCCCCTTGTACCCCATCCGTTATTTATTTTTATACACACGTTCTTTCTCTCACTCTCCTTTTTCTCCCTCTGACTATACCCCTTGCCCATCCTCTGGGTCCCCCCCCCCCGTCTTTCTCCCTGGGCCTCCTGTCCCATGATCCTCTCATATCCCTTTTGCCAATCACCTGTCCAGCTCTTGGCTCCATCCCTCCCCCGTCCTGTCTTCCCCTATCATTTTGGATCTCCCCCTCCCCCTCCCACTTCCAAATCTCTTACTGACTCTTCCTTCACTTAGTCCTGACGAAGGGTCTCGGCCTGAAATGTCGACTGTACCTCTTCCTAGAGATGCTGCCTGGCCTGCTGCGTTCACCAGCAACTTTCATGTGTGTTTCTTGACATCCTATACTTTCCTCAAATCACATTAAAATTATGCCTCGTAAAACTAGTCATTTACACCTGGGAAAAGACGTTGACTGTCCACTCTATCTATGGTTTTTGACATCTTGTACACCTCTACCAATTCACCTCTCATCCTCCTTCACTTCAAAGAGAAAAGCTCTAGTTTGCTCAGCCTATCTCCATAAGACATGGTCTCCAAATCAAGGCAGCATTCTGCTAAATCTGATCTGCACCTCTCTGAAACCTGCACGTCCTTCCTATAATAAGGCAAACAGAACTAAATACAATACTCCAGGTATGATCTAACCAGCTTTAGAGAGCTGCAACATTACCTCACAGCTCTTGAACTCAATCCCCCTCCCCCTAGCCCCCACAACACACCATATGCTTTCTTAACCACCCTTTCTTTTTTTTTGTAATTTATTTTTTATTGAATTTCATCATGAAACAAACATTTCCATAAGATGTATTTCAGATACTGTACATATATATCATATAATCATATTTGTCACAGATCTCCACATAATATTTATCTGAGGTATACATTTATAGAAAGGCGAGGAAAGAAAGAACAATCGAAAGAAGAAAACTATGTACAGAGTAGGCAGTGATTTTTTTTTACAACATATTCATTGACTTGTGAGAATAAAATCAGGCCTATGAGCTGTTATGTAGTTAAACCACTTTTTCCAGTATGAATAAAATTGTTCCAACTTAACCACCCTTTCAAAGTTATACGGCAAGTTGAGAGATCTATGGATGTAGACCCCAAGGTCCCGCTGTTCCTCCATGCTGCTAAGAATACTACCATTAACCCTGTGCTCTGCCTTCAAGTTCCATCTTCCAAAGGGTATCACTTGGCACTTTTCTGGGTGGAACTCATACCTGCCACTTCTCAGCCCAGCTCTGTATCCTATTAATGCCCCTTTGTATCTGATGACGATCTTTGGCACCATCCACAACACCACCAACCTTCCTGCCATCTGCAAACTTTCTAACCCACCCTCATCATCTTCTTATCAAAGTCGTTTATAAAAGTCACAAACGGCAGGGATCCCAGAAGAGGTCCTTGTAGAACACCACTGTTCACCAGCCTCTAGGCAGAACGCACCACAATCACCATCTGCTTTCTGTGGGGGAGACAATTCTTAATTCAAGCAGCCATGTTTCCCTGGATCCCATGCCTCCCTTAATCTGAATGAGCACACCATGGGGAACCTTGTTCAGCATCTTACTAAATATACACCAAAGATTCCAAGCACTTTTATTATCAAAGTGTATATGCAGTATACAACCACTAACCTAAATCAATAAATAATTTACTTATTTTAATTTTACTTTGTGTTAATGATCTTTAAATCATTTTGAGTCCTTTTACACACCATTAATAACTTCTTTTTACTTTTTTAAAAAAAGTTTTTGTTTTAAGGACAGTGGAGGAGATCCCTATGCTGCTTTGGATAGTGCTGGGCATCAGCCTCACAGGGTGAAGCCACAAAAGCAACAGAACTGGCCCTGTTCTGCAGCAGGGTCTGCTCGGCACCTAGATGCACTGTAGTGGCAGGGAACTCATTATGGTAGTATAGGGAGGATCCCGTTGTGGGATTGTCCAAGGGGCCTCTCTGGGTAGAACTTAGGAATAATAAAGGGGTGATCTCTTTGTGCTCCAGTAAACAGGAGGTGTCCACATGCGAGATAATAAGCATTCAGAGTCACCTTGGCCCTGTGAAGGAAAGAGGCAAAGGTAATAAAGTTTAAAGAAACTTGGTTTAAGGAAGGGTATTGATTAGGGATGAGGAGGAACCATGTGTTAGGTGTAAGTTTATATCTGTAGGAGCAAAGAGAAAGACCATGTATTGAAATTGACAGGGTGCAGAGCTGGACTGAGAAGTGACAGATGGAATACAACCTGGAAAAGTGTGAAGGGATTCATTTTGGAAGATTGAAGGTGAAGCCAGAATGGCAGGATTCTTGGCAGTGTGGAGGAACAGAGGGATTTTGGAGTCCCTGTTCGTAGATCCCTCAAAGTTGCTCAGGGTTGTTAAGAAGGTGTATGGTGTGTTGGCTTTCATTAGTTCAGAGAAATTGAGTTCAAGAGCTCTATCAAACCGTAGTTAGACCACACTTGGAGTATTGTGTTCAGTTCTGGTCATCTCATTATAAAAAGGATATGGAAGCTTTAGAGAGGGCACAGAGGAGATTTTACTTTATTTTTTAATTTATTGAGGTGCAGTGTTAAGAAGGCCCGCCTGGCCCTTCGAGCCATGCCGTCCAGCAATCCCCCGATTTAATCCTAGGCTAATCATGGGACAATTTACAATGACTAATTAACCTACCAAGCAGTAGGTCTTTGGATTGGGAGAGGAAACCAGAGCACCCGGAAGAAACCCACGCAGTCACGGGAAGAACTAACAAACTCCTTACAGGCAGCAGCAGGAATTGAACCTTTGTCGCCTGTATTGTAGTGCGTTGTGCTAACCACTACACTACCATGCCAGGATGCTGCCTGGATTAGAGAGCATGTCATACGAAAATAGGCTGAGTGAGCTAGGGTTTTTCATTTTGGAGCAAAGGAAGATGAGAAGTTACTTGGCAGAGGTGTACAAGGTGATAAGAGGCATAGATCGAGTGGACAGCTAGAGACTTTTTCCCAGGGCAGAATAGCTAATATAAAGGGGCATAACTTTAAGGTGAGTGGAGGAAAGTATAGGGGGGATGTCAGAGACGGGTTTTATTTTACACAGAGAGTGGTGGGTGCGTGGAACGTCCTGTCGGGTTGGTGGTAAATGCTGATACATTAGAGGCATTGAAGAAACTTTTAGATACGTGCATGGATGATAGAAAAATTAAGGGCTATGTAGAAGGATGGGTTAGAATGATCTTAGAGTAGGTTAAAAGGTTGGCACAACATCATGGGACAAAGGGCCTGTATTATGTTTTATGTTCTATGAAATAATGGAAGATTTATTGAAACCGCTGTGTGCAAAGCTGATTGACCTGTGGTACAGTATTACATCCTCAGCTGGAAAGATTACACAGGAAGTTCGCTAATGGATAAACTACTATAGGTTTTAATAACAGAAACCGAGGTTACAGGAAAAACTTAATTAAGTAACAAACTAGATCTTGATTACAAAATAAAATGATTATTCACAGGTCTAACCTAGTTAATAGTAAGTCCGATTTTCTATTACAATAATAGATGCAAGCTATAAAATAATCAGTGAAACCTGGGTGTTGTCACGGCTGCATTCCATGTGTCTACTTGTATCTGTGTTTCTCTGTTATCATGTTAGCACAACCTGCTTCCCTATTTACCAGTTATTAGCCCTCACTATTCTTTCCCCTACAAAGTTTCAAACAACTTCTTTGAGTTTATAGGGTAAGTTAAGAAATTCTGAAAGCAAAGAGGGACCATGAAATAATCTTGTTCAGTTGGATTAAAAAGAATCCTAAAACCTATTATTGGTATATTAGAAGCATGCAGTTAGCCAAGGAAGGAATTGGATCCCTTAGGGTGTGAACCCAGGGAATATGGCCAAAATCCTAAATAAGCACATCTCATCAGTATTCAACAGTTCAAACTTCAAAGTAAATTTACAAACCAAGCTGGCTCTGGCAAATCGTTAACCAACCCGGCCCAGACAATTCGTTAACCAACCCGGTCCTGGCAATAAGTGCACCAACCCGGCCGGACAATTCGTTAAGCAAGCTGGCTTTGGCAATTCTATGCTGAGGTACGTAAGGCTATCCACTCTGGTTCAGGAACCCTGATAGTTGAACAGTAATAAATGTTTCTGAACCTGGTGGTGTGGCACCTAAGGATCCTGTCCCTCCTTCCTGTCAGCAACAGTGAGAAAAGAGCGTGGCCTGGATGGTGTGAGTTCTTGATGATGGATACTGCTTTCTTGTGGCAGCACCACTTGTAGATGTTGTCAGTGGTGAGAGGTCTTTTCCTGTGATTAACTGGGCTGTATCCACTTCTTTTTGTTGATTTTTCCATTCCTGGGTATTGGTGTTTCCATACCAGGCCAAGATGCAACCAGTCAGGATACTCTCCACTGTGCATCGATAGAAGTATGGCAAAGTTTTAAATGACATGCCAAATCTGTACAAACTTCTAATAAAGTACAGGCATGGCCGTGCTTCTTTGTAATGGTACCTATGTGTTGGTCCCGTGACAGATCCTCTGAAATGATAATGTCAAGGAATTTATAGTTACTGATCCCCTATTCCTCTGATCCCCTAATGAGGACTAGCTTATGGACCACCGGTTTCTTCTTCCTGCAGTCAATAACCAGCTCCTTGGTTTTGCTGACATTCAGTGTGAGTTTGTTGTGGCACCATTCAACTAGATTTTCAATCTCCCTCCTAACTGCTGATTCGTCACCACCTTTGATTTAGTCGACAACGGTGGTGCCATCAGCAAACTTAAATATGGCATTGGAACTGTAATTAGCCTCACAGTCATACGAGTTGGGGATGGGTATGCTGACATTCTGGAGCATGTAAGAGGAAGGGGGAAGAGGTATAAATATTATAGGATGGGTTATTCGGAAGCTTTAGAGAGGGGCAGAGGAGATTTACCAGTACTGTGGCTGGATTAGAGAGCACGTCTTATGAGGATAGGTTGAGTGAGCTAGGGCTTTACTCTTTGGAGCAAAGGAAGATAAGACATGATTTGATAGAGATGTACAAGATGATAAAAGGCATAGATAGAGTGGACAGGGTGGAAATGGCTAATATGAGGGGTCATAGATTTAAGGTGATTGGAGGAAAGTATAGGCAGAATGTCAGGGGTAAGTTTTTTACATAGAGTGGTGGTGTGTGTAATGCAGTGCTGCGGGTGGTGGTACTGGCAGATACATTAGGGACATTTAGGAAACTCTTAAAGTTTCTTAAGCACATAGGCACATAGACAAATGGAAAGCTGTGTAAGAGGGAAGGGTTAGATTGGTCATAGAGTAAGTTAAAATGACAACACAATATCATGAAGCAAACACATCAAAGTTGCTGGTGAACGCAGCAGGCCAGGCAGCATCTCTAGGAAGAGGTACTGTACCTCTTCCTAGAGATGCTGCCTGGTCTGCTGCATTCACCAGCAACTTTGATGTGTGTTGCTTGAATTTCCAGCATCTGCAGAATTCCTCGTGTTTACATCATGAAGCGAAGGGACTTTACTGTGCTGTAATGTGCTATGTTCTATTAGGGTGGATAAATCCCCAAGGCCTGATACAATCTTTCCCATATGTCAACGGAAGCAAGAGAGGAGATTGCTGAAGCTCTGATGAAGACTTCTGCATCCTTGAGAGCAGAGAGGGAGATGTGGTTTACATGGGTTTTACTGAGGCTTTGGACAAGGTCTCACATCGTAGGCTGGTCCAGAAGGATAAGCCACAAGGAACCTGAGGAATATTGGGAAACTGGCTCAGCGATAGGAGGCAGAGGGAAGTAGCAGGTGGGAGTTTCTTTGACAGAAAATCTAAAAAGACTGATGTACCTCAGGGATCCAGGCACGAACCTGTTGTTTGTAATATATAATGAATGAGAATATAGTTGATCTGATTAGTAAGATTGCAGACAACACGAAAAGTAGTGCAGTCACAGATAGTGAAGAAAGTTGTATAAAGATACAGTGGGACATAAGATCAGCTGGAAAGCTGGGCAGAGCGGTGGCAGATGGAATTTAGTCTTGAGAATGTGAAGTTAACTCAAAAAGAACATAGGACCCTTGGGAAAGCTGATGTCTGTAGATACCTTGGGGTGCAAGTCTAGTGTTCACTTGAAATGGAGACATGGTTTCACAGGGTGATCAAAAAGGGATTTCATATATTTGACTTCATAGACTGAGGGTTTGAGTATAAGAGTTGGGATTTCATGAGAATGTACAAAACATTGGTTGGATATCATGTACAATTCGAGTCATTTCAATACAGGAAAGAAATGTTAGCAATTGGAAGAGTGCATTAGAGTTTTGTCTGGGTGATGCCTGCAATGGAGGGCTTTGGCTATAAAGTGAGGTTGGATAGGGTGGGTTTACTCTCATTGGATTCTGAGAACACCATAAAACTAGGAGTGCCATGGATAGGATAGAAAGTCAGAAACAGAGGGCACAGAGTTACAGTGAGAGGGGAGAAATCTAATGGACATCTTTGGAGAGAGTGGCAGTTATATGGAACGAGCTGCCAGACGAGGTGGTAGAGGGAGATACAAATACAAAGTCTAAAAGACCCTTGGACAGGAGAGCTGGAGGGGACTACATGCCTAATCCGGACAAAAGGGAGTAGCACAGACAGGCATCACAGCATGGATGAAATGGGTTAAAAGGGTCCATTTCTGTGTTGTATGTTTCCATCAGGACTCACATTACCTAAAGAGCTTTTAATATCATAGAATCAGACAACTCAGAAACAGCCCATTCAACAAGTCAAGTCTGCATTGCTCTCTAAGGCTATCAGAGATATCTAAGATCAGTTTGAAGGCTTTTAACAGCTTACGTCCCCTGTTTTTCTCTCCGCAGACATTGCCCGATCTGCTGAGAACCTTCAGCATTCTGTTTTTATTTTGGATTTCCAGCATACACAGAAATTTTGCCTCTGTACAAGAGATCGGAAGTTCACCAGCAGTAAATAATCCCTCGGGCAGCCAGAACGACCCCAGGAAACAATCTTACCTGGTAATGAAACTGATGTCCATCTGCCATTAATGGATAAAAGTCCTGGCAGAAAAGATAAATATCATTACCAATAATTTATCATCTTAGAACCTGGAAAACCACATTCCGTGAAGTGTCTGAATTCTGAAACCATTAATTAATAATATTATCATGCAATGATAACAAGTCATGATCCACTGCCAACCTCTCCATTAGCAAAGCCTCCACACATGACTGGTAGCCCTGCCTTTGGAGGTCCTACCTCCTGTTGGGACTAAGCCAGTCAACCAAGACGAGGCGGTTCCAGTACTGGCTTGCCATCAGTGGGGACCACAGCGAACGCAGTTAGTGGGGAAATTCCAATCAAGGGCTGAAATTCTTGATCGTCTCGCAGAAGATATTCTTGTCATATTTCCCCCAGCAAAAAAACTGGGAGGGAATGTGGTGTTCTCCCACTGGTGTCAGCAGAAAGTTCTTACCTCCTGCAGCCGGTCGATGTACTTGCGGCATGTCTCCAGATCACAGTCTCCGTGGATGACAATAATTCCCAGTGGAATTGCTGAAGGAAGAAAATGAAAGCATTATCACATTCCCTGGGACTTTCCATTAAACTCTGGGAAGATAATAGTATTGTGTGAAGAGTACATGGAAGTACTTTTATAGAGACACTGCAGACTGAAGTAATTGTTTATGTAGACAATCTGAGTACATTCCCCAACCCTTAGGTCTGTCAGATTAGAACCCCAGCGTCATACAGCACTACATCACAGAAACAGGCCATTCAAACCATCCAGTCCATGCTACACTATTATTCTGCCTAGTCCCATTGATCTGCACTTGGGCCATAGCGCATCATACCCCTCCCAACTATGTACTTATCCAAACTTCTCTAAAATGTTGAAATCGATGCCTCATCCACTACTTCCACTGGCAGCTCATTGCTCAATGTCACCTTTTACCCTTAACCTATGACCTCCAGTTCTAATCTCACCCAACCTCAGTGGAAAAAGCCTGCTCGCATTTACCCTATCTATATCCCTCGTGATTTTGTGTATCTCTATCAAATCTCCTCTCATTCTCCTACACTCCAGGGAATAAAGTCCCAACCTGTTTAACCTTTCCCTATAACTCAGATTAGGGTGTAGAGTTGTTATTGGAGAATTATTTTTTCCAGTTTAAGCTTCCTATGCTTGCTTATATTTTTATACCATCACCTGTTGTGTGTAATTGTTCCGAGAGTTTTCAGTAATTCTAGCCAAGCTGATTCTGTACCTTTCTAGAAGCTTTTCTGCAGTCTCTGCATCAGTGTTGATCATGATAAATAGTGGAGCAGTTTTGAAGGATCAAATTGCCTGCTACTGCCCCTAATTTTTATGTTCTTGTGAAGTGGTGCAAGGTCATATTGGTAGGGGAGATTGACTGGCGTACCACCGACTTCCTGCCCACTGAGCTCAGATACGACCACCCACAGTGTTTCTGTCGCTACTCACATGTCTCTTGCAGCCTCTGCTTGGTGTACTGCATGCTCTCATAGTCCTGGAGACTGATCCTGTTCACTCGCATCCTCAGCCGGCCCGGGACAGTGTGTGGGCTGAAAAACACAGATAGTGAGAATGGCAGCTTTTGTCACGGTCAGAAACGGTGACACTCAGAGTTGTCCATCAAAGGATTCCAGATAATAAAATGGCCATAGAGAGGACTATGGCAACAGTGCTACACTCACATGCACACACTTTAGTGTAAATGCCTTACGAACAAGCTCAGTAAAAGTCCTTGCTTATATTTGTACCAGACCAATTTATTCCCTTTAAGTGCAGCTCTCTCAAAGCTAGGAGATCAATAGCTATCAAATATTTGTTGGTGGTATCTTTGATTGTTGAGAATATTCATTTGCAGAGGGAGATCTGCCACAACCTACACTCCCACCCTTTACCAGACCCTCTGTGCGCCATACCTGGAGTTTCTCTGTTCTCCAACAGACCCACACTCCACCTCAGTCAACCGTCTCCTCTCTTCCAGACCCTCTGCTTCTCTCCACCTGAATACTCTTGAGTTCTCACCCATACCCTACCAAATCCAGCTCCTCACCTCTGGTGTCTCCCCTGCTCTCAAATCCCCCTTTCACCTGAACCCTCTCCTCCCCCAACACACAGACCCTTTTGATGACTCCACTAGATCCTGCCATACTCTCGTACTCCTGCACCAACAAGACCATAAGACAGAGGAGCAGAATGAGGCCATTCGGCCTATTGAGCTTGCTTGGCCATTCAATCATGGCTGATTTATTTTTCCTCTCAACCCAGACTCTCCCACGAATGGAAATACCCTCTACACGTCTACTCTATCAAGGCCTGTCAATATTCAACAAGTTCAGTTAGAGTGAAGGAGGACAGCGGAAAAAGTTCAGGTGGGAGGCCTATCAGAATGCACAGCCTTAGAACAGCAGAATGTTCCTTTAGAACCAAGTTGAGGAGGAATTTCTTTAGTCATAGTGTGATGGATATGTAGAATTCATTGCCATGGACAGCTGTGGAGGCCAAGTCATTGGGTACATTTAAAACGGAGGTTGATAGATTCTTGATTAGTAAGGCCATCAAAGGTGAGAAGGCGAGAAAATGGGGTTGAGAGGGATAATAAATCAGCCATGATCAAATGGTCAAGCAGACTTGATGGGTTGAATGGCCTAATTCTGCTCCTATGTCTTATAGTCTTTCCAAAATCTGCCTAGAAGGTGGATTTCTACCTATTTTAGCAGGATATCCCTGTGTTTGTAGGTGAGTGGCAGCTTCTGGGGAGAGTGCATTGAATAGAAAAAAGGATTAGTGTCAGATTAGTGTACAGAGTACATTATGGAGGGGTAGTGTTGTAGAAAACAGTCTGTATTGTGTTACAGAAAGACAGTTCCCATGGGAAGGCTTTCTTACAACAGTAATGCCTCTGTGGGTGTGTTGTCTCTAGTTATCAGAAATCTCATTGTACTGTAGGCAGCAGAGGAAGGGTTGTTGCTTTAATTAACAAGAAAATGGATGTTACATTTCTTGACAAAGTATTATGTACAAGTTTCAATGGGAGATCAGTTTCCAAAGTAAATCCCATAAGCAGCCTCCCACTGTAAACTGGCAGCCTGTGATCATTGTTCTTGGTGAATTAGTTCAGTGCTTTGTTTACACTCTGCGTTCATTTATTCATGCAAATTCCACAAAAGTGAATTTTCATTCTGAATGTCACAGTTTTTGGTATTGATCTGTGAACTGCATGGGGGCAAAATGCCATTATCAAAACTGCTAGAATGAAGGGCACTGTAAATTGGTGACTGATGGCCAGTACAGACTGAATGGGCTGAAGGGCTGTTTCAGTGCTGAATCTCTGTGAACTACCTCAGTGCGGTGTAGCAGTCATCCTCATCCAGTTTTCTCATAAAGGTGGTGAAATTGACTAAAGAGGCACGGGAACCAGTGTTAGGGTGGTTCCCACACCGTCCATGCTCTGCTGTGTCCCGTGAGGAGTATGCCAGCTCTTAAAAGACACACTTCCTATGCTAATCAGTAGTACACACTATGACCATCAGCAGTGAGGAGGCTCTAGATTCATGCTCTGCGACGCACCGATACTGGTACAGGAGACTGGGGCCAGTTCTGCTCAAGGGGAGGGAGTTGAGAGAAACGTTCCACTGGACAAGCTTGACTAAAATGGTAGAGAGGGTGAGGACAATTGAGATATGAAGCAATGCTGGAAGACAGCTCATGACTCTACTGGACATGTCGAGGTGACCGCTAGACCAGGTAAATCAGAATCACGACAGCACAGTATAGGCCCTTCAGCCCACAATGTTGTGCTGACCTTTTAACCTACTCCAAGATCAATCTAACCATTCCCTCCCAAATAGCCCTATGTTTATTTTTTCATCCATGTCCTTATTTGACAGTCTCTTAAATGTCCCTAGCGTATCTGCTTCTACCACACCCCTAGCAGCGTTGACAAGTCCAATTTACACCCCTGGCATTCCATACAAATGCCACACTCTGTGTAACAAAGCCTACCTCTGACATTCCCCTATACATTTCTCCAATCACCTTAAAATTATACCCTCTTGTAGTAGCCATTTCCATCCTGGGAAAATATCACTGGTGTCCACTCTGTATCATTATCATTTTATGCACTTCTATCAAGCCAGCTCTCTCATCCTCCGTCACTCCAAAGAAAAAAGCCTTAGCTCGCTCAAACTTTCCTCATAAGACATGCCCTCTAATCCAAGCAGCATCCTGGTAAATCTCCTCTGCACCCTCTCCAAAACTTCCAAATCCTTCCTATAGTGAGGTGATCAGAATTGAACACAATATTCCAAGTGTGATCTAGCCAGAGTTTCATTGAGCTACAACATTAACCCATGGCTCTTAAATTCAGCAGATGGATGTCAGTCACAAGGAGAGAGAGCAGGAATAGAATGCGGAATCTGGTGTTGCTTGAGAGATTGGAAGTCCCAAACATCCATCCAGCCTAGACCGTGCAGACGAGAACTACAATTGAGATGCTTTCACGACAAGCCTGGTGGAGTTGTGCAGCAATAGTGTCATAGAGCACTACAGTGCAGAAGTAGGCTCTTCAGCCCATCTAGTCCATGCTGAACTATTATTCAGCCTATTTCCATTGACCCACACCTGGACCATAGCCCTCCATACCCCTGCCATCCATGTACTTACCTAAGCTTCTTTTAAATGTTACAACTCAATCCACATCTAATACTTCCGTTGGCATCTCATTCCACACTTGCACTACCCTTTGAGCAAAGAAGATCCCCACTCAAATTCCCCTGTAATATGTCACCTTTCACCCCAAACTTCTGACCTCTATCTAGTTCTAGTCTCACCCAACCTGAGGGCAGAAGGCCTGTACGCTTTTACACTGGGCACATCCCTTATAAGATCTCCCCTCATTCTCTTGTGCTCCAGGGAATAAGTCCTAACCTATTCAATCTTTCCTTGTAACTCAGGTCCTCAAGACCCGGCAACGTCCTTGTAGATTTCCTCTGCACTCTTTCAATCTTATTGATACCTTTCCTGTAGATAGGTGACCAGTACTGCACTCAATACTCCAGCTTTGGCCTCAGTAATGTCTTATACAACTTCAATATATCATCTAAACTCCTGTATTCAATACCCCAATTTATAAAGACCAATCTGCTAAAGGCTTTCTTTAGGACCCTATCTAACTGTGACACCACTTTCAATGAATTATGGACCTGTATTCCCAGATCCCTTTGTTCTACCGCACTCCTCAGTGCACTACCATTCATTGTGTAAACTGTACCATGGTTTGTCCTGCCAAAATGCAACACCTCACATTTGTCTACATTATATTCCACCCGCCATTTTCAGTACATTTTCCCAGTTTGTCCAGATCCTGCTGAAAGCTTTGATAGCCTTCCTCACTGTCCACTATGCCGCACCCCTCCCACCTTGTTATGCGACACCATCACTCTGCTAATTTCAACACACGCAGATCAGAGGTGACATTGCAGAACGGGGCATCTATGAGGTAGTGAGGACCTTCAGCAGCAAGAAAACCCCTCCAGCACAACCTAAACAACAGGAATTCTGCAGATGCTGGAAATTCAAGCAACACACATCAAAGTTGCTGGTGGAACGCAGCAGGCCAGGCAGCATCTCTAGGAAGAGGTACAGTCGACGTTTCAGGCTGAGACCCTTCGCCAGCACAACCTGTAACCTTAGGCTTGGACAATCCCTCACTGAAGTGCTAAAACTGAGCCGGCGATCAGCCTGGGTTCGATGAAGAACACAGGAGGACATGCAGGGAGCAGCATCAGAGGCAGGTGAAAAGGAGGTGACACTGCAACAGAGAACGTCTACCCCCCCCCCACCCCCCCTAAAGCGTGCAGCTACTTGAACCAATGCTTCACCACCACGGCTGGGGTCTGGTTTCAGTACTGGCCTTTTGTGGAGTTTACCCATTCTCCCTGTCATTGCAAGGAGCACCCCTCCCCAGGTGCTCCATCTTCCTCCCACATCCCAAAGGGTTGGTCTGTTAATTGGTTGCTGTAAATTAGCCCTAATGTATAGGTGAGTGGGAAAATCTGGATGGGGGAGAGGTATTAATGGAACTCAGCAAGTTAGGCAGAATCTCTGAAGGTTCATAAATGATATTTTGTGGCTGAGACCTTCACCGGGACATTCCTGAAGTGTCCCCGCCTGAAACATTGAATATTTATTCCCCTCCAGAAATGCAGCCAGACCTTCTGTGTTCCTCTGGCATTTTGTATGTTGTTTTGGATTTCCAGCATTGATAGGATCTCTTGCATTTATGAGGTAATAATGGAACGTGCGAAGAGTGAAAATGGGTCACAGTAGGATTCAAGCAACACACATCAAAGTTGCTGGTGAACGCAGCAGGCCAGGCAACATCTCTAGGAAGAGGTGCAGTCGATGTTTCAGGCCGAGACCCTTGTAGGATTCATGTGACTGGGTGCTTTATGGTCAGTGGGGACATGCTGGACTAAAGGGCGTGAATTTGTGCAGCACGACTCTAAAACTAACTGGCTCTAGGTGGGCTGGGAGGCCACAGCACATGGACACCAACACAGGGGCTCGGCTAGAGGCCTAGGTCCTATACCTAAAACTTTTCTCCCCTATGCTGGGATGGCTGCCACAGGTGTACTCAAGATGCTGGGGGACGTATGAAGAGTGGAATGGGAAATGGGAGTGTTTGGGGAGGGGGAAACAAAGTATTCTTTCTTGGCTGAAGCTGGTATGGACAGTAGACCTGGCAGGAATGCAGGAGGACACTGGAATTTGGTACTGGCAGGGACTGCAGGAAGGAAGACTGGCATTTGGAAGTAGGAGGGATCAGGGTCGGCACAGAGAGCAGATCAGTGGGGGTAAGGACGAGGGGTAAAATCAGAATCAGGTTTAATATCACGGGCATGCCTGTATGCTGTGAAATTTGTTGTTTTGTGGCAGCAGTGCATTGTGGTACATGATAATAAATAAAGCTATAAATTAAAATAAGAAAATATATTAAAAATTAAATTATATAAGTAGTTTAAAAAGTGAGCAAGAAAGATAGTGAGGATCCATTTAGGACATGGGTGGTTTTGTGTTATTGGGGTCGCAGATCAGGGCAGCTGGGGTATAAACTGTGGACTGGGAGCCCTGTTGGTGTAATGAAAACTGGTGTCCAAAGTTAAATGATTTTACCTTCAGGTATCTAGCCTGGAGTTGTGTTAGTAAACAACACACACAAAATGCTGAGGAAACTCAGCAGTCAGGCTGCTATGAAGGGAAATGGGCAGCCCACACTTTGGGGCGAGATCCCTCATCAGGACTGGGAAGGAAGAGGGCAGAAGGTGAAATGTT
The DNA here is from genome assembly GCF_030028105.1 of Mobula birostris. NCBI lineage: Eukaryota > Metazoa > Chordata > Chondrichthyes > Myliobatiformes > Myliobatidae > Mobula > Mobula birostris. Next base: position 51,405,553 of record NC_092378.1, on the reverse strand, counting down.
CTCCACCTCCTTCCCTTTTCCTCTGGTTCACTCTCCTCCTCCTGTAGCCCTTTACCACACTGAATTAATAATCGACAGTCACTGGAGTGTAGGGTGGGCAGGGCTGCTGGGAAGGGCAGCAGATCTGTTCAGAATCAGGTGCCAGGGAGAATGGCTAACAACTGTGGGGTTCTGTTTTGTTCCCTTTGGATCACGACCATGGGGGTGGTGAGGGTCAATCGTTCTGGGAGTAAGTCTGTGGAATGGATTTCAGATGACATTTCTGAACATTTACAACAGTGCAAATTGTATAATTCATGTTTTGTTAATATCAATGGGATTCAGTAACTTTAAGATGTTACTTCACCAACTAAATTCACCAACGTGTTAATAACAGCATAATCTAATTCTACCTGATGTGTCACTGACTTAATTCAGCCTTAAACAAATTCAGATTAATGAATTGGTTCTACATTTTAATTTTTGGAAGGTATTACCCAGCACTGAGAGGTATATATTTTATTTAGTGTGTGATGAAAGAGGGTTACAAAAAGTACACATAGACTACGATGTTAACTGTCCTGTGCTGGCACCAGTGGGATCAACAGTTGATCTGCCACCTGTCTTCAGGAGAAAGAGAGATAAGGAAGACAATGGAGCAGCATTTGGAAATGTTAATGAAGAGACGAGAGAGTTTAACGGAAGGAGGCACTGGTCTGAGAACTGTCAAGATCGGCTCCTTTTTGAACCCTGAACTGTTTGAAGTGTGATGGCAGGCGATACCCCAGCAGGGGGATAAAAAGGGACAGGTTCGCTAAGGCAGGACACACACGACACCACGAGGTAACGAGACCCTGGAAGCGGTGCGCCTCCCACAAGTCGGTGGGAGTTTTTGGAGGGCTGTTCGCGGGACCAAGCCATAGACGCACAGGGTAGAAAGGTACGATCGGCGGGAACCTGGTGTGTGTCTGCCCTTGCCTGGGTGCCAGGTTCACTGCAGAGGAACGATCATATATGTAACGGAGGGGTCACAGTCGGTGACCTCAGAAGACATTACAAAGGGCTTGCCCGAAAGCTGACCATGAGGAATATCGAAGGTCTGTTTGGAATCCGATTTTGAATATTCATTCGCGCGCTCTCTCTCTCTCTCTCTCTCTCTCTCTCTCCCATGGCACGGCAGTGATTACTGTGAACTGAACTGAACTCAATTGAACTGAACTTTGCGTCACTTTGAAACTGGTCATTTACCCCTAGACGACGATAGAGCTTGATTGATCCTATTATCCTAGCTCTGTGGACATGTGTGTTTATCATTGCTGAACTGTTGCATGTATTATTCTTTCGATTAGAGTACTGTGTTGCTTATTTCTTTAATAAAACTTTCTTAGTTCCAGTAATCCAGACTCCAACTGAGTGATCCATTTCTGCTGGTTTGGCAACCCAGTTACGGGGTACGTAACAAGTGATACAGCACAGAATAGGTTCTTCTAGCCCTTCGAGCCTCATTGCCCAGGAACACCCGATTTAACCCTAGTCTAATTACGAGACAATTTACAATGACCAATTAACCAGCTAACTGGTATGTCTTTGGACTGTGGGAGGAGATTGGAGGACCTGGAGAAAGCCCACCCATTTCACAGAGAAGATGTACAGACTCCTTACAGATGATATCAGAATTGAACTCCAGAGCTGTAATGGCATCATGCTAACTGCTACGTTATGGTGCCACGCAGATATACACTCAGGTTCAGAAACTTTCTACAAAGTTACTATTATTAACAAACGGTTAAAATAATATGATGGAAGAGGAGATAAGGTATGTTGCTGGACAGAAAATGTTAGTAAATTAGTACTGCAACCCTGCTAATAGTTACTCAACTCCTTCTGTAAATAGGTGCAACCACTTTTATATAGATATTGCAGCAGTGCAACAGTTAGTGCAGTTTACGGTGCCAGTTTGATTCCCGCTGCTGTCTAAAGGGAATCTGAATGTTCTCTCTGTGACTATGTGGGTTTCCTCCAGATGCCCTGGTTTCCTCCCACATTCCAAAGGTGAACATTTAGGGCTAGTAAGTTGCGGGCAGGCAGTGTGGCACCAGAAGGACGGCGGCACTTGAGGACCGCCCCCAGCACAATCCTTGGACTGCGCTGGGCACTGATGTAAAATGACCCATTTCACTGTATGTTTCAATGTATATATGACAAAGAAGGCCAGTCCAATCTAATTATGAAAATGACCATCATCAAGATAGAAAACAGTGTTCACCATCACTAACACAAGTACATTATTGCTGCACACCTTCATACAGTGCTCGTTTCCTGGACACACACTACACTGAGCACATGAGATAACACTGGATGTACTACACAGAAACAGGCTATTTCCACCCAACTAGTCCATTTGTAGTCCAGTTCAGCCTCCTTTCACCTTTCCTAGCTAAAGCAGAATCCTCTGTACCCTTCTTTCCCATCTGCTTATCCTGCTTCCCCTCAAACACTTCTGTACTGTTCCCTTCAACCGCTCCCCTGTGGTAGCAAATTTGGGCGAGGCTTCTTCTGAATTCCCTGTTGGATTATCCTATACTTTGTACATTGATTGGTTCCAGTTCTGCTCCTCGTAACTGGGAACTCTCTCCGTATCCACTCCATCAAATTTTTTTCATCATTTCAAACAGCAAGAAAAGAAAAACAGCACATACTAGATACCAAGATAAAAACAGAAAAGGTCTGAAGTATTTACCAGGTCAAGTCCGCGTGATTTCATGACATCATCTTTCAAGGGAAGAGACCAGAGCCTTAGAGTACTTTTCATTTCTTGTTTTTTGTAGATTCATTCTGAAAATCTTCTCTGCACCCTCTCCAGTGTATCTACAACCTTCTTATAATAACTGTGCAATATTAATATTTTAAGAGTTGTTGCATCATAATTTCACTACTCTTAATGTCATCCCTAACTAAGGTGATTAAATAACTATACTAAATTATCTCTGAATAAATAAATAAATTCCTCTAGAACAGGGGTTACCAACCATTTTTATGCCATGGACCAATACCACTAAGTAAAGGGTCCACGGACTCCAGGTTGGGAACCCCGGCTTTAAAAGTAAGCCATACAGTCAGAGAATCCTCCAGCACAGAAATAGACACTTTAGTCCATGCGGACTGTGATGCCTATCTACTCTAATCCCATTTGGCCTCATTAGCTCCATATCCCTCCAAGCCTTTCCTCACCAAGTGGTGCTGGACTTCCTATGTTTCATTGCTAGCTTATGGTGGAACATCTAACGATTGGAGAGGTTTTACTCTGACTCTCTCCACCTTCCACACCTGCATCTTGCAAGCAACAAGTGCCCCATTATTCTTCCTACCAATTGTACTAACTCTCATTCATCCATGCTGAAATTTATTTACCAATTATTTGACAGTTTATTAATGCCTTGTAGTAACTTTCAGGCAAGGCCATTTGATCCAAACAATTGGTTTATTGATCATTATAGAATGTCTCTCTGGCGCTTTCTGCTCCCTCTGCTCTCCGTTCCCTTTTTCCTAACCATGGTTCCCCTCTCCCTGCCTTCTTCACACTCTCAGTCTGTAATAGAGACTCATATCAGAATCAGGTTTATCATCACTCACACGTGTCCTGAACTTTGTTCTTTTTTGCGGCAGCAGTACAGTGCAATACATAAAACTGCTACAGTACTGTGCACCCTAACTCTCTCTCTCTCTCTCTATATATATATATATGTGTGTGTGTGTGTGTGTGTGTGTGTGTGTGTGTGTGTGTGTGTGTGTGTGTGTATGTATATATATGCCCAAGACTTTTGCACAGTACTCTGCTTGCCTGTAAGACAAGCTTTTCAATGTACCTGTACCTCACCATAGCTGTGCTCATGGCAATGAACTTGGCCTGACATGAACTTTCGGTGGAACAGGACTACCAGACATTCTGTACTAGTGGATGCTACTACAATCAATACCCAAACAAACTGTCACGTTATTTTCTTGTACATGCTACACAGCAGTGTATTTTCCAGTGTATCCACTGCATTTAAACGGAGTGGGAAATATCAAAGTATGTTTATTATCAAAGCACAAATATATTAACATCCACGACCTTGAGATCCAGGCATTTACAGGAAAATAAATAAATACAGTAGAATTTACAAAAAGCTGTACATAAACAAGGACTGACAATCAACCGATGTGCAAAAGACAACAAATTGTGTAAATAAAAAAATAATAATTCTGAAAACCTGAGCTGCAGCGTCCTTGAAAGTGAATCTGTAGCCTGTGGAATCAGTTCAGAGTTGAGATGGGTGAAGCTATCCATGCTGGCCCAGGAACCTGATGGTTATAGGGTAATCACTGTTCCTGAAACTGTCGGTGTGGGGCTTCAGGTTCCTGTGCTAGTGAGAAGAGAGCATGACCTGGATGGTGGAGGTACTTGACGATGGATGATACTCTCCATTTAAATGTGCTCTAAGGTGGGGATGGCTTTGTCTGTAATGCATCCACCACTATCTGTAGTTTTTCTCCAGTCCTGAGCATTGGTATGCCCATACCATGATGCGACAGGTTAGGATACTCTCCACTATATAGAAGTTTATCAAACTTCTATGTGAAATTATGAGGGGTATAGATAAGGCAAATGCAAGCAGGATTTGTCCGCTGAGCTTGGCTGAGGCTGGAGCTGGAGGTCATGGGTTAAGAATGAAAGGTGAAATGTTTAAGGGTAACATGAGGGGGAGCTTCATCACTCAGAGCGTGGGATGAGCTCCCGGCAGAGGTAGTGGATGCAGATTCGATTTTAGTACTTAAGAGAAGTTTGGATAAGTACACGGGTGGGAGGGGTGTGCAGGGTGCAGGCCAACGGGATTAGGAAGAATAATAGTTTGGCAGAGACTAGATGGGCTGAAGGGCCTATTTCTGCACTGCAGTTCTTTATGACTCTATATGTACAAGTATGCGATCCCTGGTTCCAGCTGTAAACCTACTCATGTTGCTAACACCTGGTGTTCTTGACCCCAGCTCCGGCTCCACACCCGGCCCAGGCAGACCTGGCCACACACCCCTCTTGCCCCGGACTCCAGGAAATATCCAGGGATTACTGACTGAGCCAGGTGCTGGCCCATCAGGATTTCCAGCTATTCAGATGCTGCATTATTGGGGTTTTAATGGGTTTCTGTCGTGCAACCCTGTCTGGCTGCATCTGTCATTTCTTCACTGTATTTGTAACATGTTATGCCACATGAGTGCATAATATTGAAAGGGCTAGATAGAGTGGAGGTGGAGAGGAGGTTTCCTATAGTGAAGGAATCTAGGACCAGATGGCAAAGCCTCAGAATTCGAGGATGTCAATTTAGAATAGAAATGATGAGGAATTTCTTTAGCCAGAAGGTGGCGAGTCTGTGGAAGTCATTGCCACAGATGCCGTGGAGGGTGTCATTGGGTATTCAGTAGGTTTTTGATTAGTAAGAACTTCAAAGGTTACGGGAAGAAGGCAGGAGAATGTGGTTGAGGGAAAATAAATCGCCCATGATGGAATGGCAGAGTAGACTTGATGGGCTGAATGGCCTAATTCTGTTCCTATGTCTTATAATAAATACATAAACTATTGGTTAAAGGGGACAGAAAGGAGCACAACTAACAATACCACGAGGATGAAAGGTGTGCAGATTGTTACTTACAGCGTGAAGCTATCGGGGGGAGCAGAGACACGACGGAGATCAGCATGTTGCACCTTGTGGATACTGTGCGGTCGAGCACATCCCACCAGCAAGTGCCAAGCATAACATGGATCGGGGTGGAGAGAGAAACATACCACATTTAGATTGGGAGGATGGCAGGGAAAGTCAACCATCTGCATCCACAAACATTAGTTAACAGCGTAACAGTACAAAAGACAGATCAGACCAAGAGGAAAAGGGAACATTTCAAACAAGGGAAATCTTAACTTGACTCATCAAGTGAAGAATTCTCAGATTTGGGGAGAGCACTGGTTTAGAGGAAATTACCTTCTCGATGGGAATAAACTGAACAGATGTAAAAGAAGTAATGTTTCCAATCCCCACACAAAATGCTGGAGTTCAGGCAGCATCTTTGCAGAGGAATAAACTGTTCATTCCTCTCCATTGATGCTGTCTGACCTGCTGAATAACTCCAGCATTTGGTGTGTGTTTGTGTTGCTCTGGATTTCCAGCATCTGCAGAATCTCTTGTGTTTACGTTTCCATCCTTACTGGTTCCCGATGGGTAGATTCAGTTGGAATTTCTCCTTCTCCTTTTCCTCCAATATTTTGTCTTCAGAAAACACTGCAAGGTGCATTGGCTCCCTCTTATTACTTACCTAAATGATCATTGTTCATTCTTGAGGCTGAACTGATAGTCACACACAAAATGCTGAAGGCAGTGCATGGATTGGGCTGCTGGCAACAGTGGTGGAGGCGGATACGATAGGGTCTTTTAAGAGACTCCTGGATAGGTACATGGAGCTTAGAAAAATAGAGAGCTATGGGTAACCGTAGGTAATTAAGGACATGTTTGGCACAGCTTTGTGGGCTGAAGGGCCTGTATTGTGCTGTAGGTTTTCTATGTTTCTAACTCAGCAGGTCAGGCAGCATCCATTGAGGGGAATATACAGTTCACGTTTTGGGCCAAGATTCTTCATCAGGACTATGATGGCCAAGTGTGATTTTAACCAGATTTTGGCATGGTTATCTCATGGATGTTTTACTGACTTGAGCACGGGAGTAAACCCTGCTACTCCTTGCTTCTTCCCTGAATTTCCGAAAGTTAACTCCTTTGCTCATTAATAAAAGCTGATTTATATTGTGCACATATTAGCAGGAAAGTTGAACTGTCTTTGGGGTTGATGTGAAGGGAAGCTTTAACTAAAGCTAGGTAAAGGAGTTAATGTCATAATAATACAAAGAGGGGAAGTTTGGGCAAAGGTTGAGAGAAATACCCACACCTAAAAATGACAGAGCATTATGGAGATTACAGGAAGCATGGTAAAAATCAAGCCTATGCAGCCCTCAGTGTGTTTTTTAAATCAGACTGCAGTGAGGAGGAGTCTGTGACCCACCTCTTCGCACACTGCCAGTTCGCAAAGAGGGTGTGAAGGAGGATGGACGGGCTAGTGTCACGTTTCATCCCCAGCAGCTGCGTAACAGAGGACTCTCTGATCTACGGGCTGTTCCCGGGGACGCACACGGAGACCAACATCCGGTGCTGCTGGCAGATCATCAACTCGGTGAAAGACGCTCTTTGATCGGCCCGAAACTTGATGATCTACCAGCACATGGAAATGTCCGTGGGAGAATGCTGCCGACTGGCACATTCTGGGCTGCAGGAGTACGTGCTGAGGGACGCACTGAAACTCGGTGCAGCCACCGCAAGGGCGCGGTGGGGAAGGACCACGGTTTAGGTTTCTCCACCCGCGGGAGTGGGAGGGGTCGGGTGGCGGGGGGTATACCCCTCAACAATGATGTGGTAAGGTCAACAACTGGAGTGCCACGTGGGTGGCTATAAATATGGATGTGTACAGACTATAATGGAAACGTTTGTAAAGGATGGTAAGTTATTAAATGTATATAATTTTATTTTTGAATGAAGTATATTTTGAAATAAAAAAAGAGTTCAAATCATCTAAAGGGTTTGCTGCCAACACGCTCAGTGTAATCTGCATTTATTCTGGAAGGGCCAGATTGTTGGCCACTTATGGACAATTTCTCCTGGTGCATCCATGACACATCACCCACCAATTACTGGGAAGTATCATCTACTGGAGATAGCAGCTGGTCTTTGCAAAGCAGCAAGGAACGGCAACCCTCCGAAACCTGGTGCCTGGTATTGATTCCAAAGAAAAGCAAGTGGACTATAATGTACCATGCTGATTCACCAATGCTCATTTTGTGCTATTGTCAATTTAATCTCCACCACCTTGCGCTTGTACGGGGTTAGTCTGAGGCTCTGTGGTTCCAAAGCCTTTGGTTTAGGTGGGCACATCAGATGGACCGACATTTCTTGCTGATTTAATACAAGGAGAGCAAGTGAACTAGTTAACATTGAAAATAGTACAACATGGATTCCCAATTATAGCTTTTAACTTGGCGACTTTTCCCTACTCCTTCAATAATCTATTATACTAGGATGATTCAGGTCATTTCTGCGTTGATCCACTCAGACTTGCTTCCTTATGATATACTCTTTGTAGGAGCTACGTATCTATTTTCTGTCTGCATTGTATTTTGTGTTGCTTGTTTAGTATGGGTTTCAGTGACTTGTCTTAAACAGACAAATGTAAAAGTATCCTCAATCTTGTGACAAGTTGAAGAAGCAACTATAATACTCCAGCCTTTAGGTCTTCTACATCCACTCACGAGCCAATGAACTGCGTGGACTCCTCTTATGTGGCAGTGAGCCATTGGAGGAACCATGGTGGAGAAGGTGTAGCATCACAACCGAGTATTGAGTTGCACAGCACAGAAAAAGGCCCTTTGGCCCATCAGTTCCCTGCTGACCCTCAATAATCTTAGTGACGGCAGTGCTCCCAGAATGGCATGGGTGACCTGCTCAAGGTTGGAGGTGGTCACTAAAAATGCTGCCCGACCCACTAAGTTCCTTTAGCACATTATCTATCAGATTGTGAATGGGTTCATCCAGAATCATTCCAGCTTCTGTTGCGTAAGCTTCTTCTCGGGACAATTGCCACTGCACTGCACTATAAACACTTCAACCCACTTTATAAAATGCTATTTACATTGTAAATACTTGCTGGTATTTATGTATTTATGCCATTTTATTGTATACCCACACTTCCACACGGAGCAGACTCGATGGGCCGAATGGCCAACTTCTGCTCCTTTGTCTTATGGTCTTCTTACTTTATTCTCATGTAATTCTCCATTCTTTATAATTGCTGAATGTTGTGCTAACACAACACAACAAATTCTGTATAGATATAACTATATAAGGTGAATGAAGTTGATCCTTCATCCTTAAAAGTCAGCTTCTCCTCGGCCTTCTAGAGCCATTCTAGAGTGCACTGTGCTATTAAAACCTGGTGCAGGTCATTGGATTTCCCCAAAACATTTTGCTGAGGACTCTCAGGTTAAATCACTGACGATATATGCTCCATTTGTATTTCAGCCGTATCCAGTGAGTTTTTTATAACCTCACTGGCCTGGCACAGTTTTTCAGGGTTCCATGAACTCCTCACATAATAGAAAAGGCTTTCCTCTTGATTTTAGTGAATGCCTACTATCCTTCTCCATGAGACTTTGAGCATATACGCTATTTGTTTTCTATATTTGTCATTTTGTTCTGATCTTATTGCTTCCCAGAAGGATTAGCACATTTATTTGAACCAAGCCATCTGTGATTTGAGCAATGTTTGCTTTCCAAAAATTCTGGCAGAAGTTGCAGAATTTTTTTAATTTCTTGGAGTCATGTAAAATTTCCCTCTGCTTTCCACTGGTATGAGAAGACAAACATAAGCAGTGGAGGGTGACGTTACCTTGAGGTGAGCAGTAAGGAAAAGACTCACTCATTCAGTAATGGCATGGAGGTCCGTCGCTTGCACTTCTGCACCATGTTGGCCTGGTTTCTCAGCGAGATTCGGATAACCGATGGACTCAGGCGGCAGGGCTCCCCGTCTACCTGCATGGGGATCGTCTTGTAAGTGGTGAGGATCACCTCTCGGCACTGGTGAAGTCGCTCCCCGTGACCTCCAACTTGGAGAGCGGCCTGAAGTGAGCAAAGACCAGAGATATCGCTGGTTCTGTTTGGATGAACATTTTTCTCCAAACACGAGATGTGACAATGCTGAACTGCTATATTCTACCAAGTCTCCCCAAAATATCTAAAGCCTACGCAGCAGCTGATTACAGTGGGATCTTTAGTGAAAATTCACTACCCTCTGAGAGAAGAAATATCTACACATCTCAGTTTTAAATGACAGGCCCTTCATTTTTGTAGCTACATTTGTTTGTTCAAGATTCCCCCATTAACGGTAGCTTCTCAATATCTACATTATCAAGCCCCCTCAGGACTACATATCTGAAACTTGCTGTGCAAGTTGATAGGATGGTTTAAAAGTGTATGGTGTGTTGGCCTTCTTTAGTCAGGGGATTAAGTTCAAGAGCCACAAGGTAATGTTGCAGTTTTAATAAGACTGTGCTTGGACCACATTTGGAATACTGTGTTCTGTTCTGGTTGCCACATTATAGGAAGGATGTGAAAGCTTTAGAGAGGGTGCGGTGGAGATCTACCAGGACGCTGCCTGGATTAGACGGCATGTCTTACGTGGAAAGCTTGAGTGAGCTAGAGCTTTTTTCTCTGGAGTGAAGGAGGATGAGAGGCAATGGTTTATACCATTGGACATTCTATTAAGATGAGTGGAGGAAAGTTTGGGGGAGATGTCAGAGGTAGTTTTTTTTTAGCACAGAGAGTGGTAAGTGCTGGAATGCACAGCCAAAATTGATAGCAGATATATTAAGACATTTAAAAGACACTTAGATAGGGATATGGATGAAAGAAAAATAGAGGGTTATGTTGGAGGGAAGGGTTAGATTGATTGAAAAGTAGTTTATATAGGCTGACACAACACTGTGGGCCAATGTGGTACTGTTCTATGTTCTATGAAATGTCGACCCTAAGCCATACTCAAAAATATTAGAACTGGAAGACCTAGCCTTACCAGAGATGCCATGGTGAAGCCTATCACCTCAATGCAGCCATCATCATGCCTCTGCGGCTCAAAGTCCCGGTGATCTCCTGGGTTCCCCCAGGGCGTTGTGCCCGCACAGTACCTGTATCAGATAAGCCCAGCTTCAGTATTTGTTTCAAAGAGTAACAACGCAAAATTTCTGTTCAGCTGAGTTCACATCTCTTCAATGTAAAATGGCACGCAAGAGATTCTTGGACAGTGATCTTCCACTGAGGGAGGGGCAAAATGTTGGATGAAGCCACAGCATACTGGGTTGCCATCTTTGACTAAAGATAAACGTTCTTATTAGGGCAGGTAACTCAATAGTTAGCATTGAGGGAATATGCACATCTAAACTCTGAGACCTTGGCATAACTCAGAAATAGACATCATTAAACCAGAAGACACAGGGGCAGGATTAGGCTTTTCTGTCCACTCAGTGTGCTCTGCCACTTAATCATGGCTGATTTATCTTCCCCCTCGACCCCATTCTTCTTCCTCCCACTCATAACCTTTGATGCCCTCACGAATTAAGCACCTGTCAAACTCAGCTTTAAATAGACCCAATGACTTAGCCTCCACAGCCACCCGTGGCAGTGAGTCCCACAGATTCATCGCCATCAGTTAGCTTCATAGAACAAGCAATCGTGATTGATATTAAACTCTTGCTACTGTCTGTAAAGAGTTTGTACATTCTCCCCGTGACTACGTGGGCTTCCTCCGGGTGCTCACTCTCCTCTCACATTCCAAAGGCATACGGGTTAAAGTTAAGAAGTTGTGGCTGTGCCAGGTAGGCATCTGGAAGCATGGCAACACTTCTGGGCTGCCCCCAGCACAATACTTGGATCTTGTTGGTCATTGATGCAAAATGACGCATTTCACTGTATGTTCCAATGTACAAGTGACAATTAAAGCTAATCTTTAATCTCATGTTTTTTCTGAGGCTGTGCCCTATGGTCCTAGACTCTCCCATTATTGGAAATGCCCTCTGAATGTCCACTCTATCTAGGCCTGAGAATATTTGGCAGGTTTCAATGAGAGCTCCACTCATTCTTCTAAACTCTATACTAGGTACCTACTAAGTAGTTCAGAGAAGGTTTGACAGACTAATACCTGGAATTGGAGGGCTGTTTTATGAGAAGTTGGACAAGGTAAGCTTCTTGGCTAGAGTGAGAGAGGACTTCATTGAAACATCAGATCCTGACTGTAGATGGGGAGAGGATGTTTTCTTGCGAGAGATCCTATTACAAAGGAGTCATTGTTCAAAAATATAGGGTCACCCATTTAAGAAAGAGACGAGATTACATTTTTTTTGTTGAAACTGAGACTTTGTAACTCAATTCCTTGAGGAGTAGAAACAGCCTTTCAATTTTTTTTAGGGAGACAAGAAAGGGCGTGAAATGCAGGAATGTGCAATTGGGTCTATAATCAGTTCTACCATTATCTATCAATGACCTCAAAAGATTTTGCAGGTGCTGAAAATCCACAGTATTATACACAAAATATGAGAGGATCTCAGCAAGTCAGGCAGTATCTATGGAGTGGAATAAAGAGCTGATGTCTCCGGTCAAGACCTATTATCAGGAGCATGACCTATTGAATAGTGCAGCAGGTTTGAGGGGCTAGTGACAAACCCCTGCTCCCACTCTGCATTCAGAACTGGCTGGAGAAGTTAAGCTCCACCATTGATGATGCCCTTACCCACATCTCCTCATTTCCCAGACATCCACACTCACCCCAAGTAACTGCTGCATTAACAGGGGTAGAGTTCCTCTTGTCCTCACCTGAGCCTCCACATCCAACACATCATTCTCCACAACTTCCGCCATCTTCAACGGGACCCTATCACCAAGCACATCTTTACCTCTCCTGCACTCTCTATTTTCTGCAAGGATGGCTCCTCCTTCATCCCCACTAATCTCCATCCTGGCAATTATCCTTGCAAGTGGCAGATGTGATTCACCTGCCATTTCACCTCCTCCCTCACCTCCATTCAGGGCCCCAAGCAGTCCTTTCAGGTGAGGAAGCACTTCACCTGCATATCTGTTGGGGTTGTTGCTTGTACCTGGTGCTCCCAATGTGGCCTCCTCAACGCTGGTGAGACCCAAAGTAGGCAGGGGTCTACTTTGTTGAGCACCTCTGCCCCATCCGCAAAAAATGTAATTTCCCAGTGGCCAACCATTTTAATTTCAATCCCTTTCCCATTCCAACATGTCAGTCTATGGACTCCTTGTCTGCCGCCATGATGAAGCCACTCTCAGGTTGGAGGAGCAACACGTCATATTCCATCTATGTAGCCTCTAACCTGATGGCATGAACATCGAATTCTCCAACTTCCAGTCATGTTTTACCCCTCCATCTTCTTATTCTGGCATCTTCCCCCTTCGTTTCCAGTCCTGTTGAAGGGTCTTAGCCTGAAACGTCATCTATTTATTCATTTCCATAGACTTGACTGGAGCACCAACACAGAGGATGTGTACAAGAAGGGCCAGAGTCACCTCTACTTTCTGAGGCGACTGAGGTCCTTTGGAGAATACAGGCCTCTCCTTCACATGTTCTACCTGTCTGTAGTTGCCAGAAAAGTCTTCTTTGTGGTGGTGTGCTAGGGCAATGGCATCAACATGGGTGATGCCAACAGGCTTAATAAACTGGTTAGAAAGGCTGGCTCTGTTATAGGAGTCAAACTGGACACACTGGAGGCTGTGGTAGAACAAAGAACCCCATGGAAAATCCCAGCAATTCTGGACAATGTTTCTCACCCTCTGCAAGCCACCTTGGCTGAACAGAGGATCCCCTTTAGTAATAGACTAAGACAACTGTGCTGCTCCAAAGAGCGATGTATGAGGTCATTCTTACCCTCGGCTATTAGGCTCTACAATGAGTCAACCTATTGCCAGGGAAGTGATGACCCCCTCTGGTTAGACTGTTTGTGGTAACTTATTTTTATTCTTTCTTACTCCTCTTCTAATATTTACATCTGTGCACTTGTAATGCTACTGTGACACTATAATTTCCTTTGGGATCAATGAAGTGTCTATCTATCTGGATGCTGTCTGACCTGCTGAGTTCCTCCAGCATTTTGTGTGTGTGCTTCTCTGGAGAAGTTAAGGCTGCCAGTCTTGGGACTGCATGGGAACTTTTGGAATTAGCCCATGAAATGTGCAAAACAAACTATAGTGAAGACTGTGAGTCAATGGAGTTTGGTACTGGGCACCTCACTGGGATAGCATTGTGTATCTACTTTGATCTGAGGCAAGTCACTTACAATTCGTGCATCAGGCTCTGTGATTTCATCATCTAGTCAATGCCCATCACACCACGAATGGCAGAGTGCACAACCAATTGTTGGGGCTTGCTGCTGGTGGTAGTGGAATCAAATGAAAATGTCTAAAATATTGATACTTAGATGGTTGAGCTGGACCCTCACCCTTGCTCCTCTGCCCATTGATGTTTTCTGACCAGCAGAGCGTTTCCTATACTTATTTTTAATTTCAGGCATTTTGAATTCTTTGCATTTTTAAAGATAGATTTTGGTCACACAGTGGGACATGGAACAAATGTAAGATGAGGACTGGTCATGATCTAAGTGAATGATGACCAAGTAGGAGAGGACTGAACTGATTGCATTATTTGCCTTTATAAGTTCATGCTTCACTTTAACCTTCCCACGTTATTACCTTACACTATCAGCATCTCCACTTCATGCGCTAATACTGCTGCTGTTCACCTCACCTATTCCCCGAAATCGTGAATTCCAAATTCTCTTCAACCTCAATGCTATTCAAGGAAGCTCCTCCTGACTTTTTCTGTTTGATTTTTGGTACAAGTTCTTTATTGAATTTCCTAGTTTTGTTCCTGGCCAGACAGGGTCTGCCTCCATCAATACAGCTTGGAAATTTGGGACTCCTTTAGATCACTCCTTAATCTTGACTTTCAAGAGAATAGGAGCCCAGGGACTTCATCCCTTCCTGGTAAGCATCCTTATTCTCCCTCTTGCATCCTTCTGAGAGCAAGGCAAGCAGAAATACACAAAGTTCTCCAGATACTGGAAACAAAGTTCGGTACAAGTTTAGTATGGATGCCCGATTCCTTTCTAGTCCCAATACCATTGTTAATGCTTCATTGGCCAGAGTCATAGTCCTCAGTCACTTGAACATAAGAAATGGAGTCAGCCATTTGGCCGCTCAAGCCCGCCCTACCATTCATTAAAATCATGGCTGAAATGATCCTTGCCTCAACTCCGCTCTTTCTGGTGTCTTTCCCTTTTCTTTATAATCCAAAGTCCTGAGTACATATAACGATAAGACTTTCAGTGATTTCCGTATTCAGTTACTCTAAATCCCTTTGCTTTTCAATCATTTTTATTGTTTTTCTTTTCCCTCAAGTAATACATTTTTTGCTATCTTTCCAAGTTAGGACTGTTACAAATGTAGAACATTAAATCTATGTCAGTCAGAATCTGTCTAAATTTGCAGCTGATACCACTATAGTGGGATGCATCTCAAATAACAAGTCGAGAACAGGAAGGAGTTGGAGAGGTGAGTGACATGGTGTCATGACAACAACCTTTCCCTCAATGTTGGCTAAAGAAAAGAGCTGGTCATTGACATCAGAAAGGGGCACGCACAGCATACATGCTCCTGTCTACATCAAAGAGGGTTTTAAGTTTCTAGGTGTGAGCATCAACAATAGCCTGTCCTGGTCTAACCACATCAATGCCACAGCCAAAAAAGCTCACCAACAGGAGGCTGAAGAAATTTGACATGTCCCCATCAACTCTTACCAGTTTTTACTGATGCACGATAGAAAGTTCTGGATGCATAATAGTTAGGTACGGCAACTGCTCTGCACGTGACAGCAAGAAACTGCAGAGATTTGTGGACGCAGTTCAGCACATCCCAAGAACCAGCCTCTCAGTCTATACCTCTCACTGCCTCAGTAAAGCAGCCAGCATAATCAAAGACCCCACTCAGCCTGGACATTCTCTCTTCTCCCCTCTCTCATTGTGCAAAGAGTACAAAAACCTGAAACAACGTACTACCAGCTTCAAGGACAGTTTCTATCTCACTGTTGAATGGCCTACTTCTGCTCCTATATCTTATGGTCTTGAACAGACTTCTTGTATGATGAGATGTTCTCTTGACCTCACAACCCACCTTGTTCTGATCTTGCAGTTTATATTTACCTGCGGTGCACTTTCTCTGTAATTGTTACACTTTATTCTGCATTGTTCTACCTCAATGCACTGTGCAATGATTTGATCTGTATGAACAGTATGCAAAGCAAGCTCTTCAGTTTATCTTGGTACATGTGTCAACGGTAAACCAATAGCAATACCATATCCTTAACATCCCCAGTGATCTAAAGACCTGATGATATCTAAGATCATGTTCCACAGCTGAAGAAGAGCTACTTGAAGTGAAAACAAGCTGCTGGAGAAACTCAGCTGGACAAGCTGGATCTTTTGGGAGAGAAAGGTCTTTTTCTATTTTTGGGGTCCAGACTTTGCATCAGGACCAAGAGTGGAGAGGCCCCCGCTCTCTACTAGAGGAAGATGCTGTGGAGGAGTGTTGTTGTCAATGCCACAGTGACATAGCTAGTCACGTTGTGGCCTCACAGCCCCAGAGACTCGTACTCAGTCCTGACCTCGAGTGCTGTCCATGCAGAGTTTGTAAGTTCTCCTTGTGACCCTGTGGGTTTCTCCCTGTTTCTTCCCACATTCCAGAGATGTGCAGACCTATAGGCTAATTAGTCACTGTAAACTGTCCCTAGTGTGTAGATGGGTGGTAGAATTTCAGGGCATTTTTAGGGAATGCGGGGAATAACTTGAGGTTAGTGTCAGTTCTGTCTTTGATGATCTGTATGGACTTGCTGGGTCTGTTACTGCATTGTGGGATGTACTGATTCCATGAATCGTTTCCCTGTCCAACATCGGGGTGCTGAAGCACCCTCTTCTGAGCTCTGGAAAAGGACCAGGTTACCAGGTGGACAGGAGGAAAGATTCAAAGTCGTGCTCCAAACACGCAATGATGAAATGTAACATCCTCACAGAATCCTAGCGATCTCTGGCCCACGATCGCCCAGAATGGGACTGTGTATCAGGAGGCGCACACAAAAGCTCAGTCTAAGAAGTGGTGAGTGGATCACCTCCCAAACTAGCCACCCACCCACCGCACAGACCAACACCAGGCCCGTCTGTCCAGTTCCAGCACTTTTCTCATTGGACCCACACAACCAGAATGGAAGTCAGTCGTCTTGATCTGGAAGGACCGCCTAAGCAAAATAGGTGTCACTGCCTCGATAAATTCCTTCTCTTCCCATCTCCGCGAGAGATGTTTTATTATAAATCAGGGATTGAGTAACGACAAGGTAATGTGGCAAGTTTTCATCATTACTACCTTGCCAAGACTTTCTCTATCCCAAATACCTGGCAGGAGGAGGACTCTCTCCAATATGTTGCCCAATGATCTCTGATCTGTCTGAATATCAGAGAACATGTGGAGCCTTTTGTAACTAGGGAGTGATACCACAACAAGCCCCAATACTTCCTGAATAAGCACCCACCCAACACTGTCCAGAAAAGAGGGCAGGGTCCAATTATTTACTGACCTTTCGTTCAGCTGCACTGAGGTCAGTTCACAGCTTTGCTGCTGAGATGATTGGGATCACCTTAAAGGCTTCAATTGTTTTTCTGCAGATATACCCTGGAGTCATACATTCTGACTGGTTCCATCATCACCTGGTATAGAGGCACCAGTGGTCAAGATTGATAAAGGCTGCAGTGGGCTGTAGACATAGCCACCCCCATCACCATCGAGGGCAAAAGCCTCCTCACCATTGAGGGCATCTTCAAAAGGTGGTGCTCAAGAAGGCAGCACCTATCACTAAGGACCCTCAGCACCCGCAACATGCCCAATTCACATTACGACCATCAGGAAGGAGGAGAAGGAGCTGGAAGATCTACACTCAATGGAGGAGGAGAAGATGGCGGCACGACGCAGCGTGCAGCGGCCACTCCAGTGAATGACATCTGTAATCTGTCAAGTAGGGTGCCGTGCACAATCCTGATTTGATGGAGACAGATGTGAGAGCACGGAGGAACATCTGGAGAAACTTCTGAAATGCCTTCTTCGCTGCCGCTGCTACTGTGTGATCCAGAATCTCCAGGGGAGAAGGCCCCGAGTCCTTGGCTTTGCTTGTTGCTCGGTGGCCGGGGTGGGGTCGAGGAGCTTGGCAGAGGATGGCGCTCGGGAGGCTGTATCGGAGGGGCTGGTCAGAGGCTCGAAGTTTTCGGACGGACTCAGAGTTGGCTGTGGTCGGGTGCTTCCAATGCAACAGCAGTTGTCGGCGCCTGGAGGTTCATGGCTGGGAGAGTTTCTCCCTTTTGGCACCTGCTATCGGGACTATTGGGAGTCGATCGGAACTTTAAGACTTTTTTTTTACTGTGCCCATGGTCTGTTCTTTATCAAATTACTGTATTGCTTTGCACTGCTGTAACTATATGTTATAATTATATGGTCTTGTCAGTGTTAGTCTTTGGCTTGTCCTGTTTTTTTTGTGATATCACTCTGGAGGAACATTGTATCATTTCTTAATGCATGCATTTCTAAATGACAATAAACGAGGACTGAGTGTCCTCATAATCTAATCTAATCTAATGTTTTTGGACAACTTCTTCCCCTCCACCATGAGATTTATTAACAATCCATGAACTACCTCACCATTCCTCTTTTACACTATTTATTTATTATTGTAACTTATACTAATTTTTAATGTCTTGCCCAAAACAACAAACTACACAACATATGGTGATGATAAACTGGATTCTGATATGGATTCTTCCTAAAACTGGGAACATGGCCAAACATGCTGAACTTGAGGAGAGAGCGATATTTTGTCATATTTGGAAACCAAATTCAGCTACTTGCCTGGGGATATTGAGGAAGACGATACATTGAAATTTCCAATCCTGGATTTTGGGTGTCAAATCAGTGCCGTCACACTAGATTGAAAGAGGAGTGAAGTTAATTCTTGAAAACTTCTGTAATAGTTGTATCATAAAATATCCCAC
Organism: Mobula birostris; assembly: GCF_030028105.1. NCBI lineage: Eukaryota > Metazoa > Chordata > Chondrichthyes > Myliobatiformes > Myliobatidae > Mobula > Mobula birostris. The sequence goes on along the minus strand of NC_092378.1, from coordinate 51,386,796 downwards.
TTCAAGGAAACATTCCCCATTAATAGGGAATGTCAGTGCATTTAGAGGAAGGTATGGGAAGAATTTCAGATGATAATAAATGAATCAATTAATAGCCCATTATTGGAAATGTGCTATTTCCAACTTTTTTTTTTGCATAATTGTAGGCTGATTTCTTGCAATATTTTGAAATTGAACTTAATGTTTATTTTATTTGCAATTCCTTGGGAATTTATTTTATATATTGTTAATAGCTGAAATTAATTTTCAAAATAATTATTGACACCATGCAGAGAAATGCAATATATGCTCAGTGTATTATAAAATGCATCTGCACACATGAATGCACAGACACACACAAAAGCAACCATGCATGTGCTCATCAGTTTCTGCCAGCATTCAAAAAGGAAAGTGAGAAGATGGAAGCAAGAGGTGATATATCTCAGTCATTAGAACAAGTAGACAACTGCATTTGGAAAACATGTGAGGAGATTGAAGACAGGCAGAATGATATGTAATTCACAGCAAGTAACAACATAGATAATAGGATCATAAAAGAGAGCAAACATTTAGGTTCAATATAGGAAGGGAGAAGAGAGAAGAATTGTGTTCCGTTCTGATTGCCACTTTACAGGAATGATGTGGAAGCTTTAGAGAGGGTGCAGAGGAAACTTACCAGGGTGCTGCCTGGATTAGAGAGCATGTCTTATGAGGAAAGGCTGAGTGAGCTAGGGCTTTTCACTTTGGAGCAAAGGAGGATGAGAGGTGACTTGATAGATAAGATGATGAGACATAAACAGATTGGACAGCCAGTGCTTTTCCCAGAGCAGCAATGGCCAATCTGAGAAGGCATATTTTAAGTTGAATTGAGGAAAATTTAGGGGAGATGTTAGAGATGGTTTTTTTGAACAGAGAGTGATAAGTGTATGGAACACACTTAACACAAGTGTATGCATTCTAATAGTCACAGAGAAAGGCACATGGATGGAACAGCGACGGAGGGTTATGGGCAATGTGGAAGGGAAGAGTTAGATTGATCTTGGAGTAGGTTAAAAGGCTGGCATATCATCATGGGCCAAAGGGCCTGTACTATGCTGTACTGTTCTATGTTTTATATGTTAAACTTGTAAAAAGTGTATGTAGATCTCACTTAATCCACTGTAAATAGTTCTGGTAGTCATATTACACATACAAAAATGAAGAGGCACTAAAGATAATTTCAAAAAAGATCAAGAAGAATGGGAGAAGAAGTGAAAAATGATAACAGTTTGAGAATTCAATGGGCTGAAGATCCTTGTAGGGGAACTGGGGCAGAAAGCTAGTCAATATAATCTGTGAGTAAGAAGCTCCACTTCTGAAATATTGTTCCAATATATGCACTTGCTATTATATCACACCCTTATACGTGGAGCCCATGGTGATTTTGTAACGTGATGTTTTGACTTGTAGGAGTGAATAGATCAAGGACATATAAGTTCAAAGTTCAAAGCCAATTTATTATTAAAGTACATATTAAAGGTTAGTCTTGCGAGACCATGGATCTGCGCCTGGAAAGCCTTCACTCTCCAGGGCACAGGCCTGGGCAAAGTTGTATGGAAGACCAGCAGTTGCCCATGCTGCAAGTCTCCTCTCTCCACGACACCAATGTTGTCCAAGGGAAGGGCATTAGGACCCATACAGCTTGGTACTAGTGTCGTTGCAGAGTAATGTGTGATTAAGTGCCTTGCTCAAGGACACAACACGTTCCCTTGGCTGGGGCTCGAACTCATGACCTTCAGGTCACTAGTCCAATGCCTTAACCACTTGGCCATGTGCCCACAAAAGTATTTCCATATACTACCTTGAGATTTATTTTTTTGCAGGCATTTACAGAAGAAATTAAGAAATACAATAGAATCTCGAAAAACTATACATAAACAAATACTGACTGGTTTAGGGTAGTTACAAGTAAGTACAGTTGGGTTCTCTGGCAATTTTATCAATTGTATGGTTAGTATATGGAACGGACTACCACATTGAATAGTTGATGGGGTTAACAGAACTTTGAAGTACAGATGGACCAGTGTGTCCCAGGGCACAATTCACAAACTATTGCAAATAGTTAAGTAAGCTAACAAAAATTATCATTTGTTGGGACATTTGGAATACGTTGTACAGTTTTGGTCATCTAATTTAGGAAGATTATTAATGTTCTGTAAAAGAGATTACAAGGCCAATATGTGGAAATGAGCAGGTGGCCTTTTGGGAACAAGTTGAAAAGAAAGGTTTATGTCTAGTTATAAAGTTAGTTAGTATCTTTTAGGGCTAGAAAAGTGAGAGGGGGACATGATTTCAACACATCAGATCCTGAAGGAAGGAATGACAAGAGCCTGGAGAACACGTTGCCTCTTGTCGGAAAATCTAGAGCTGGCAGGGCTGCTTCTCGTAACGTGTCACCCACTTAAGACAGATGAGATGAGTATATGTCAGAAGCTTGGGAATTTTCAGAACTCTATTCCTCAAAGTGAAGCCGGTGTCTGAATACTTTTAAGGCGGAGCAAGATGCTCGATAAGCATATGGATGAGAGATTACCAACAAAATGCACAGCCGAGGCTACAACTGGTTCAGCCAGGACCACATTAATGCTGAGGGGTCAAGTAGCCTACTCCTGTTCCTCACTCAGTAGTTTTTATTAGGCAGATGCATTAAAGGGGAACCTAGATGTAACACTGAAAACTATAATATAAAGATATGTTATTCTATTAACATGCATTAAAGATAAAGATATGTTATAACATATAAAGATATGTTGATGGTTTTAACAAAAGGAGAGAGGGAAGACGCTTGAAAAGAGCTTAAACACCTGTTAGTCCAATTGAACTGTTTTCTGCCACATATGCTATAAAGCAGACATTACATAGACAAATAAACACCTCAAAACACTAATTACTTGCACGATTTGCAACTCCTGCATTCTATGCATTGTCCATACACAGAAGAATACTGACCCAAACAGGAATCATACTTACCACAACTCTGATGTGTTTGGATAAATCTCGGGAGCTTCTTTGCAGAAAGTCTGAAAAAGCAGTCTGGAAATCAATGTCACAAGTATCAATAAATGCATCCTGTGAATGACTCAATGTCTAATTTCTTTTGGCAGACTTGCTTTGATTAGATCTAAGGAAACTGACGGTAGAACAACGAGACAGCATCAAGCCCAAATATGTAGATTCATCACATTTTGAAATGAGACTCGTGTAGATCAGGGGTTTCCAACCTATTTAATGCCATAGATCCTTACCATTAACTGAGGTGTCCATGGACCCCAGGTCTAGACGGATGCTTCATGCTCAGTGTAGACTCAATGGGACAGAGGGCCCATTTCTGTGTTCCATCTCCTCTCTCTCTATATCTATACTGTATCTATTTATTGATCTATCCCAGGCCCATCATATTGATACAATGCTGAAGCATGGCCAATGGCTATACATCTTTCCAATAGTTTGTATTAGTTTCTACATAGAAGAATATAGAGTACAAGAAAGTATATATAAAAGGTCAAAAAAGATTTTAAAAAATACCATTTACATTATATTTATCCATAATAACAATCTCATTACCCCATATTCATGTAAGTTAATCAATAGTTATATTGAAATATACTAACTTATTACACAAAAAAATCTAACCTCTACCAAGACCGAAGCTGTTTATTAAGGAGAAAAAAGGTAAAATACCTTCTCATATAATAAAAAATAATAATAGCCAGCATCTGAATTTAAACAACGAATTGAAGGTTTTGAAAATAATTCAGAAAAGGCCCCCACAATGTTTGAAAGTTTTGACGAGATTCAGAAATTGAACAACGAATCTTCTCTAAATCTAAGCATGACATAACGTTGTATAACCATTGAGCATGAGTAGGAGGAAAAACATCTTTCCATTTAAACAAAAGCACCCTCCTAGCTATAAGAGAGCTAAAGGCCAAAATATGGCTATACTTCAATAAGAGTTTGAGTTTGTTGCAAACGACTCCCGCAAATTTCTGCAAATGTACCATGGAGAGCATTCTAACTGGCTACATCACCATCTGGTGCGGAGGTGGTAACCAGAATCAAAATCAGAGGATGAGCAGGATCACACGAGGCTTCAGAGTTTTACACTCTGCCAGCTCCATCACGGGCACAAGCCTCCCCACCACCAAGGACATCTTCAAAAGCTGGTGCCTCAGCATTCATCTTTAAGGATCCTCACTATGCCTACATGCCCTCTTCTCATTACCACCATCTGGGATGAGCAACAGGAGCCCGAAGACCCACATTCAATCTTTCCCTCTGCCATCACATTTCTGGATGGTCCATGAACACGACCTCACTATTCCTCTTTGGCACTCTTTATTTTATTTATTTTTATTATAACTTAGACTAATTTGTTACATGTGCACTGTGCCTCTGTGACAAAACAATAAATTTCATGACATTCTGTATGTCAATGACAATAAATCTGATTCTGATTCATTATAAGGCTATTATTGATCATCTGGGTTCACAGTGAAATGTTTTATATACAATATGATACCTAAACAAAAATGAAAATTGTTGTTGCATTAATATGAATGATATCTGGAAAAATCTGCCAGTCTGGGTCTTTCTCTCTGGAGCAAAGAAGACTGAAATGTGCCTTGATTATAAAATCATTCAGGAATGGATAAGGTGAATATCAGAGACTGTCTTCTCAGCATAGGTACCTACAACTAGAGGGCATGAGTTTAACGTGAGAGGGGAAGGTTTAAAAGGGATCTGAGGGGCAACATTTCCACACAGAGGGTTGTGAGTATGTGAAACGAGTTGTCAGATGAAATGATAGAGGCAAGTATACTTACAATGGTTAAAAGACATTGGACAGGCACATGGATAGGAAAAAACTTTGAAAGACAAGGGCCAAATATGGGCAGGAGAGACCAGCTCAGGTAGTCACCTAGATAGGCATGTACGAGATGGGCTGAAGGGCCCATTTCCATACGTCAAACCTTATGACTCTATGGTATCACCGAAGTCCTGAGTGTGGTGATTACTGGAATCTTACTGTACAAAACTTTGGTCACTTGTCCTGAGTGTTCAGACCTGAACCTTCCATTCAGTGTAGGACTGAGCCAAAATGATTGAACACCCATATTTACTTTTCCTTGCCTCTTGCTGTAGAATATGCAGAACACTCTTCTCAATGAATTCACCTCTTGCCACTCACTGTCTAGACTTACACATGGTTACTGGAAGGGGGTTCGAGCACTGCAGCATCAGTGCTGCCTCCTACTGGAACTGGCGATAAAGAGAACTACTATCATTTAAATAGAATATCCAAAATTAGTGGGATTAAACCTACCTATGTAGAAAAGGACAAGGGAGAAAAGGCAAAGGAGGCAAGAACTAAGGAAGAAAATAAATTTATATTGGAAACAATCTCAGTTTGTTTCAAGACACTGCATTACAAACTACTGTGATATAGGAAATCGAAAAGCAGCAAACTGTGTTCATCTAACACCTATAAAACAGCAACAAACAACAACATCACCCAATAACACTAACTCACCCTGCTGTCATCACTACCATCGGGGGAGAGCAACAGGAGCATGAAAACACACACTCAACATTTTAGAAACAGCTTCTTCCACTCTGCCATCAGATTTCTGAACGGTTCACCAACCCACGAACACTACCTCAGTATTTGTAGTTTTCACTACTTATCTATTTTTGTAACATGGAATTTTTATGTATAGCATAGGACTGCTGCTGTCAAACAACTGAGTTCACAATAAAGCTGGCAAAGCTTGAACTCAGCAGGTCAGGCAGTATCTATGGAAGCTTCATGACTTCTCCCTCCACACTTTTATTCGGCACTTTGGCCTCTTACCTCTTCTCAGCTGCCCGTCACCTTCCCCTGGTGCCCCTCCTCCTTACCTTTCCTATCAGTTTCCTTCCTCTCCATCCCTTTCCTTTTCCTTCTCACCTGGCCTCACTATCATCTGCAAGGTAATAGGTGAGGCCACATTTTTATTTTGACATCTTCCCCCCTCCTTTCCAGAAGGTCCTGAAGAAGGGTCTCAGCCCAAAACGTTGATTGTTCATTCCTCTCCACAGATGCTGCCTGACCTACTGAGTTCCTCCCGCATTGTGTGTCTGTTGCTATCATTGATAGGCTCTTACTCATCCCTGATGCTCTGTCAGGGTGATCACAAATTGCTTTGGCTGGTCAGAGTCTCAAGAATGTTCCGGTAAAGTCTTCTTTGTAAATTTGCACCTTTTATATTTGATAGTACTTACCCCTGCATAAAACATCTTGTTCCTAAATCGACTGTTAAACCGTTCTGGATTTGCTTCTATAAAAATGGAGGGAAACCAATCAGTAACCGATGCACAGCAAACTACTAACAGCTTATCTAAACAAATATTCTCACTCAAACACAAAAGAAAGGAATTTGAAATTAAATAGATGTAAAAATAATGGCTGGTAAGATCCAGATTTTTGTCCTCGGTGTGTAAAACAGCTTCAGTAAACTAAAACCAGATTATTCCTGAACAAAGCCTGATCCTGGCGCGAGGATATTCGCTGGTGACTTGTGGTCCAGCGCGGAAACATCGACACATCCGTAGATTTCTCAGATCCCTAGTTAGGAACCTGGCACCAGCACAGCAGGTCCAGTCCTTTGCTACCAAAGCGAAGAGTCTTAGCTCACTCAACCTATCCACATAAGCCACTCTCTCTAATCCAGGCAACACCCCGGTAAATAATGACACATACAGGGCTTTTCTCTTTGGAGCAAAGATGGGTAAGAGGTGACTTGATAGAGGTGTAAAAGATGATAAGAGGCGTTGATAGAGTGGGCAGCCAGCGCCTTTTTCCCAGGGCATAGATGGCTAATATGAGGGGGCATAATGGTTGGGTTGAGTTGTCCAATCTTAGCAATCCATTGGCAAACGTTTTGTCACCATACGAGGAGACATCATCAGTGCGCTGTTCACTTGCAGTGTGTCCTCCAAGTACATTCTCATATGGTGACGAAATATTTGCAAATAGATTGCCAAGATTAGAAACCAACCATCAATTACCCAAGCTACACATTTTCCAAATTATTTCCAGGGGGCATAATTTTAAGGTGATTGGAGGACAGTATAGAGGACATGGCAGAGGTAGTTTTTTTTTACAGAGTGGTGAGTGTGTGGAACTGGCTGCCACGTGGGGTGGTAGAGGTAGATACTTTGTGGACATTCAAGAGACGTAAGAAAAATGGACGTCAATGCAAGAGGAAAGCATTAGAATGATCTTGGATTAGGTTTAAAGGTCGGTAAAACATCATGGGATGATGGAACTGTACTGTGCTGTTCTGTTCTGTGTTCTGTATACCCACCTTCTCATGCACATGAGACAGTGGCTGTATGTGTAATTATATTTGTAATGCAGCTACCGATGAGACCATGTGTCTGTTTTGTATACTTTGTGTGGTATGCAAATATGTGTATGTGTTTTCATACAGTTGAGCTTTGGATGTGAGTCTAGCTGGCTGGTGGTGTAGTGGTAACACCGGACTTCGAGGCGAATGGTCCCGGCTGGCCCTTTGCATGCTTTCCAACCGTGCTGGGTTGAGCATTGAGCTAGCAACTTGGCCTGGTGAAAGACAGTCAACGGTGCTACAGAAATGGCAAAAATGCCGCCCGACACGCCACAAGGCATGAAAAGGAATAACAACTACTGCACGTATTCTACAAGTGAGCATTTGGCATGTATGAACATATGATGCATGTAACTTCACATTGTAGCCAGACAAACATTATGATTAGAAAGGGAAGGGAAAGCTCTGTTGATGAATGGGGACTTGGTTGCATTCACTACTATCATAGCTGGGTTAGTTTTCATCCATCCAGAGGGGAAGTATCCAATTTGCCTTCCATCATTTTGTAAGCAGAAGGAGTTACTTTAGTCAGGCATTTAATCACTAGTTTGATCAGTTTGGCACAACTTCATGGTTGAAGAGCCTGTTCTTATGCTGTATTGTTCCATGGTCATCCTCCAGGTGTCTGGTGCAGTGAAGGAAGATAGCGAAGAAATTCCTGTAGCTTTGGCAGAGATGTTTGTATCATCAGTAGCCACAGGTGAAGTATTTGAGAACTGGGAGTAGCTAAGCAAGAACATAAAGAATCTGCAAATGACAGAAATCCAGAGTTACACACACAAAATGCTGGAGGAATTCAGCACATTGGACAGTTCCTTAATCGGGCCTGAAATGTCGACTCTTTATGTCCCTCCACAGATGCTGCCTACCCTACTGAGTTCCTCCAGCTTTTGTGTGTGTAACTCTGGGAGTGGATAACGTAGTGCCATTATTTAAGAAGGGTACTGGGGATAAGCCAGGGAACTATAGATAGCTGAGCTTAGCACTCATGGTTCGAAAGTTCCTGGAGGGGATTACGCGAGAGAAGACATTAGCATTTGGAAAGGATTGATCAGGGATAGTCAGCATGGCTCTGTGTGTGGGAAATTGTATCTCATGGCACCCGCCATCTAGATCAAGCCCTCTTCTCTCTGCTGCCGTCAGGAAGTAGGTACAGGAGCCTTAGGTGCCACACACAAGGTTCAGGAACAGTTATTACCCTTCAATCATCAAGGTCCTGAGTCAGCGTGGATAACTTCACTCACCTCAACACTGAACTGATTCCACACCCTATGGATTCACTTTCAAGGACTCTACAACTCTCTTGTTCTCAGTATTTATTTTGTATCTGCACAGTTTGTCTTCTTGTGCACATTGGTTGTTTGATCTGTCTCTGTGTGTAGTTTTTCATGGATTCTATTATCGTTCTTTGTTCTACTGTGAACGCCTGCAAGACGACTAATCGCAGGATAGTATATGGTGACCTATACAGTACGGACTTCAATAATAAATTGAATTTCAAATTAGATTAAGTTTTTGATGAAGTGACCAAGATGATTGAGGACTAAGGATATTATCTCCATGGACTTGAGTATGATTTTTGGCAAGATCCCACATGGGAGGCTGGTCCAGACAGGATAGCCTTCGATCAAAGGTGATAGCCAACTGAATATGAAATTAGGAGCTAAAAGGTGATGATGGAGGGGTTGACTCTCTGAATGGAGATTTGAAAACAGTGATGTGCCACAAGGATCAGGGCAGGGTCCACTGTTGTTTGCCTTATATATATTAATGACTTGCATGAGGATTTAGTGGCATGATTAGAAACTTTGCAGATGACACTAAGTTTAGTAGTACAGTGGACAGTGAAGAAAGTTGTCCAAGGTTATGACAGGATCTAGAGCAATGTTTCCCAACCTTTTTTAGTCAACGCCCCTGTAAAGGATTTTCATACTTGCCAACACCCCCTGAAGCACCTTCATATTTGCCAATACCCCTCTTAGGTACCATATACTTTCTGCACCTTCAGAGTGTAAAAACATGTCTACCATATGCAAACATGAGAAAAATGATTGCTTTAATTTTTTTGTCTTTAAACCTAGCTTATGCAGTACTTGTACACTGTACAGCAGCTTCGATATCAATGTGATCCTTGAGTTTGATAGTTTTTAGCAGGAGTTGATATATCTGGTTCAAGTTGTGAAAGCAAAAGCCTTAAGTCCCCACATGTAACAATCACCAAGCAGTTTTTGTTTTTTGTGAGTATGGGGTTCGCTGCACTGAAGCCTCTTTTAACAAGGTAGGAGGATGGAAATGCAAAGAAGAGCAGTTTGGCACTTCTCCAAAGACCAGGAAACCTCATATGACAGTGTAGCCACATACCACAAAAGCCCAACATTTTTGAAAAGCATTTTTTGCTTCTTCATCATTCTGAATTTCAATAATTTCTTCTTGCAACTCTCTTCTTGTTCTTCCACCTTGCAAAGAAATTGATTAATTACCCAGTATGGAATTTCCAGATTGTTCAAATCCTTGAATCGATTCTGAAGATCCTTCTTCAGTGACTGCAGGTGTGAGCAGTACTCTTGCAAATCACCATCAGTGAAGAGAGTGCCGTACTTTCCATGCAGGGAAACTGTGAGAACATTTTTCCCCCAATGTTTTACTTACGTATTTCCAATTATCTGATAAAAGTGGACACTGCACTTTTTGTCTGGATTAAATTGAAATTCTCACCCTGCAGTTTCATATATAGAACGTTCATTTTGTCATACAGATCGGCGAGGTATGCCACATCTCCACATAGAAGTTCAATCTTATTTCCCATGCTCTTGTCAATTTTGAGAAAAAATTCAACCACGCCATCAAAAAGATCAAAGAAACGTTTTAAGCAGCAGTCTTTTGACAGAGAATCTTTTCATTAACTTTTCCATTTTTGATAAACCGTACATATGCCATTAGCAATGCCTCATGGTCTCACACAGGTGACTCACCCAGTTGTACCTCAAATTCTGTTTTTTGTAGCTCTGTGCTTAGTTGATACTCAATGTTTTCACTCATTCTGTCAACACAATGAGCTACAGAGTTATTATCCAGAGAAAATTATTTAAAAATACTGGTATCCATTTTGAGAACAGTGGTGAGCACTTCTGATACAGCAGGCATTATTAATCTTTCACCAATTGTATGAGATTTTCCACACTTTGCTATCATTTTGGAAATGTTATATAAAGCATTGAGACCACTATCAAAGACATGCTTGGCTTTCTTGGCAAATGACTCGAGTGTGCAATGCTTTTCAAATGCTTTTTTCATCTTCTGGAACTGAGTAATACCATAAGTAGCCTTTTCAGGGTGTCTTTTACAGAAATGTTCCTACCATCTCGATGGTTTCATGGCTTCATTAGACAGTACACTATTACAAATAAGACACGTGTGGCGTCGCTGATCTGACAGGAAGGGAATAAAACCACTCTCCAGGTAGGTAACATTGTATTGATGCAGTTTCTGTTTCTTAGCAGGATTAGAGTTCAAGGCTTCATTGCCTTCAGACTCATAAAGAACACACCACTACATATTTATCCATCATTAACGGGGCTAAATTAAAATAAGAAATTAACACGAATTGGGAATGCCTGTTGGAAGTTGATGACGTCAGTGAGCTGACACGGATGGAATGATGGTAGCACCACGCAAATGAACGGAGAGACGGAGATGAAGGTGATCACAACATCGAAAATTACATTGTCAAGGATTCAGATTGGAATCTGAATGTTAGTCGGGATAGAGCTGGTGTTCAGCAAGCTACCTTCATACTATTCCAGTTAGTGCCATTGACCAATCATGTAAGGTCTCATAATTCACAAAGATGGTTCTTGACTGCAAACATGAAGCCGAGGTCTCTTTGAACACCTCAAGGAATCCCTGGGGTTGGCAGCTTCACTGACTGGCTTGATCTCACTGCCTGCAGAGCTATGGTACTTCCTGTTGGAAGTGCCTGCTCTACCAATGGTTGGTCAGGTCTTGTGTCTCAAGTTAGGGTATTGCTTGCCACCCTCCCCCCAAAGAATCTTGAACACCTCCCTGAAGACTTCTATTTCCCCTAATGCCCCCTAGGGACACATAACAGCCCTCCTATGTTATACTGATCTGGATTAACTGGGAAATTTGGAAAGGGAATGGCTGATGGTATTTAGAACATAGAACACTGCAGCATAGCACAGGCTCAATGTTGTGCTGACCTATTAGCCTGCTCTAGCTCAGACAAACGTAAAGTGATGCATTTTGGGGAAGCTAAGCTACAGCAGGATATACACAGTGCATGGAAGGGCCCTGGGGAGTGCTGTAGAACTAGAGAACAAGTACATAATTCCCTAAAAGTAGTGACAGGTTGGTGAAAGGCTATGGCATGGTTGCCTTCTTCAGTTAGGGCACTGAGTACAGAAGTTGGAACATCGTACTAGACCTGGACTGTTGTGTGAAGCTTTGGTTGCCTTACTAAAGGAAGGTGTGAGTAAAGTTAGAGTTCATTCCATTTACGATTCACAGGGATGTTGCTGGGACTGGAGGGCTTGAGTTATAAACAGAGACTGGATAGGCTGGGACAGCTTTCTCTGGAGTGAAGGAAGCTGAGGAGGCAATACAGGAGGTCATTCATTCTCTTTGAACAGAGAACACTGGCACCTGTACTGGCATCCATGCAAACATAAATGGCAAATACATCTGCAGTAGCTGCAAACTAGAAGGAAGCAGATGCTTAGATGTTTATTGCAAAAATGACCTTGCCGGCCATTGGCATTGTAGGAGTTTGAGAGTGTGTGAGTGTGTATGTGTAGCTGCTGAGTGGGTGTATACTGGCAGAATTCAATTATCCTAATGCACATTCAATACTGTGCAAAAGTCTTAGGCACATATATATAGCTAGGGTGCCTGACTTCCACACAGTGCTGTAGTAATTTTATGCATCGCACTGTACTGCTGCCACAAAAAGAAACAAATTTCTTTTGTGAGTGCTGATAAACCTGATTCTGATATAGGTTTCTATTGTGGCCTGAGAAGGAGGGGGTAGAGAGAGGGGAGAATCACGATTGGGAAAAGGGGAAGGGAGAGGGGAGGGAGCGGGAAACACCAGAGAGACTTTCTGTGAGGATCAATAAACCAATTGTTTGGAATCAAATGACCTTGCCTGGGGTCTCAGTGCTGGGTATGGGTATGGGTATGCTAACTCCTGTCCCTGGCACTCCTTCTCTGCCATCCATTCCACACCCCTCCTGCAGCCCTCCAACCTCGCCACTCCCAACATCCCTCGCTCCAGCCAGATTTACAAACTCGCTCTCTGCTCCATGTTGACAAATACAGTACAGTACAGAAGTCCCTATCTATAGACAGCATATGTGCCCTATGTATGTGTGTGTATATATATATATATATATATATATATATGTGCATAAGACTTTTGTAGAGTAGGGTATACACCCGCTCACATCTTACGCTACCTCACCATCGCAATACATTGACATTCAAGGCCATACAGTTACACATGAATGGTTATGTCAGGCTTATACACATTGAGTAGAATCCCCTGAGATGAAGTCAAGCTTTAATACACATGAACACACAAAACACAAAGACCCAATACTCGCTTTACACTTCTGATAATTGTCAGATGAAGATACACGTTCGAACTTCAAATCCCAGTGGTTCAGATCCAATGCCCTTCTGTTCAAATGAGCTACCATCTGCTAACTTCTGCAATTCAAGTGTTGTTTATGTGTATGTGTGTGTGTGCTTATATTGTACATCTATATGTGTATGTGTTTGCACGGATTGGCCAAACCATATATATGCATTTTCACCGTGTGCACGTGCAATCTGCATGAACATGACACTTACCCCGAGACTCATGGAATTCAAGTGTCACATGGGCATCAAAGCCCAGACTGAAGTAATTGTTAAACACACCAAGTGGAAGCTGTGGAGAGAAAACGACTGAGTGAGTGCTGATACAAGACAGATCTGAGGCTGCAATTTCACTCTATTTGTGAAAGCTCAGCTCAGAAGCTAGAAGCCACATCCAAGTACATATACTCAACAGAGTACAAAACATGGCCAAGCCTACCTACGTGATCCTACCTACATTTAACTGACCATGCTTTCTGGGTGACTGTGATTAAGCTTTGTCCAAAGATGATAGTATAAATTCTATTTTACAACACCTATTCTGAATTCTGTAATTCAGTCTAATCTTCCTCTTAATATCCCTGCATAACTCCCCTAAGCCAGTTCTGTGGGAATAAAATGATCCTTTTCTGGTTGGCTGCCAGTGGCTAGTGGTGCTCTGCAGGGGTTGGTGTTGGGACCACTTCTTTTTATGCTGTATATAAATGATTTAGATGATGGAATAGGTGGCTTTGTTGCCAGGTTTGCAGAAGATACGAAGATTAGTGGAGGGGAAAGTAATGTTGAAGAAATGGGTAGGATGCAGGAGGACTTAGATGTAAGTGCCAAATGAAATACAACGTTGGAAAATGCATGGTCACGCACTTTGGTAGTAGAAATAAATGTGTGGACTATTTTCTTAAATGGGGTGAATATTCAAAAATCTGAGATACAAAAGAGAATTGGGAGTCCTTGTACAGAACACCCTAAAGGTTAACTTGCAGGTTGAGTCAGTGGTGAGGAAGGCAAATGCCATGTTAGCATTCATTTCAAGAGGGCTAGAATACAAGAGCAAGCATGTGATGCTGAAGCTTTATAAGGCACTGGTGACGCCTCACCTAGAGTATTGTGAACAGCTTCGGGCCCCTCATCTTAGAAAAGATGTGCTGGCATTGGAGAGGGTCCAGAGGAGGTTCACAAGGATGATTCCAGGAATGAAAGGGTTATCATACAAGAAACACTCACAACATGCTGGAGGAACTCAGCAGGTCGGGCAGCATCTGTGGAAATGATCAGTCAACATTTTGGGCAGAGACCCTTCATTAGGAGTGGGAAAGAAGGGGCAGGAACCAGAATAAGAAGGTGGGGAAGGAGTACAAGGTGGCAGGTGATGGGTGAAGCCAGGTGAGAGGGGGGGAATGAAATGAGAAGCTGGGGGGTGATAGGTGGAAAGGGTATAGAAAGGGCTGAAGAAGGAGGAGAGTGGACCATGGGAGAAAGGGCACCAGAGGGCAATGGGCAGGCGAGAAGAAGAGATAAGGGAGGGGCCAGAATGGGGCACTAAAAAAGAGATAAAGGGGAGGAGATAGAAATTACTAGAAGTTAGAGAAACCAGTGTTGATGCCATCAGGTTGGAGGCTATCCAGTCAGAACATGAGGTGTTGCTCCTCCAACTTGAGTTTGACCTTATTGTGAGAGTAGGGGGGCCTATGGACCGACATGTTGGACTGGAAATAGGAAGTAGAGTCAAAATTTCTGGCAACCAGGAAATCCCACCAGTTGTGGACAAAGTGAAGGCGCATTATGGGATTAATGTAGGATTAGTGTAAAAGGGTTATCATGGACTCGATGGGTGGAAGGACCTGTTGCTGTGCTGCATCCCTATGTGTATGACAGATTGGGAGGTTTGGTACAGATTGTCAGCAAGATGACAGTGTCCCACAGGCTCATTCTGCCTCCGTTACAGGATCGTGCAGCTTCTGACCTCTCAAGACTCGAACAATGAATCATCGCTATCATTAAGTCAAACCATCTGAAGCTCTTAATTACAAAGCTCTCAGGATCCTGAAGACAAAGCAAGGCAGTAATAAAGTACATTCCTCAGTCTGAAGCTGTGCTAAATTTAAGCCCGCCTACTACAATTTAATAATAGGTACATGGAATCCAAAGCCCAAAACACAAGGGTTAAATGTAATAGGGATTAGAACAGCAAGTTCAGAAAACTGCGCTGTCCATTTAGCTTAAGTGATTACTATAAAGGCTTATTATTTTAAATGTGCCTGTGATCTCAGCAATAATCTTGTCAGATTAGATTAAATCAGCCATCACTTAAACCCGTTTTTTTCTCAAGTTTTCACAAACCACAGTCCCAGAACAGGGAGGTTTCATCAGTGATATTTCAAGATGAATGTAAAACCTCGTTGATTATTCTGTGCCTCTCAGGTCACTAATTTTATTGTCACAACTCTTCACTGCTTACCACACTGCTCACTAAACTTTTGTGTGCTTTCAAATGTTTAGTCGGCACAAGTGTTAAAGTGAATCTGGCTGACAGTCTGCATGTCACTAACAAGCTGACTACAATCACCATTCCCATTGGAGCTGCTCAGTAGGGGGTGGGAAGCCAGATGGCTTGCGGTTGCCTGAAGTTGCCTCCACTCTTCCCTCTGTCACGGGGGCTCCCAATCCCCGTTCGAAAATGGGTGACCTATACTAGCTGCTACCGATGTAGATGTAAGAATTAAAATGGACAGTGGGCAGCCATGGAGGGTGACTGTCCAACATCCAGTAGCAAATCGACTTCTCCCAGTGAATCAAGCAATGCTGTTTCACCACTTACCCAAGTTAAAAGTGTCCAAATCCTGATGGAAGAATCTGTTGCGAGATGTGAAACAGTCAAGCAACTGCAATGTGACAACTAAACTAAATTTTCATTTTACTGGACATATTCATAGATTCATACAGCACTACCGCACAGAAACAGGACCTTCAGCTCATCTAGTCTATGTCAGCCTAGTCCCATCTACCTGCAAATCCAAGTGCCACTTTCCAGTATCTGTGGATTTTCTTGTGTTTGTAGTACCACCCATCCATGTAGCTATCCGAACTTTATTTCAATGTTACAATTGAACCCATATCTACCACTTCAACTGGAAGCTCATTCAACACTCGCTCCACCCTCTAAGTGAAGAAGTTTCCCCTCAGGTTCCCCTTAAATATTTCACCTCTCATTGTAAACCTATGACCTCTAGTTCTAGTCTCAGCCAACCTCAAGGGGAAAAACCCTGCAAGTGTTCACCCTATCTATACTCCTCATAATTTTGTATACTTCTATAAGATCTCCCCTCATTCTTCTGCACTCTAGAGAATAAAGTTCTGACCTACTGAACTTGTCCACGTAACTCAATCCTTCAAGTCCTGGCAAAAGTCATGGAGAGATAGAGCACAGAAATGGGCCCAACACTCACCCACACACTTCAATTTCCAATTTACAGTGATCATCCTTGGGATGTCTGAGGAAACTGGGGCACCTGGAGGAAACCCACACAAGTCACAGAGAGAACTTGCAGACTCCACAAAGACAGCACCCAAGGTCAGGAATAACCTGTGTTACTGGCCCTGTCCTGTAAACTTACTACCTTTGGAGCACACTGTCTTTCCAGTTAGGTTTCCAGGAGAGACTTGCGCCTCGCTGTAAGATTACTCATCAGGGAAATTCCAGGAAAAAGTTAAAACATTGAATAATCTTTAGGAAAGTCACCAGCTACGGTTACCTTCTGAGTCCCTTCTTCAGAGTCATCCTGGGGTAGATGGGGATTGTTCTGAAGCTGAAGGTTCCAGCGGTCAAGTTGTACAATATTGCCCTCCTCCACATGGCAGAGAATCTTTGAGACTGGTTCATCTGTGTACCCCTGCAGCAGAGAGACATCACAGCTTTGGTACGGCAGCTGCACTGCCCTTAACTGTAGAGTTTTTGGGCACCGCTCAGCACATCATGGAAGCCACCCTCATCTCCGTGACCTCGGTCTACGTCTTTCACTGCCTCAGTAAAGCAGCCAACATAATCAAAGATCCCTCCCTCCCCAGACATTCTCTCTCCTCCCCTCTCCCATCAGGCAGAAGATACAAAAGCCTGAACACCTACCACCAGGCTCAGGGTCAATGACCCTGCTGTTATAAGTCACTTGAATGGTTCCCTAGTACAATAGGACAGACTCTTGACCTCACATCTGCCTCATTATGATCTTGCAGCTTATTGTCAATCTGTGCTGCACTTTCTCTGTAATTCAGTACTCTCTTACTTTACCATGTTCTACCCTCAATGCACTGTGCCATTGTTCGATCTGTATAACAGTATGCAAGACAAGCTATGCACTGTACCTGGGTACATGTGACAATAATAAACCATTTCCAGTTGAACCACCTCCCCATTGAGGGCTTTGGTCAATGGTGAGTAATGCTGGCATCTTCCTCTGAGGACATTTTTTGAAGCAGGCGTAGTGAGAGACAACATTTATTTGCTAGAAACAAGCACCCTGTATATTAATCTGAGCAGACTCCCAATCCAAAACCAAGTACATATACCTTTCCCATTGTCTGTACTGTTAGATACTGTCTGGGAACACTATCTTCCAAACAGCAGAACTACAGAAGCACTGGCAATGTCAGCTGCTACAACGAATACTGACACAGCAGCGGCTGGTTTCGGTTGCACTGCACATTGAAATAACACCCCTTGCAATCTGGTGAGGTCAAATCTCACTTTGGGCAGCTTGAGCCATTGAGGGCTGCCTGACTCACCAACTCCCTACTGCATATTAACATGGAGTCTGGGCTCAGAGAGTTATAGCACAGGAATAGAACCTTCAGTCCATCAAGTCTGTGCCAACCATCAAGCATCCTGTCACACGAATCCCATTTTAGTGGGATTTAATGGGAAGTCAGGGAAGTTTGGAGAACGCACACCAGTCCTCACTGAGGGGTCAGCAGTGAAAAGGATGACCAGCTTCAAGTTCTTGGGCATCAGCATCTCTGAGGTTCTATCCTAAGGCCACCACATTGATGCCATCATAATGACAGCATGCCAGTCACTACACTTGATTTGGTGTTTGAGGAGATTTGGCATGTCACCAAAGACTGCAGAGAATTTCTACAGGTGTACCATGGAGCACATCCCCACTGGTTGCATCATTGTCTGGAATGGAGCCTCCAATGCACAGAATCAAAAACAGCCGTAGAAAGTTGCAGGCTCAGCCAGCTCCACCATGGGCACAATCCTCCCACCGTCCAGGACACTGTCAAAAGATGGTGCTTCAAGAAGCAAGCATCTATTGTTAAGGATCCTCGCCACCTATGATGTGCCCTCTTCTCATCGTGGAAGAGGTACAGGAAAATGAAGACCTATACTCAACATTTTAGGAACAGCTTCTTCCTCTCCACCATCAGATTTCTGAACGGACCTGAATCCAAGATCACTACCTCACTACTCCTCTGTTGCATTATTTATTTGTTATTGTAATTTTCAGTGATCTGTTATGCCTGTACCGAACAAAACAAAACAAAAATCATGACATACAGTATGTCAGTGATAATAAACCCGACTCTGATTCTGCCTGCATCCCCTATGGAGAATATTCCAATTGGTTGCATCACTGGCTAGAGTGGAGCCTCCAAGGCACATCCAGGTACTACACAAGGGACAATTACAGTGCCTTGTAAAAGTATTCAGCCCCCAGCCCTTTGTTCATATCAATGAGTATTACAATCAGAGATTTTGGTCAATTTAACCGAGAATTTTTATTTGTGAATCACATGCTCCTTTTTGCAAAGTAGAGCACCAAAACACAGGGAAAATTGTAAATTAAATAAAAATTCAAAAACTGAAATGTCAGCAGTTCAAAAGTATTCATCACCCCCCCCCCTTTGCTGAATATTCAGTTGAACCATCTCTCACAGCTACTATGGCCAGTAGTCTTTTTCATTAATGCGCACAACGTGATGGAGTAAGATTTGCCTATACGTCCTTGCAAAATCATTCAAGTTGTGCCAGGTTAGCTGGGGAGTGGCAGTGGACAGCAATCTTGAGGTCTTGCCAGAGATGTTCGATCAGGTTAAGGTCAGGACTCTGACTGGGCCACTCAAGGACATCAATTTTCTTCATTTGAAGCCACTCCATGTTTCCTCTGGCAGTGTCCCACTGGAAGACTAACTTCCTGCTGAACTTAAGCTTTCTGGCAGAGGCTAGCAGGTTATTATCCAGGATCTCTATGTATTTAGCAGTATTCATCTTGCCATCAATCCTGACTAGATTTCTAGTCCCTGCTGCTGAAAAGCATCCGCCCAGTATGATGCTACTTCCACCATTTCTTTACAGTAGGGATGCTGTAACCTGGCTGGTGTGCAGTACTAGATTAACACCACACATATTGCTTAGTGTTGAGGCCAAGGAATTCCACTTTGGTCCCATCCAATCACAAGACCTTCTTCCACATCTTTAAAGTAACTTCTAAGCGATGTTTTGCAACGTATTGATGGGCAAGAATATACTCTTTTTTTTAAGCCAGGGCTTCTTTCTTGCCACTCTTCCATAAATACCCTTTTGTGGAAGACCTTAAAAGATCGTGGAGCCATGAACTTCCTTTCCAGTTGTAGCCATTGACTTCTGCAGCTCACTCAGAGTGACTGTTAGCATCACAGTAGTTTTTCTTATAAGTGCCATTCTCCAGCGGTGAAGTTAAGAGGGATGCACTGATCTCAGTGAAGTGGCTATGGTTCAAATTTTCTCCCCATCTTTTCACAGTGGACTGCACTGAACTCCCAGGTACATTCAGTACCTTTGAGAAGGTCTTATACCCTTCCCCAGATTTGTGCATCCCTATTATCTTTTCCCTGACTTACCTTGAATGCTTTTTTGTGTTCATTTTGGTTTGGTCTGTTGAAAATCTACCATACTGATGGACCTTACAGGGAGAGGGGGTACTTACTCTTATGAATGCATTGAAAACATGTGTTCCTCTAATTCTCTATATCAACAAATTTGGGTAAGTTGGTAAGGTAACATACAATACTGCACCTGAGGAAAGTTACTGTAGTAATTACAGAGGGGATGAACACTTATTCAATCTCACAATTTTGGTTTTTAATTTTTAGTTACTTGTTGACAAGTTTTGGAATTTTTCTTTTGGTTTGACATGATGCACAATGTTTTGTAGATTAGCTCAAAAATCCTAATTCAATATGTTTTACATTTGGAAAATGTGACAGTAAAATGTGGGAGCTGAACACTTTCTCAAGGCACTGTCCATTGGTTATTCAACCCATTTGTCCTTGTGACTTCTCCTGACATTCCACTAACTGTCTCCCTTGCCCACAAAATTTCAAAACACTTTTCTGTTCCCCAATAGAACAAAGGATTCTGAAGCACATAATAAATGACACTCCTCCTGTGTGGACTAGTGAAGAGCCTTTTCCAAAAAATATTTTTCCTTTCCTCTCTTTCCTACCTCCCACAATTGTTTTTGATACACATCCAGAGAGCTGGGCAACCAACCCATTGAGTGAGTGTTGATAATCAACTAATCCTAATCAGTTACCATAGTCCAGATTAGAGGGCATGTTTCACGAGGATAAACTGATTGAGCTGAGCTTTTCTCTCTGGAGTGAAGGAGGATGAGAGGTGACTTGATAGAGGTATACAAGATGATATGGGGCATAGATTAAGCAGATAGGCAGATACAATTATTCCCAAACTGGAAATAGCTAAAATGAGGGGAGCATCATTTTAGAATGATTGAAGGAAAGCATGGGGGGGGGGTGATGTCAGAAGTATATTATTTTTTACACAGAGTATGTCCTGGCAGCGTGATGATAGAGCTATGTACATTAAGGGCATTTCAGAAACTCTTAGATAGGCACATGGAAGATAGAAAAAATGGAGAGCTATGTAGGAGGGAAGAGTCAGATTGATTTTAGAGAAGGTTAAAAGGTCAGCAGAACATTGTGAGCTGATGGTTCTGTACTGTGCTGTAATGTTCGATGTTGCCTGTCCTACTTTAATTCCCATTTTATTCTCCCCAGATCTTCCTCTGCTGTCCTCCTCACGATCCCACCACTCACCTACACACTAGGGTTGATTTACAATGGCCAGTTAACCTATCGACCCACACATTTTTGGGGCATAGGAGGAAACCGGAGTACATGGAGGAAACTCATGTGGTCATGGAGTACACATAAACTTTGCAAGCACAGTATTTGAGGTCCCAGGATTGATGCCAGG
Organism: Mobula birostris; assembly: GCF_030028105.1. NCBI lineage: Eukaryota > Metazoa > Chordata > Chondrichthyes > Myliobatiformes > Myliobatidae > Mobula > Mobula birostris. Next base: position 51,365,475 of record NC_092378.1, on the reverse strand, counting down.
TCTCTAGTACTGGCACTATTAGCTTTGGCATTGTCCCACCTTACCAGAAACCAGAGACGAGTAAGGGGTTACATGAAATTGCTTAGAAGTGACAAAACACATACAAGCAGACTTGGAATATAAATTACAAATTTCTAGAAATAGTTTTCTCAATACCCCATCCCAAAGCCCTCTATTGTCTCTACTATTAAAGTACCATCATATGTTGGGCAGTTACATAGGATAATTAAATCTACAGGCAATGGAAACTAGAAACTCTTTGTTTCAAGTGCATGACACTGTTTGCTAAATGAACCACTTAGCACCTCCAGTCCTTCTGAAGCTGGTTTAGGTTCTTATATCAAATGATAGCTCTCTTTTGAAGCAAATATCTCGCACAGTAATAAAACAGACTTTGCTTCAGCAATATCAGGTTTAGATAAAGAAAGAGGCTTTTATTCCATCGAGAGTTGGATTAATTCTTCCACTATCAAAGCTCGTAAAATAATCCCTGAAAGAACCAGCTGCAAAAAATGGGAACAAAAATATCTGGAACAAATCCTTTTGTGAAAATGTAGCAATAACATAAGGGGTAGGTCGACGAAGCCTTTTTCACCAGTCAGTGAGACCTTTGCTGACTTAACACCATATCCTTGACCTATGCCTTTATTCGATAATTTTGCATCGTGATTCGATTTGAAATTGGCAATCAATCACAGTTTGTGCAATATGACTCCAAATCACTGTCATTCACTGCATGCAGGAGTTTCCTGTTAACAAATCATTGAAAGGCTTCCCTAATTCTAAATCTATCTTGTACATCCGGCGGGGGGCTGCCTGATAACGCAGCCATTAGCGCTATGCATCACAGCGCCAGCGAACAGCGATTGGGGTTCAATTTCTGGCACCATCTGCATGGAGATTGTATATTCGCCCTGTGAGCATGTGGGTTTCCTCCCACATACCAGAGATGTACGGGTTAGGGATAGTAAGTTGTTACCACAGGAAGCATGGTTGACCCTGGCAGGCCACTCCCAGCGCATCCTCGGACTGTGTTGGTCGTTGACACTAATGATGAACTTCACTATATGTTTTGATGCTTCCATGTACATGTGACAAATAAAACTAATCTTAATCATGCAGCTTGAAAACCGACCCCTCAACCCACCAGGTCTATGATTACTATCAACCACCCAGCCACACTAAACCTTTTGTAGAATCAGCCCAACATTCACAACTCTCCCCAGGTTCTATCACTCACCTCCACATTAGGAGCCATTGCAGTGGCCAGTTAACCCATCCATATCTTTCTGGGATGCAAGAGGAAGCTAGGGGGAAACCCACAAGGAGATCATGCAAACTCCACACAGACAGTAGAAGAGGTTGGGATTAAACCTGGGTCGCTGAAGACGTGAGGTAGCAGTTCGATCAGCTGTGCCACAGAGTGGCTGCTATCTCCAGGTCTCAGAAACCCAGCTAAAGATTAGTGTGAGACAGGCAGGCTGGGTGAGTGATGCCACTACAACAATTCTGTACTCAACATCAGCAAGATTGTGGACCTCAGGAAGGGGGACGTTAAGGTTTATATCAGCTTCAAAGTTATGCTAATGAAGTATGGGGCCTGATTAATACTATCCACTGGCATTGAAGTTCCAGGTACCTGTCCCCTCTACGTTGTCAGCCAAGGTTTGGTAGTTCAGAGAGGGTCACTAATCCTTGCCCAGTACTGATCTACTGCTGCATTATATCTAGATAGAATGACCAGAATGGTGGAAATAATGTCCACTCAATAATTCTCATCTCCACTACTCGGCTCTCTTGCTGACTCGCAACGATGATACCCTCTCGGAGGGCTAAAGGGGCAATGGCTTGTTATGACAACAAGTGACCTATTGTCAAACAGTCTGCACCGTTGATGCAGCCAGACAATGTGAGTGAACCAACTGACTACAGTGGCCTGAACAATCAAACATAATTCTTAACACAAGAGGGTCTGTAGATGTGTGGGTCCAGAGTGCGAGGGGGGTTAGAGTGGGGATTGAGAGTGCGAGGGGGGTTAGAGTGGGGATTGAGAGAGTGAGGGGTGTTGGTGTGGGGGTCCAGAGGGTGAGAGGTGTTGGAGTGGGGATTGAGAGCGTGAGGGGTGTTGGAGTGGGGGTCCAGTGTGTGAGGGGTGTTGGAGTGGGGATTGAGATAGTGAGGGGTGTTGGAGTGGGGATTGAGAGAGTGAGGGGTATTGGAGTGGGGATTGAGAGAGTGAGGGGTGTTGGAATGGGGATTGAGAGAGTGAGGGGTGTTGGAGTGGGGGTCCAGTGTGTGAGGGGTGTTGGAGTGGAGGTCAGTAATGTATGTTGCGTTATGGCTGGGGACAAGGCTTGTATGTTTAAACACTGTATTCGTTGGACAAGTTATTATGCTACTCTCTGTTTTAAAAGAAACTGTCGGAACAGTGTATTTGGGTATTACCAGAAGTAACATCCCACAGTCTATAGAATCTGCTGCTCCACCATCACTAAAATCCCAGTAAGCCAGATTATCAAGGCGTTATTGTACATCAGAACAAGAGCTCGGTACTGTACTGCCTTGGGTCCTGCATTACCACAGGGCTGGATGTAAGCTTGTGGCTGTGGTGCTGATTTTCTGTTTTGCTGGAACTGAGGTGGCAAAGAGGGTCTCAATATGCAGAACATGATTGGGCATTCATTTAGTTACTGCCATCAGACTTTGAAAGTGCTATGCAATTTGCTTCATTTGCCCACTCCTACTTTGTACCTCAGCATGCCAGTTCCCATTACTAAGTAATTATAGGAAACCCCCACGTCACCATTGTTCAGGTTACAGGATATCTCCCTTCTAGAATTCACAAATCACTACCAAAAAAATGAGGTACAGATCAAAAACTCACTCTGATGGAAACAATCCAGAGAAATGAATACAAAATTAACATTTTTCCCAAATTTGCATCTTATAGAAAACCATAATTCACAGGAACAGAATTAGGCCATGCAGCCCATCTTGTCTGCTCCACCATTCGATCATGACTGATGATCCCTCTCAACCCCATTTTCCTGCCTCCCCCCCCCGTTACCCATGACACTTTACTAATCAAGAACCTATCAACCACTGCTTTAAATTTACCCAGTGATCAGCCTCCAATACTGTCTGTGGCAATGAATTCCACAGATTCACCATTCTTTGGCTGAAGAAGTTCCTCCTCATCTCTGTTCTAATGGGATATCCTTCCATTCTGAGGCTGTGCCCTCTGGTCCTAGTATCTCCTCCTATCGTAATCACCTGGTCCATGCCCACTCTGTTTAGGACTTTCAGTATTCAATAGGTTTCAATCAGATCTCCCCCCCGCCCCCCCATTACTCTAAACTCTAGTGAGTGTGGGCCTGGTGCCATCAGATGCTCCTCAAACGTTAACTCTTTCACTTCCAGATCATTCTCCTGAACTTCCTCTGGACCCTCTTTATGACATGCGCAGATGAAGTTGCTTCGCGTTATGGAGAGTCACGAGACAGGAGGTTTTCTTGTTGCCTAGCTCCCCCAATAAGCCAGCGATCACCTGCATTAGGCCAGCTTCCTCCACCACTTCTGCCGATTCAGTCCCAGTTTTAGGAGCTGCTGCTAACGGCCGTCGGTGCACCTGGCCACAGAACCCCTCTCACTGGCTGACTGATCACAGGTGATCAGTCTGACTGATCTGAGCCCCATCCTCCCATAACAGCACCAGAAACACTGAGCGGGTCAGGCATAGCTGTGGACCGAAAACCAGAGTTCATGCTTCAGGCCTGGGACTCTTCATCAGAGCTGGGAAAGAGAGGAAGAGGTAAAACAAGTGAGTTTATAGTAGCAGAGAAGGTGAGGGAGAGAGCGATAAGGTGATGGGAACACCTCTGATAGGGTGAGATCAAATGGATCAAAGTGGCAGTGAGAAATACGGATGAATTATGTGCTATTATGAGCTGTGAGGCAAGATGGCTGGCCGGGCTGTGCCAATGGAGAGGGAGAAAAAACTGAGCCAAATCAGAGATGGAGGACTGATGAAATGACCATTAATGATCCAGAGAGCAAGAGCAAGTCTCAGAATCTTATAATGAAGTTTAATATCACTGGCATACAAAGTAATGCAAAAAGAGAGTCGCCTAAGGTTGGAGAATTTAAGAGAGGTGTGGAGGGAAATCGTCAGCTAACCAGAGAGACTCCGGATGCAACGTACCCTTCCATTGAGATACAGCGTGGAATAGGCCCTTCTGGCCCTTCGAGCTGTGCTATCCAGCAACGCCCAGCCTAATTACAGGACCATTTACAATGACCAATTAACCCGCCAAATTGGTACATCTTTCAGCTGTGGGAGGAAACCAGAACACCCGGGGGACAGTATCATGTCCTGAAGGAGCTGTCGTCCTGGGATGGAAAGTGGGCTGCTGGTCTTCAAGCCTGCCCTTGGCCTCATCGTGATGGTGCAGGAGAGCCCAGCCGGGGAGGCGAGAGGGACGGAGAGTAAAGGAGACGGGCTTCAGGGTCAGTACTGTGGATCCCCTGCAGAGCTCCACAAAGTGATCATCCTATCCGTGCCTGATTTCTCCAGTGGAGAGGATGAGCGCCCAGTTCAGTGCACCAGGCTGGAAGAAGTGCCGACAAGTTGTTGCTTTTCGGTCCCTGGATGGTAAAAGCAGGTGGCAGGCCAGGGGTTGCATCAAGGAAAATATTGAAAGCTGGGAGCAGTTGGAGGGCCAGAGATATGAAGGATCAAGGATCAAACGTATTCACCATATACATCTACATTTATTAGGAATTTGCTGTCATGGTTGGAATGACATGCAACGATAAACAACTTCCAGCAAATATAAAGAATAAAGAATTATATAAAAAATAAAGTTAGCATTTAAAGTACAGATTGGGAATAAAATATGTATAAATACCAGCACGTGTTTACAATGTAAACTGCATTATAACATTTGGTTAGAAGTGTTGACAGTACAGTGACAGGGGTAATGGATCAGAATCAGAATAGGGGGAGATTGGGGAGGGTGGGGTGCTAACTCGAATGGTTGATCAGATTAACTGTCTGGGGAAAGAAACTTTAAAGATGGCGTGAAGTTTTTGTTTTAATAGCCTGATAGTGCTTTCCAAAATGAAGCTTCTGGAAAAGGTAGTTTGCAGGGTGGGTTGATTTACTGCCTGCTTCTTTGCCTTGGACACACATAAGACCTTCAGCGATGGTTGACTGGAGCCAATTACCTTTCCTGCTCTCTTTGTCCCACCCATCTCTCACCCACTTTCTCCATTCCTGAAAACTAACTTAATGTTCCCTCTTTGCCAGTTCTGATGAAGAGTCTCAGTCCCAGAACTGCAGCTCTCTTTTCTACAGATGCTGACCGACCTGCTTAGTGTTTCCAGCATCTTCCAGTTTTATCTTGGGTTTCCAGCATCTGCAGTTTGATTTCTGATGCCCATCGTTCCATGTGCACCCGTGGGCTAGTGAGCAAGGTACCTACCCCTCCCCAGTTGAGAGTACGGGCCAGGTCATTTCCCGTCCCCAGCGGGAGGACTGCAACAGGAGGCTGGGGTTTGAGCTGTAGTTCATCCAGCAAGGAAAGAATCCAGCCAACCTGGACAGAGAGAGAGAGACAGACAGACAGACAGACACAGAGGGGAAGAGAGGGAGTGAGAGAGTGCAAGAGAGAGAGACAGAGAATGTACATCACTGAACATCAGCTTCAGAGTCCGTCCCCTTAATGTCAAAGTGGAGGCATGCCAGGGTATTGAGCGTAGGAGGAACTATATAACTTCTAGTTCAAAACTGTGCCCACATTTGACATTTTAAACCTGTAATATCAGCAATAACAACAGCATTGGAGGAAGTTACACATTAAAAAACCCATTTTATACTACACATTAATTCCAACCTCCAGTCCTCAGCAGACTTGGGATCCAATTATACAACGGAACCTGATTTGTATTGAATTTTTAATTGGTTTGAGCTTCCCAGTTCCAAAGCACTGCTCACTGTCAACAGTGGCCTGTCAGCCATGGATTGCCAACGCAGTGCTGGGCTCACTGGCCTCAGGAGTTCATCTCCAAGAAGGCACTCAGTGCAGAGCGAGCGCTGCACCACGGCAGGACAGCAGTTAAGCCATAGCGGTTACCGCAGAAGCAATCCAGATTCCCTGAGTTCAAATCCCACCATGGCAGGTGAGGAATTTAAATTCATCTGATAATCCAGGAGTTTAATTTAGGAATTATGACCACAAGCTACATCAAAAAAATCTAATGTAGTTCACCATCAATAGTCTTCAGAGTGTGGGGGATCTGCCATCCTTACCCTGTCTGGCCTGCACATGGTGATGATGATGATGACGCCGACTCAGGCCTGAGAGGCCTGCATCAGGCATTTTCATGCCTTACAAGGCGCGGATTGGAAGGCTGTGTGGGGCGCCACTCCTCGCACAGACATTTCGCAGTACTTTTCCCTTTTATTTTACGAGGTTGAGTTGCAAGCTCAACACTCAACCCAGAACGGATGGAAAGCGTACTCGGGAGCGGCCAACTGGATTCGAACTCGGGAACCTCCGTTCCGGAGTCCGGCGCTGATGACACTGCGCCACCAGCCGACCATGCCTCCAGACCAACCAGTGAGGTTGCCCCTGAAATGACCAAGCAACCAACTGGGTAACAGAGGCATTGAAGTCCAGAGCCCAAAGGAGAGACAAATAAAGCAAAAACAAACAATGTACTGCCTCTGATCAGGTAATGGCAGTGAACAAGAGAGGGGAGAGCGGAGAGAGAGGTGGCCTGAGATGTTAACTCCAGTTCTCTCTCTACAGATGCCGACTCACCTGCTGAGTGTTTCCAACCTTCTGGAGTACAGGGAGGGCCATCCTGGCAGGAGAAAGGGGGGAGCAACTATTCAGGGGGTGCTGGGGGGGTTGTAAGAGAGCATGGGAAGAAACTAAATAACTCAGGAATAAAGGAAGTTTGCACTCTGAGCCTTGGAATCATAAGTCACATACAGAGGTGACACACTACACCCCTCATCCTTTAATGTCTCAACATTATTCATCTTGGTGCATGGAGACTTCTGATCAGCTGCCCCTCATCAGTTCACCTCCAATGCTGTGGCTGAGTCCAGCTGTCAAAAGGGATACGGCCCCTTCCCTGAACTCCAGCTCTCTATCTACTTCAGGAACAGGTGCCTACAGGTGATGGAGAGCTATCCATTCAGCAGGAGAGTTAGTTTCCCATGGCTGTGCTGAGCTGGGTGTGGAATAGTGATCTATGTTTGAGGGCAAGCCTGAGGTACTGCAAGAGTGCAGTCTCTCTTTAACCACCGCCCCCTCCCCCCCCCCAAGGGAGCACACAATCCTTGCCCATCAGCATGCCTGTCCCATTCACCTGGGGCCACCAATCATCTTTTAAAAGCTGCAATGAGGGAACAAAATTAGCTAAGGGCACTAATTGGCTTGTCTGGCTGGAACAATTTGCAAGAGGGAAGTTTAGGATGATGATAGACTTTTTCAGATATAGCCAAACAAATGTGGTGTTGACGGAGCTCTTCCCACAGAAAAACACAGACTCTATTCCCTGGAGCATGGGAGATGGGGTATTTGATAGAGCTAAACAAATGTATGAGTAATATAGATCAGTTTATGTAAGCAGGCTTTTCCACTGAGGTTGGATGAGACTAGAACCAGAGGTTAAGGTAAAAGTTAAAATATTTAAGGGGAACATGAAGGGCAACATTTTCACTCTGAGGGTGGTGAGAGTGTGGAACAAACTGCCACTGGAAGTCATGGATGTGGGTTCAATAATAATAATAATAAAGAGAAATCCGTATAGGTACACGGATGAGAGAGGTACTGAGGGAGGGCAATGGCCTGGATTCCAGTAGATGGGAGTAGGTAGAAGACAAGGCTGGCAGGGATTAGATGGGCCAAAGGGACTGTTTCTGCACTGTGATGCTATGTAGATCCATTTAAACTGCCTAGTCTAATCAACCTGCAACCTGACCATAGCCCCCACACTTTATCCATCCATCTACCTATCTAAACTTATCTTAAATGTTGAAATCAAGTGTGCACGCACCACTTGTGCCAGCAGCTTATTCCACACTCTCACAGCCCCCGGTTGAAAAAGTTTCCCTTCATGTTTGCCCTTAAATATTTCATCCTTCACCCTCAACCCATGGCCTCTAGTTGTAGTCCCACCCGACCTCAGTGGGAAAAGTTTGCTTGCTTTGACCTATCTATACCCCTCATAATTTTGCATACCTCTATCAAATCTCTCCATAATCTTCTACATTCCAGGAAATAAAGTCCTAGCCTATTCAATCTTTCCATATAACCCAGGCCCTCCTGTCACAGTAGCATTCTTGTAAATTTTCAAACTTATTTACATCTTTCCTGCAGGTAGGTGACCAAAACTACACTAATACTCCAAATTAGGCCTCACTCATTTCTTTATACAACATACAACATCAACATAAGATCCCATCCCTTGTACGGAATACTTTGATCTACGAAGTCCAATGTGCCAAAAACATTCTTTACGGCCCTATTTACCTGTGCTACCACTTTCAATGAACTGTGAACCTGTACTCCCAAAACCCTTTGATCTATAGCACTCCTCAGTGCCCTATTATTCACAGTGTAAGATCTACCCTGGTTGGTCCTACCAAAGTGCAACATTTTACACTTGTCTGCATTAAATTCTGTCTGCCATTTTTCCAACTGGTCCAGATCCTGCTGCAAGCTCTGATAGTCTTCCTCACTGTCTACTACACTGGCAATCTTGGTGTCATCCAGTTAACCACATCATCATCCAGATAGTTGACACAGATTAGAAACATGAAAGGACCCAGCACCATCCCTGCGCACACCACTAATCACGGGTCTCCAGTCAGAGAGGCAACCGCCTACTACCGCTCCCTGGCTTCTCCCACAAAGCCAAAGTCGAATCCAATTTACTACCTCATCTTCAATGTCAAGCAACTGAACTTTCTTGACCAATCTCCCATGTCGGACCTTGTCAAATGCCTTGCTAAAGTCCATGCAGACAACATGCACTGCAAGCCATCATCAACTTTCCTGCTACCTTCCTCGTGTGTGGCTGGAATAAAGACCCCAATTCCCCGTTGGCCAACAGCTTCTCAGGTTCCCTCCGTCCCCGGACAATGCGTCGTCAAAACTGGCGTGCTGGGAGCTCTCGCAGCTTCCGGCAACCTGCCCTTCAGTGGTTCTTGAGGTTACTACAGGAGGGACCGTATCCCGGTGGAGCACACTACGACAATGGATTTTAATTGCTGCAAAGAACCGTCAACTGATCACTCTTATCAGCCCATACTCTGCGCATAGGCCAGTTCGAATGTGCTTGTCTGCGGTTGAACAGATGAACTATTGGAAAACAGTCTGTGGTTGTCTGTAAGAGGCTGGTGATCTGCAGAGGGAATCGAGGATGGGTCCGAGATCGATCTTGGAGTGCTCTCGATGTGCGTCGCCCAGCATGTACTGCACCGCCTTGGGTTGGGAGCCAGCGGGATGACGGTCCTGACAGACAAATTAATCGATCGTGGGCGCGATCTTTACGGATTCCTAGGATTAGCTCTCTTGTAGAGCGCCCACCAACACTTACGCCCCATTGGAAGGGGCGGGGGTGCGAGATTCAAGCACTGTAGTCTGACCTGGACACTCCCTGTACCATGAATGAAGCAGGGCAAGGACTGGCCCGGGCCGTGTCATTTGTTCTTGGTTGGCGCGTCTGCGAGCCAAGCTCAGTACTGTACTTCATCCTATTCTGGACTGAAATTCGTGAATTGCCCCCGAGTTAAACGGCCCACTACCCTCACTGCCCCGAACTGCCCGGTCTCTTCCACCATGCGCTAAAAACCCACTCCCTCTCTTCATATGATCATTTAACAGTAATCAGGGGCTTGGATTCCACCCCACTCCCCCCGGGAGAAGACTAAGGGCAGCTAGACCTTGCTGAGGAAAGAGCAAAGCAGCGGTAAATCAAACAGGCTAAGAAACAACACTGACAGAACAGTACTTCTATATCGAGACTGATGATGAAAAAAGTCTCTGTTTGGCCCCAGACTTTGATGCATTGGCTGTTGCTAATAGGATTGGCATAATCTAAATTGTTTTCAAGAGGAGCTAGATGAATAGTGGAATATGATTTTAAAAACTGGCTCGTTTTCCTCAGTTCTAACATGAAGCTGCGGAGGAAGGCGCAGCCCTCGGGGATTTAAGGCGGGCAGCGGATTTCTGTCCTCCTCTGCATTTTTGTGGATATCCACAAGAAGAATCAAGTACCCCAACCCCCACCTTTCACAACCAGCTCCCGCTGATCGAGCACACACACCACAAGGAAACCAAATACATTACTCCCACGCTTCCTCGTTCATATGATCGACGGGTTCGTTCGCTATCCATACATACCGTTCCGTCGCCGCCACAGGCCAGAATCCGCAGGTTGGCCACCTTCCTGTAGAGCTCCAAACTGTTTAGGAAACAGGAGACATTTACCAAAGAATCGCACAAGTAAACAGTAAAACCAGCAGGTAGAATTCACAGTACCCTTCCGGGGTTCTGAGCTACCAAAATGTGCCCAGCTCACACCCTCGAAGTAAAATCCATACAATTCTGGATACATAATACTAACACTATTCTTACTACTCACTGTGGATATAGAGTACCGAATCCGGCTTCGGATACTTAAGTAATTCTAACGGCTAGAACAATGCTTTACAATACAAGCGGCCTGGGTTCAATTCCCGTCGCTGTAAGTCTGTACTGTACATTCAGGTAATTGGTCATTGTAAATTGTCCCCTGATGGGAGGAGATGATTCCTGGTTGGCTTGGCTCTCCTATCTCAGTAAATAAATACTAAGTACATTCACGTCCTAGAATTCTGTAGAGAGCTACTGCACGCACCATTTACATCAATCCTACACCAACCTTGAGCTACGTGGGAGGGAAAAGTGAGATTGATCATGAAGTAGGTCGCAACAACATTGTGGGCCGAATGGCCTACACACAGTTTGCTGTTCTATGAACCAATCCCATTTTATTCTCCCCATGTTCCTATCGACACCTCCCAGATTCTGCCACTCACCTACACACTAGGGACAATTTCCAACGGCCTATTAACTTTCCAACCAGCACGTCTTCGGGACATGGGAGGGAACTGGCAGGCGGTGGGTATTCACACGGTCACGGGAAGAACCTGCAAACTCCGCATGGACAGCGTTGGAAGTTAAGACTGAACCTGGCTCTCAGGAATTGCGAAGCAATGGCACAGGAGCAGCAGTCCTCTACAAGCAAAACACTGTGCCTGCTGTTGATCAGGTATCGATGGTGGGTCAGAGGACAGGGTGAGGATCTGTACCTGACCACTCACAGCCTTTCCAATTTGCCCTCTGTGCAGCCTGCCCTCTGTTCTCTCCGCCCTTCCTTCTCAATTGAACTGAAACATTAACTCCATTGCTCTCTCCACAGACGCTGCCTGACCCACTGCGTATTTCCAGTATTAGTACTCACTGCATGATCTGCTAAGTAGAGTCATAGAGCGCTACAGTATAGATACACAGGCCCTTCAGCCTATCTAGGCTGTGCTGACCCAGTCCTGCCTGGTTCTACCTATCTGCAGCTAGACCACAGCAACCCACCCATGTACCTCTCCAAACCTCTCTTAATTGCTGCAATTGAACCCGCATCCACCACCACCACCGGCAGCTGGTTCCACACTCACACCACCCTCTGAATGAAGAAGCTCCCCCTCAGGTTCCCCTTAAATATTTCACCTTTCACCCGAAACCTATGACCTCCAGGTCTTGTCTCAACCAACCTCAGGGGAAAAAGCTTGCATTTATGTGCCCTGCCCCTCAGTATTTTGTACACTGTACCAGTATAAGATCTTCCCTCATTCTCCTGCACTCCAGGGAATAAAATCCTAAAGCATTCAACATACTCCTGTAACTCAGATTCCTAAGTCCCAGCAACATCATTGAAAATGTTCTCTGCCCTCTTTCAAGCCCATAGGGTCTATATCAGCTCATCAGTAGGAAGCACTGATTCCTACTGTGGGATAAACTGGAGAAGTTGGAAGTACTGGGGACCAGATAGAGGTATAGGTAGGTGTAGACCTTGTCTACGAAAAGTAGTTCAATGAATTATTGGATGGTGGGTCAATTTGGCCACTGTAAGTTGTTGCTCTGTGGGTAGGTGGCAGAACGATCGAATAGATGGGCTTGTGAGGAGAATAAGTTGCACGTTACACTAAAATAAGAATGACACTGATGGGATTGCACTGGTGAGAATTGGCAAGAAACGGAACCGAAGAGCTGAAGGAAATGGGCAGACCACTTGGCTCCTCAGGCCTGCCCTGGCTGATCTGCCCACAGACCACATCTCTGCTCCTGTGCCCATTCCCCATAGCCCTCAACGCCCTGATCTATCAAAACTGTGTCCACTTCCTTAATTAGTGCCTTCAATGATAGAACCATAGAACCATAGAAACTACAGCACAGAAACAGGCCCTTTGGCCCTTCTTGGCTGTGCTGAACCATTTTCTGCCTAGTCCCACTGACCTGCACACGGACCATATCCCTCCATACACCTCCCATCCATGTATCTGTCCAATTTATTCTTAAATGTTAAAAAAGAACCTGCACTTACCACCTCGTCTGGCAGCTCATTCCATACTCCCACCACTCTCTGTGTGAAGAAGCCCTCCCTAATGTTCCCTTTAAACTTTTCCCCCCTCACCCTTAACCCATGTCCTCTGGTTTTTTTCTCCCCTTGCCTCAGTGGAAAAAGCCTGCTTGCATTCACTCTATCTATACCCATCATAATTTTATATACCTCTATCAAATCTCCCCTCATTCTTCTACGCTCCAGGGAATAAAGTCCTAACCTATTCAACCTTTCTCTGTAACTCAGTTTCTCAAGTCCCGGCAACATCCTTGTAAACCTTCTCTGCACTCTTTCAACCTTATTAATATCCTTCCTGTAATTTGGTGACCAAAACTGAACATAATACTCCAGATTCGGCCTCACCAATGCCTTATACAACCTCATCATAACATTCCAGCTCTTATACTCAATACTTCGATTAATAAAGGCCAATGTACCAAAAGGTCTCTTTACGACCCTATCTACCTGTGACGACACTTTTAGGGAATTTTGTATCTGTATTTCCAGATCCCTCTGTTCCACTGCACTCCTCAGTGCCTTACCATTAACCCTGTATGTTCTACGTTGGTTTGTCCTTCCAACGTGCAATACCTCACACTTGTTAGTATTAAACTCCATCTGCCATTTTTCAGCCCATTTTTCCAGCTGGTCCAAGTCCCTCTGCAGGCTCTGAAAACCTTCCTCACTGTCTACTACACCTCCAATCTTTGTATCATCAGCAAACTTGCTGATCCAATTTACCACATTATCATCCAGATCATTGATATAGATGACAAATAACAATGGACCCAGCACTGATCCCTGTGGCACACCACTAGTCACGGGCTTCCACTTGGAGAAGCAATTCTCTACCACCGCTCTCTGGCTTCTTCCATCGAGCCAATGTCTAATCCAATTTACCACCTCTCCATGTATACCTAGCGACTGAATTTTCCTAACTAACCTCCCATGTGGGACCTTGTCAAAGGTGTTACTGAAGTCCATGTAGACAATATCCACTGCCTTCCCTTCATCCACTTTCCTGGTAACCTCCTCGAAAAACTCCAACAGATTGGTCAAACATGACCTACCATGCACAAAGCCATGTTAACTCTCCCTAATAAGCCCCTGTCTATCCAAATGCTTGTAGATTCTGTCTCTTAGTACTCCCTCCAATAACTTAACTACTACTGACGTTAAACTCACCGGCCTATAATTTCCCGGATTACTTCTCGATCCTTTTTTAAACAACGGAACAACATGAGCCACTCTCCAATCCTCCGGCACTTCACCTGTAGACAGCGACATTTTAAGTATTTCTGCCAGGGCCCCCGCAATTTCAACACTAGTCTCCTTCAAGGTCCGAGAGAACACTCTGTCAGGTCCTGGGGATTTATCCACTTTAATTTTCCTCAAGACAGCAAGCACCTCCTCCTTTTCAATCTGTACAGTTTCCATGGTCTCACTACTTGATTCCCTCAATTCCATAGATTTCATGCCAGCTTCCTTAGTAAATACAGACGCAAAAAACCTATTTAAGATCTCCCCCATTTCCTTTGGTTCCGCACAAAGCTGACCACTCTGATCTTCAAGAGGACCAATTTTATCCCTTACAATCCTTTTGCTCTTAATATACTTGTAAAAGCTCTTTTAATGTAGCTTCCAGAACCTTCTGGGGCAGAGTTGTAAAATCACACAGCAGGGAAACAGGCTTTTCAGTCCAGCTCATCCACGCCAACCAGGATGTCTATCTTAAGCTAGTCCCATCTGCCCACATTTGACCCATATCCCTCTACACCTTTCCAATCCATGTAACTGTCCAAGTCTATGTTAAATCTTGCTATACTGCCTGAAAAAAATCACAGCCACATTAGAGAATTCCAGAGGTTCAGCAGGGAGTTCTTACACACCTCAGTTTTCAGCAAAGGGATGAATGGCTTCCTCCTGGATAATCGTAAGTGACAGCTGTCAGGTTAGGGCTTCAGGTCTCGATGCCTGCGGCCTGGTCAGCCCTCGTAGGCTGATCCACTTCAAACTGGGCCCACTCTCAGGCATGTGCATTTAGCACAGGGTAAGATCCAACTTCTTCAGGTGCATTTTCCCATCCATCTCCACACCAATATTCAAGCGAGAATGTGCTTAGGTGCATGAATCTATTGATCCACTGCTATGTAGCCTGTACTACATAACCAAAAGCACCTGGTTCCCTCGATACTGAGTCATCAGATTTGAAGCATTAACTTGCTTGCCAGAAGGAAAGTTGAAGAGATGTGTACATCCCTAAATTAACATCATCGGGCATAGCTGCATAATCTGAGGTACTCTTCCAGCTGCACCATTTGAAGTATGCCTACATCTATTCCCTTGAATCTTCAGGCTATGTCCCCTAGTTCTAGTTCACTTAGCAGTGGAATCAACCTCCCTGCCTCTATCTTATCTATCCTCTTCATAGTTTTATATGTTTCTATAAGATCCCATCTTGTTCTTCTGAATTCCAGTGAGTATGGTCACATAGTAACATTTTGTGCACCACAGTCCCCAAGGAGACATTGGATTGCAGAGAAGGACACAGAGCTTTAAAGAAGTGAGCGCGGGCAGTTGGGACATTTTGCACACCACAGTCTCTGAGGAGACACTGGATTGCGCATAATAAGGCACTTGGAGAGGCCCAATACAAATAAGTTAGGTTTAAGCGGAGCCGTTGTTGTGTGAGCGAGCCAGTGTTAGAGTGGGGGGGGGGGGGGGTTGAGACTCTGGCGAGGAGAAACGTAGGCCATAGGTAGGTTTCTCTGTTATTCATTCTTTCTTTATTTCTTATTGCACAGTTAGAGCAATGTGGATGCCAGGCAGAATAGTGGAATGCTCATCTTGGTTGATGTGGGAAGGCTGGCAAACCTCCAGTGTCCCTGAAGAATACACCTGTAAGAAGTGCATCCAGCTGCAGCTTCCAACAGACCGTATTAAGAAGCTGGAGCTGGAACTAATGAAGTCTGGATCATTCAGGAGGCAGAGGGGTTGATAGACAGGACACACAGGGAGGTAGTTACGCCCAAGGTGTAGGATGCAGGTAACTGATTGACCATCACAAGGGGGAAAGGGCATAGTCAACTATTCAGTGTACCCCTCACCACTTTGGATGACGCTGGGGGCATGACCTAGCAGAAGAAAGCCACAGTGGTCAGGTCTCTGGCTCTATGATTCAGAAGGGAAGGGTGGGGTGGGGGGAAACAGGAAAGCTGTAATGATAGGGGATTCATTGGTTGGGGGAACAGAAGAAGGTTCTGTGGATGAGAACGAGATTCCTGGATGGTATGTTGCTTCCTGGGTGCCAGGGTCAGGGACATCTCGGACCGAGTCCACAGAATTTTTAAGTGGGAGGGTGAGAAGCCAGAGGTTGTGGTCCATGTCGGCACCCATGACATGGGTAGAAGGGATAGCGAGGTCCTACAAAGTGAGTTCAGGGAGTTAGGTGCTAAGTTAAAGGACAGGGTCTCCAGGGTTGAGATCTCAGGATTGCTACCCATGCCACATGCTGGTGAGGTTAGAAATAGGAAGATCATACAGTTTAACATGTGCGTAAGGAGTCGGCGCAGGAGGGAAGGCTTCAGGTTATTGGATCATCGGGTTCCCTTCCAGGGAAGGTGTGGCCTGTACAGAAGGGATGATTTGCACCTGAACAGGGTGAGCGGGGGGTGTTTAGCATGAAGGCTTGCTTGTGCTGCATGGGGTAGGGGGGAGGGGTTGTTTAAACTAGAGTTTCAGGGGGATGGAAAGCAGGACACCGGAACAGATAGTAGTGTTTGTGGAGAAAGATGTTACTAAGCTGACTAGACGCCAGGAATCAAAAAGTTGAACATGGTGGGACTAAAGTTCTGAGCTGCACAGGAGTATTGTAGGAAAGGCAGATGAGTATGTGGAATTATGACATTGTAGACATGAGTGAGACTTGGTTGCAGAAGGGGCAGGAATGGCAGCTCAGTATTCCAGTGTTCTGTTTTAGACATGATAGGGTGGGAGGGAATAAAAGGGGAAGGGGGTATTACTAGTCAGGGAAGATGTCACAGAGGTGCCCAGACAGAACAGACTGGAGAGCTTGTCTATTGTGGCTTTATGGGTAAGAATAAGAAAGCAATCATCACATTAGTGGGATCACACTATAGACCACCAAACAGTCCACAGGACTTAGAAAAGGATAGCAAGGGACAAAATTGGTCCTCTGGGAGATCATAGTGGTATTCTATGTGTGGAGCTGAAGGAGGTGGGGGGAGATCGTAAATAGATTTTTTGCATCTCTAATTACTCGAGAGATGGACACAGAGTTTATAGATGTGAGGAAATGCAACAGCGAGGTCAGGAACCTTATACAGATTACAGAGAAGGAGATGTTTGCTGTTTTGAGGCAAATTATGGTGGATAAATCCTCAGTGCCTGACAAGATATTTACTCAGACCCAGTGGGAGGCAAGTGCAGAAATTGCAGGGGCCCTAGCAGAGATATGTGTTTAAAAAGTTGTTAGCCACAGGTGAGATACAGGGGGATTGGAGGATAGTTAATGTTGTTCCATTGTTTAAGAAAGGCTCTAAGAATAGGCCAGGAAATTATAGGCTGAGAGCCTGATATCAGTATTGGGAAAGTTA
Source organism: Mobula birostris (assembly GCF_030028105.1). Classification (NCBI taxonomy): domain Eukaryota; kingdom Metazoa; phylum Chordata; class Chondrichthyes; order Myliobatiformes; family Myliobatidae; genus Mobula; species Mobula birostris. Next base: position 51,348,181 of record NC_092378.1, on the reverse strand, counting down.
TTGGCAGGTATCCTAAGGGAATGAATATATAAGTATTTGGATAGACAAGGATTAATTTGGGATAGTCCACATGGCTTTGTGTGTGTTAGGTCATAAATAACCAATCTTATATAGAACTTTTTGAAGCAGTTACTAGGAAAGTTGATGAAGGCAAGGAAATAGATGTTGTCTACATGGACTTCAGCAAGGACTTTGACAAGGTCCCATATGGGAGATTGGCCGAGAAGGTTTAGTCGTTTGACATTCAAGATAAGGTAGTAAATTGGATTAGACATTGGCTCCGTGGGAGAAGCCAGAGGGTGGTAATAAACGATTGCCTCCCTGACTGGAAGCCTGTAATTAGTGGAGTGCCACAGGGATCAGTGCTGAGTTCATTGTTGTTTGTCACCTATATCAGCGAGCTGGATGAAAATGTCGTAAACTGGATCACCAAATTTGCAGATGACACCAAGATCTGTGGACAGCGAGAAAAGCTATCAAAGCTTGCAGTGGGATCTGCATCAGCTGGAAAAATGGCCGATGGAATTGAATGCAGATGGGTGTGAGGTGTTACACTTTGGGAGGACCAACCATGGTGGGACTTACACAGTGAGCGATAGGCCACTGAGATGTGCTGTAGAACAGAAAGATCTGGGAATACGAGATCCATAATCATTGAAAGTGGAGTCACAGGTAGATAGGCTCCTAAATAAAACTTCTGGCAGACTGGCTTTCGAAAGTCAATGTAATGTTGTAATGTTATGTTGAAATTGGGAAAGATGTTGGTAAGGCCTTATGTGGAGTACTCTGTGCAGCTTTGGCCACCTACCCACAGGAAAGATGTAAAGAAGATTGAAAGAGTGCAGAGAAAATTTACAAGGATGTTGCAGGGACTTGGGCTATAGTGACAGGCTGAATGGGTTTGAACTTTATTTCTTCAAACAGATAATTTTTTTTCACTTTTAGCGTGTCGCACCCGACAGTCAGCCATTCTTGTCTGGCGCGTGCTGTCAGAATTAGTCTCCTTTCGGATTAATCGGGTCACGATATGAACGTTCCTGACTCGACCCTTTTTCTTTTACGAGGCTGAGTGGCTAGTTTGACGCTCAACCTGGCGCGGATGGAAAGTGTGCTCGGGGGGTGGCCCGACTTGGATTCGAACTTGGGAACCTTTGCTCCGGAGTCCGGCGCTGATGCCATTGAAGATTGGCAGACAGGACTGAAGTGAGATTTGATAGAGGTGTACAAAATTATGAGAGCATAGATAGCGTAAATGCAAGCAAGCTTCTTCCATTGAGACACGAGGAATTCTGCAGTTGCTGGAAATTCAAGCAACACACATCAAAGTTGCTGGTGAACGCAGCAGGCCAGGCAGCATCTCTAGGAAGAGGTACAGTCGACGTTTCAGGCCGAGACCCTTGTCAGGACTAACTGAAGGAGGAACTAGTAAGAGATTTGAAAGTGGGAGGGGGAGGGGGAGATGAAAAATGATAGGAGAAGACAAGAGGGGGAGGGATGGAGCCAAGAGCTGGACAGGTGATAGGCAAAAGGGATACGAGAGGATCATGGGACAGGAGGCCCAGGGAGAAGGAAAAGGGGGAGGGGGGAAAAAGCCCAGAGGATGGGCAAGGGGTATAGTCAGATGGACAGAGGGAGAAAAAGGGATCTGCCACCTCCAACGGGATCCCACCACTAAGTATATCTTTCCCTTCCCCCCCCCCCCCCCGCTTTCTGCAGGGATCGCTCCCTACGTGACTCCCTTGTCCATTCATCACCCCCATCCCTCCCCAGTGATCTCTCTCCTGGCACTTATCCTTGTAAGTAGAACAAGTGCTAAACATGCCTTTACATTTCCTCCCTTACCACCATTCAGGGCCCCAGACAGTCCTTCCAGGTGAGGCAACACTTCACCTGTGAGTTGGCTGGGGTGACATACTGCGTCCGGTGCTCCCAATGTGGCCTTCTATATATATCGGCGAGACCCGATGCACACTGGGAGATCGCTTTGCTGAACACCTACGCTCTGTCCGCCAGAGAAAGCAGGATCTCCCAGTGGCCACACATTTTAATTCTACATCCCATTCCCATTCTGATATGTCTATCCACGGCCTCCTCTACTGTAAAGATGAATCCACAGTCAGGTTGGAGGAACAACACCTTATATTCTGTCTGGGTAGCCTCCAACCTGATGGCATGAACATCGACTTCTCTAACTTCCGCTAATGCCCCACCTTCCCCTCCTACCCCATCCGTTATTTATTTATACACACATATTCTTTCTCTCTCTCTCCTTTTTCTCCCTCTGTCCCTCTGACTATACCCTTTGCCCATCCTCTGGGTTTCCACCCCCCCCTTTTCCTTCTCCCTGGGCCTCCTGTCCCATGATCCTCTCGTATCCCCTTTTGCCTATCACCTGTCCAGCTCTTGGCTCCATCCCGCCCCCTCCTGTCTTCTCCTATCATTTTGGATCTCCCCCTTCCCCTCCAACTTTCAAATCTCTCACTAACTCTCCCTTAAGTTAGTTCTGACGAAGGGTCTCGGCCTGAAACGTCGACTGTACCTCTTCCTAGAGATGCTGCCTGGCCTGCTGCATTCACCAGCAACTTTGATGTGTGTTGCTTCTTCTACTGAGGTTGGGTGAGAATACAGTTAGAGTTCGTGGGCTAGGGGTGAAAGGTGAAGTGTTTAAGGGGAACATGAGGGAAACCCTATTCACTCAGAGGGCCGTGTGAATGTAGAATGAGCTGCCAGTGCAAGTGGTGGATGCAGGTACAAATTCAACATTTAAAAGAAATTTAGTTAGGTAGATGGATGAGAAGGGTATGGAGGGCTATGGTCCTGGTGCAGGTTGATGGGACTAGGCAAATTAATGGTTTGGCATGGACTAGATGGGCCAAAAGGCTTGTTTCTGTGCTGTATTATTCTATGACTCTAGTCCCAGGTGAATCAATCTCTCCTTGGAGGTTAATTCCCTCATCCCCTGGAACCAACATGATATTATGTATATTTTAATTTGAATGCTCAGGAATTGTCAGATCAAATTGTTGAACCTTCCAACCATACTGAAATGAAAACAACAAATGCTGGAAATATTCAGCATGGCAAGCAGCGTCTGTGAGGAGAACAGCAGAGTTAATACGGATGACCCTCCATCAGTTCTGCTGCAAGGTTGCAGTCCTGAAACATTAAGACCATAAGATCACAAGACATATTAGCAGAATATGTCTGCTCCACCGTTCCATTGTGGCTGATTTATTATCCCTCTCAACCCCATTCTCCTATTTTCTTCCTGTAACATTTGATACCCTTAATACCCTTACTAATCAAGAACCCATCAACCACTGCTTCAGATATACCCAATGACTTGGCCTCCACAGCTGGCTGTGGCAACGAATTCTAAGACTCACCATCCTCTGGCAAAAGAAATTTCTTCTCATCTCTGTTCTAAAGTGATATCCTTCTTTTCTGAAGCTGTGCCCTCGGGTTCTAGACACCCCCACTACAGGAAACATCCCCCCCACATCCACTCTTTCGAGGCCTTTCAATATGTTTTAATGTGATCCCCTTTCATTCTTCTAAACTCCAGTGAGCACAGGCCCAGAGCCTTCAAATGCTCCTCTTACATTCCTGGAATCCTTCTCATGACCTTCCACTGGACCCTCTCCAAAGTCAGCACATCCTTTCTGGGATAAGGGGCACCAAACTGCTTACAATATTCCAAGTGTGGCCTGACCAATGCCTTATACATCCTCGTTTTTATATTTTAGTCCTCTTGAAATAAATACTAACACTGCATGACTCAGCTTCTTTCTCCACAGATGCTGCATGACCAGCTGAGTGTTTCCAGTATTTGCTGTTTCTATTCCATATTTCTGATATATACAGTTTATGTTTACTTGCAGTTGTACAGACAATGGTAGAAAAGACTCGCCCATGCATACCATTTTAACTACAACATACATTGATGGAGTTTACCACTTCTGTCATGACTTGAGTGTAGGATAGATTATTTTCTACCTCTGATTACACTGAAGGGTAACTTTTCCCAATTTCCACAGCAGTGTTTGAACTCTCACCTGCTGGATTTCTAATCCAGTAACCAAATCACTGTACATATTGTGTAGGGGAAGTCTGATCTCACCTTGAAGAGTGCACATTGTCGTCAAGATACCTCATGCAAAGCCAACTGTACATTTGTTTGGAACCTTTGCATGGGCAATATCCATGAAGTATATTGTCAGAAAGCTCTAAGGCAAATCACCTCTGTATACAGCAATTACTTAATTACAGTAAACTCAACAATTGTTTAATTGCACTAATTAGCATTGTAGACTTGATCTCTGGGGGTTTCTCAGTTGTTTTACAGGTCCTCAACCAGGTAACCACAGACTTTCATTCCTGAGACCTATTCGTGCCCCGAACAGTCTACTTCTTCAGGAGGCTGAAGAAATTTGGCATGTCCCCGCCAACCAATATCAATTTTTAATTGATATACCACAGAAAGTATCCAATCAGCTTGGTTATGCCCCAAACCAAGATACTGCAGAGTTGTAAACATGGCTCAGTGCATCACAGAAACCAGCTCACCACTCTCCTCATGGACTCTGTCTACGTATACTTCTCACTGCCTCGGTAAAGCAAACACATAGCCCGCCCTGATCATTCTTTCTTCTCTCCCCCGCCAACGTGCAGAAGCCTGAAAGCAATTACCACCTGGCTCAAGGAAAGCATCTACCCTCCTGTGATAAGACTCTTGAACAATCTCCTAAGACCATAAGGGCAAACTCATGACCTCACAATCTACCCTGTTATGGCCTTGCACCTTAATGACTGCCTGGACTGCCCTTTCTCAGTAACTGTAACACTTTATTCTGCATTCTGTTATTGCTTTTTCCCTGTATTACCTCAATGCACTAATGTGTTGAAATGATCTATAGGGATGGCACACAAAACCAAGTTTTTCATTGCATCCTGGTACATGTGACAATAATAAATCAATTTACAATTTGAAATGAAGGATCTTGGCAATGTATTTAAACTAAAATATAGGCTAACCAAGGGCAACATGCAGTTAACCCAGGATGTTTAATTTAACCATTCAGATATTGTGTGAACCTAATTCCCATATGCCTGACCTTTACCACAGCCCCACAACAGCTGGAAAATCCACCTGCTGATCTTCTGAACACTTGCTCAAGTCAGCTCTTTATAACTTAGGGTCGGCCTGTACTAAATCCTTCCGGGACCATTTCTATGAAGGATTTGCTAGTTTTGGAGAGGGCCCAGAGGAGATTTATGATAATAATCCTGGAAATGAAAGGGTTAACAAATGAGCGGCATTTGAAAGGAGAACGGGCAAAGAGGTGGCAGATGGAATACAATGTATGGCCATGCACTGTGGTAGAAGGAATAAAGGTACTGAATATTTTTGAAATGGGGAGTGAATTCAAAAATTGGAGGCACAAAGGGACTTGGGAGTCCTCACGCATGATTCCCTAAATCAACACACACAAAATGCTGGAGGAACTCAGCAGGTCTGGCAACATCTATGGAAATGAAAAACAGTCTACGTTTCAGGCTGAGACCCTTCACCTGGAATGGAAAGGGAGGGGGAAGATGCTGGAATTAAAAGATGGGGTGAGGGAGGGGAAGGAGCACAAGCTGACGGTGATAGGTGAAGCCAGGTGGGTGTGGATAAGTGGAAAAGGCAAAGGGCTGGATTCCATAAAGGTTAACTTTCTGGTTGAGTTGGTGGTAAGGAAGGCAAATGGAATGATAGAATTCATTTCAAGAAGACTAGAATATAAAAGCAAGGATGTAATGCTGAGCTTGTATGGCATTTATCAGACCATATTTTGAGTATTGTGAGCAGTTTTGGGCCCCTTATTTAAGCAGGGATGTGCTGGCACAGGAGAGGAGGTTTACGAGCATGATCCTGGGAATAGAATGGTTAACATGAGGAATGTTTAATGTCTCTGGGCCTGTACTCACTGGAATTTGGAAGAATGGAGGTGGTTGGGGGCGGGGGGGAATCGCATTAAAATTTACTGAATACTGAAAGGTCTAGATAGAGTGGACGTGTTGAGGATATTTCCCGTAGTGGTGGAGTCTAGGACCAAAGGGCACAGACTCAGAATAGAAGGACATCCCTTTATAAGAAAGATGAAGAGGAATTTTTTGAGCCAGAGGTGGTGAATTTGTGGAAAACACCTTCTGGTCAATCAAGATGGTGACTGCGTACAATACTCCTTCGGTCAACATCTTCTGGATAGATCATGAAACCATAAATTTCACTTCTTTTATGTCTTTTACGTTAGTTTTTTGTCTTGGATGTGATTCTGGAATGGTTGGACCTGTCATTTGCTGTTTGGAGATCATTTGGGTGTTCCAGCACCCTAAAGTCTCTGAGAGGATTCTGGGAGGCAGAGGCGGTGAGCAGACTGTGGACAAGCCGATGTCTGTCTCCATTTCTCCCATTAAAGCGATGAGGGGGATTGAAACCTCGGGGCGAGTACAGAAGTTTGGTGATCTGTTGAGTGCTTTAGCACCCTATAGTCTCTGAGAGGATTCCGGAAGACCGAGGCAGCATGCGCAAAACCTCATAGTGAGCAGGTGGCGGGACGGGGAGCAAGCTGATGTTCGACTCCATTTCACCGATTAAAGCTCCCATTGTGGGCCGATTAAAGCAATGAAAGAGCCAAACGCGGAAAGCAACTACCGGCTGCCTGCCCTGTGATTGCTCTGCTACCGGGGAGGGGAGAGCCTGCTGCTCTGCCCAGAGAATGTTACCCAGGTTTTCTGTGTTTTGGATCTGGACTTGGTCATTTTTCAGTCTTATAGCTTTTTTATATTCTATGTTTTTTTTTGCCTGATCTTTCTTCCTTTTTTTGTGCGGGGGAGGGAATTTGGGGGTCGATATACCTGATCTGTTTCGTTCGTTTTTTTTTGTGCGGGGAGGTGGGAATTGGGGGTTAATGATCATGCTGCCTTGGTTTTCTTTCTTGGTTTCGTACCCAGAGAAGAATAATTTCAGAGTTGTATACTTTGATAATAAATGAACCTTTAAACTTTTGAATTCATTCCCAAGACAGCTGTGGAAGCCAAGTCATTGTGTATATTTAAAGTGGATGTTGATAGCTTCTTGATTAGTGAGGGCATGAAAAAGTTATGGGGAGAAAGGAGGAGAATAGGGTTAAGAAGGAATATAAATCAGCCATGATCGAATGGCAGAACAGACTTGTTGGGCTGAATGGCCTTATTCTGTTCCCATGTCTTATGGTCTAAGCTTACTGAGCTTCCTGGACAAGTTATTATAATGCAGTATAAAAAATGAATTTTAAGTGTGGTGGGATAACAATAACATCCAACCGTGCAGGCTTATCAGAGAAGTGGAGCTCCAGGCAGTATCTAACACAAGCCCTGTAGCTGTGAAAGTGGTACGTACATATGGGTCGGTGGCGCACTCAGGTGAAGTTACCATGCAAACAACCACACAGAAGTACGACTGGTGTTCTGTGACAGTGGCAGTAGACTTACGCTTCTTTCGGTCCTCCCTGTGAGAGGTCAAAGACTTGTCGAGGATTTAGACACCACATGAACATCTGCAGGACCTTGTTTCCCTGTCACAGAAATGTACAAGGTAAACACACACGTAAAGGGAAGATGAAGCAACAGAGAACAACGACCAGGCTTGGGGAGGGGTGGCGGTGGGGACTGGAGCATGGCGAGCACTCGCTAGCTCGGTCTGACTCGGCAGGGCTTGTAGAATGGAAGGCACACTGGGTACCCTGATGTCCTGCTGTGGAACCCACTGGCTGCACATTCTGTGCTTCAATCCATGGGTGTAGGATCAGGGAAAGGGAGAGATGACCCTGTGGCATGTGTGTCATCGGAAGAGGGCACAGGACTGAGATACACAAGGTAGCAGCAACTCCATAGAATCATAGAGCACTACAGGCCATTTGGCCCATCTGGTCTATGCTGACAGGTTATTCTGCCTAGTTCCATCTACCTGCACCCAAACCATAGCAATCCATGTCTCCCCATCCATATACTTATCTAAAGATTAAGATTAAAGTCTGTCACGAGCCTTGTAGGCCATCAGGCCAGTGCTTATGCTGGTTTCCGTGGCGTGAGGCAACTGAGAGTACGAGACTCCCCCCCCCCCCCCCCCCAGCCGGATAAGACGCCAGTCTATTGCAAGGTTAACTCCCAGCATTTTTGCCGGTATCCATTCTCAGCTGGGTAGACTGGAGCATTGTGTGGTTAAATGCCTTGCTCAGGGACACACACGCTGCCTCGGCCGAGGCTCGAACCCAAGACCTTCAGATCGCTAGTCCAACACCCTAACCACTTGGCCACACACCACACATATACTTATCTAAACTCTTCTTAAATGTTGCAATTGAGCCCACATCCATCACTTCTGCTGCCAGCTCGATCCATACTCACACCACCCTCCGAGTGAAAAAGTTCCCCCTCAGATTCCCCTTAAGTTTTGCATTTTTCACCCTAAACTTATGACCTCTAGTTCTAGTCTCAACCCACATCAGGGGAAAGGCCTGAATGTAATTACTCTATCTATGCCCCTCATAATTTTGTATACTTCTATAAGATCTCTGCTACATTCCAGGGACTAAAGTCCTAAACTATTCAACCTCTCCCCATAACTCACGCCTCAAGTCCTGGCAACATCCATGCAAATTTTCCCTGCACTCTTTCACGTTTATTGATATCTGTCTGTAAGTAGGTGACCAGAACTGCACACAATACTCCAAATTCCTCACCGATGTCTTATACCATTCAACATAACACCCTAACTCCTGTACTGAATGGCCTGATTTATGAAGGCTTATACGCTAAGAGCTGTCTTGGAGATACAGGAGGTGGCAGATGTTGGAATCTGCAGCGGCACGCGAGATGCTGGTGGGTCAGGAGGGACAGGGACAGTTGGCGTTCTGGGTTGATCTGCTGTGAAAGATAGTGAGGAGATTGCTAGTATAAAATGAGCAAAGGGGTGGAGCAAGAGCTGGCAGGAATAGTGAAGTGCGGGGAGTGATTGGCAGAAGATGAGGGAGGAGGAGAGTAAGAAGCTGGGTGGTGATAGTTGGAAATGACAAAAGGCACAAGATGATGGAAGGGAAGGTGGGACATGGAATAAACAGAGCGAGGTGGAGAAGGGAAAGCAGTGGGAGGGGTGTGTGGGTGGTGGGCAGATGGAGAGGAGGGGAGTAAGATCTGGTGATGGGGCCAGGTGTATCAGGAAGAGAGAGAAAAGAGAGCAGGGACAAGGGGTAGCAGATACCGTAAGTTGTATAATTCAGTGCTCATACCGCCCGTTTTCAGGGTACTGAGCTGGAATATGAGATGCAGTTCCTCTAATATGGTGGGGGCACAATACTGTTATTGCAATGCCTGGAACCAGGTTTATTCCCCACCACTGTGTGTACGTTCTCCCCATGGCTGTATGGATTTTCTCCGGGTGTTCCCGTTCCTTCCATAGTCCAAAGACACATGGTTATGGCTAGGGTTAGTGAGTCGTGGGCACTGGAAGCGTGGTGGCAACTGGGGGCCGTCTAGCACAATCCTTGCTGATTTTTATTTTACGCAAATGACCAATTTCACTGCATGTTTCGACATTTTGATAAACATGCAACAAATAAAGATAATTTTATCTTTAATGGTCTCCATCTACTGCCCAGGCATGTCAGTGAGGGAATGGGATGGAGAATGAAAATGGCTGACAACCAGGAGACTTGGATGGCCAACTTGGATGGAGTGAAGCTGCTCGGTGAAGTGGTCACCCAAGCCCATATGATGCATGCTAGAAAGGCAGTCCAGAGTTTGGGTATGGGGTTAACAAGACAGGTGATGTGCGCAAGATTCCCTTTCTCCCTTCCTTCTCCACCAACCTGGTTTCCACCACTCTTTGGATTTACAAACACCAGCAGCGGCTTCATCAAGGGTGAGGGAATGGGTTTGATGATGAACGGCTTCCACTTGCTTTCCTGAAAAGCAGAGGTCAGAGCATTAGTGAGGTCCCTGTCACCAAGCTGGCACAGCCCGTGACCCCCTTCCAGCCCCACCCAGGTAACAAAACGCATCGTCGAGCTGCCACGTGCGCAAGGAGGCAAACATGCTGTGCACACTGTCAACAATTAAAGTGAAACCTCGAGAGACTTCCCCTTAATCCCTCTCTGTAATAAAAAATGGACACACTCAGACCTCCAAATCACTTCTTTGTGCTCCCTCCGATTCTCACAAAACACCACCCCCCTCCCCACCCCTCCCGCTGAGAGAGGTTCCCCCTCATTTTACAGTGTACAAGTAGTACAGGTCTGGAGTTCCCCGGGTACCCTGTAGCTTCGTAACTCAGCCTGGAGCCTTGACAGTGTGTGACACATTACGTCGCCAAGGCGGAGGGGGGCATTTGCTGCAGCCAAGCCTGACTCTGCTCTTATCCAACATGCACTCCATGGCTACTTGGGTCCTCAAAGATTGGTTTGCAAGTGCCACTGGAGATGTCCCACAGCGGTTGTTCCTTTGTCTAAAAATAGCAACCGAATCAACTAGAGTGGGAGAGGAGGCTGGGAGGCTGGTGCCCGTGGAGTCACGAATCAAACTGACTAACCCTGAAGTACATCTCGTTTGTATGGTGGGTTTCAAATGTCTTACCTTCAGGTGACACTGGTGCTAAGTTGCACTAGGATTTGGAGCAGATTTGGAGAATTTTGGGGGTTGATGCGGCTGTTCCATTTTTGTACTTTTTTTGCGGGGAGGTGGGATTTGGGAGTTGATAATTGAACTGCTTTTCCTTTCTTTCTTGGTTTCACGGCTACCCGAAAAATTGAAGAATTTCAGAGTTGTATACTTTGATAATAAGTGAACCTTTGAGATCCCACACAACACGGCAGGGGCTGGGACACTGAACCGATAGAGGTCCAGACATGCCCCAATGCAAATTCAACACTGCACCGGATTATGTGGAGACCTATAATATTAGCTCCATATCAGGAACCTAGTTTTGTGTAGGGGGTAGCCACCAATCAGTGTTAACACATGGAACAGATTAAAGGAGATTGATCTAATGTTTACTGATCAAGTGTCCAATTCTATAAAGAATGTCATTGTGTGTTACTTGGGGACTGAAAGTTCTTCCTTCTTTTCCTCTTTTGTTTCTATAACTCTGGCTGAAGCCACTGTTTACAGCTCAAGTACAGTCCCTGCCAGCCTCCTGTTGAAGTTACAGAAGTTAGAGTGGCATAATTCTTCAGCGTTTTGAGTTTGTTAACTGGTGATTTCTATGTTAACTGATAGCAGTGACAAAAAAATTTAATATCTGAAATTGAAGTTATTAGAAGTGATAAAATCATCTAAAATCTACCCGTTGGAATGTCACCCTAAACCCCTGCGTTTAATTAGACCAGGTGCAACACTTCCCAGGAAACACAGGATTTCCAAGGTGAATAATTGTTATCCGCTAGCAAGGTCAACTAACCCCTCTGGTATGGTCAGGATTGGTGACCAACAGTTTATTGGTTTATTTCTTCCTTACTAGAATGGTCATCTTACTGAAATCCGTAACCATCGGATTAATGTTTGTCAATTGTACTGGGCTCTGTATTTCTAGGACTCATGGCTGTATCTGTTTCTGGTGACAAACCAAACAGCCTTAGATATATAGTTGTCGCCATAGCAACCACGCAGCATAACTAAGGGGAAATTAAAATGATCCTAACACTGATTGTTCCCTCAGGGTGCCTGTCTCTGGAATTATAGATAAATCATTTCTTCATCCTGACTCACGTCCGCTCCTTTCCTGCTGCTTTTTCTCTTCAGTGATGTCCTCTTTTTCCTTCTACTTGAAGACTTGAAGGAGTTCTGTGCAGAGGCAACGATGAGAAAGTCAAAAACAGGATGTCACTACAAATGCTTATTGCTGCCTCTTGACAGTGTGCTCATTGCCCTCTGAATAAAGAATGGAGTGAAAGCCGGTTTCCTGTCATCACTTTACATGTCCCTGGATCTCCCTGGTACTTTATCCCTCTTGTCAGCTTTGTATTGATAATGATAAACCACAACCTTTCAGATTGTTCTAACAGTTACATTCTGCTGAAAAGGACAACTAGCCTTCTTTGGTTTAGTTGCATAGATTTTTCACAAGGTTTCTGCAAGCCATCTTTCTACATTTATATCCTTCTGTCCTTGGTACAAGGATCTTCATAGTTCTCAGTGCGTATCATCATCAGTTGCCACCATATTTCGTTTGTGTAGCAGCAGCTGGTCTAAATATTACTCTTTACTACATTATGGAACACGATGTTTCACTAACTAGGACAGCACTGATCATCTGCCACAGATTGTCCTTGAGAAGCTGGCGGTGATCTATCTCTAACCAATACAGCTCTTCTAATGAAATTGACCCCATGTGACATTGGTGAGGGTGATTCTGGATTTAGATCCAATGACATTGAAGGACTGAAGGATTCACCAGCACCCAGGGCATTCCCTCTCTCTTCTCATTACTACCATCCAGAAGAGGTTCTGGACCCTGAAGCCACATGCTCAATGTTTTAGGAGCAGCTTCTTCTCCACCATCAGATTTCTGAGTGGACAATGAACCCAGGAACACTCCCTCACTATTTCCTTTGCTCTCTCATTGCAGCATTCACTTATTTTTTAAAAATATATTTCTGAGTATAATTTATATTATGTAATGCACTGTGCAGCTGCCGCAAGACAATAAATTTCACCACATATGCCAGTGATAATAAACCTGATTCTGATTCTGACACATTTTCCAAGTCAGGATGGTGTGTGACTTCAGAATCAGAATGAGTCTTATTATCACTGACATATGTTGTGAAATTTGTTGTTTTGTGACAGCATTGCAGTATAAAACATAGGAATTGCTATAAATTACAATAAGAGCATATAAATATTATATAATGCAAGAAGAGAGCAACATAGTTAGGTAGTGTTCATGGGCTGCTTAGATATCTGTGGCAGAGGAAGAAATTATTCCTAAAACATTGAGTGTGTGTCTTCAGGCTCCTGTACATCATCTCTGATGGCAGCAATGAGAAGAGGACACGCCTCAGATGTTGAGGATTTTTCACGATTCATGCTTCCTTCTTGAAGCACCACCTGTTGACCATCTGAGATTCTGCCAACAACAGTCGTGTCATCAGTGAATTTATAGATGTTGTTTGAGCTGTGCCTAGCTACACGGTCATGAGCGAAGGGAGGGTAGAGTAGTGGGACAAACACTCATCCTTGAAGTGTTGACTGTCAGCAAGGAGGAGATGCTACTTCCAATCCACACTGACTGTGGTCTCCCAACGACGAACCCAAGGAACCTGTTGCAAAGGGAAGTGCTGAGACCCAGGTTGTTGATTAGCACTGAGGGGATGATAGTGTTGAACACTAAGCTATAATCAATAAATAGCAGTCTGACATAGATAAGTGGCCTGAGGTGGATGACCTAGAAGGAGAACACAGTAGTGGTGGTGTTCCCTTGTACCTTCTTGTCATAGTATGTCTTGTATTTATAGTTCATGGGTTTGGGAGCAAGTGAGGTGCATTTTGTAGATGGTGTATGCCATAACCAACCAGTGGAGGAGGAAGTGAATTTTTCAGGAGGTGAGAGTGGTACAAGTCAAGAGGACTGCTTTGTCCAGGGTGGTGCCAAACTTCTGGAAAGTTATTGGAACTACCTCATCTAGACAAGTAGAGGGTGTTCCACTGCATTTACACCTTGCAGAAAGGGAGGGGGGATTGCAAAATAATGGAACGCAATAAACAAGAGTGAGTGAATTAGCATCTTTAAAAATAGATAAATCTGCCAGAGATGTTTGAAATGCATCTCAGGGCATGAGGTAGGAAAGAGTGGCACTGACCAGTGGGTTGTTGCAGGTATTATGTTGGAGGAATGAGAACCACTGGTGAGAGAGCCCAACGACAGTGCTGGGCATGCTAATGGAATACATTCGGAGGAATAACAGTAATCCTCGTTTTGAATGGCACGGATTAATCAAGGGCTGTCAGCATAGATTTATTTGCATGACACTCAAATCTGTACTGATCAGGTTCGGATTTATTTATTGCATGCACATCTAATCGTGCAGTTGTCTGCGTTAACAACTCACAGATTTAAGGATGTGCTTGGGGCATCGCCCCACATTCTAGTGCCAACGTAGCACGCCCACAAACCCCGGCAGAACAACACAGGACACAGCAAGAAGCAAACCAACAACAGCAAAATGAACCCCTTTCCTCCCTCCTGCCCACCCACCCATATGAGCAGTCCTCCAGCCCAGGCTAGGCCTCATGCCTCCAGTCTCCATGCTTTGGCCACTGGGCTTCAGATTCTGGACTCCCGATCGAACTCGGGCTTTGACTTTCAGTTTTGAGCCCTGGACTAGCCGATAACAGGACCCCGATCTCTGGGCACTCCAGTTCTCTGGCCCTCATGCCTTTTGCTCGCACAGACATCCGAACCCAGCACCCACCAATCTGGGACAACTCAACATCCATGGATGTCCTTGTCATGGGCCTTTGAGCACAGAGTGGAGGCCTAGAGTCTGGATACCCTTCATTACCTGTTCACATCACTGGTCTTCGAATGTGGAGAGGGCAGAGCAGAGGCCTGACCTCTAATCCTCCACATCCTTGTTCCTAAGCCTTAGCCTGACCACAAACTCCCCTCCCTGTCCCCAAAAAAAAATCCCTACAACCCTAAATGATGACTCAGTGTCAGCCACGTGGAGTAGGGTGGGGGGCAGAGTCCTGGCCTCCCTCCCAGAGGAGACCGCAGCTCAGCGCCATCTTAGCCAGAAGATGGCACCAAGGGCAGCATATTTGATATAGTTTACATGGTTTAACAATGATTCGGCCCCACATAGCAGGCTGAAAAGGAAGGTAAAACGTAGAGGGATCTAAGGGAAAGTGGAAATGGGATTGGAAAGGGGAGGAGGTGAAGTACAACACTCGACGTGCAGTGGTGCACAATGTGGCACTTACAGGCCTCACTCGAGGCCAGTCCTGGCAGACAGCTTTGCATTGGTGTAGCTGACATGTGATTGGAATGTATGCAATGAAGAAAGAAACCCTGTACCCGTGCCATTGGAAAGAATCCTTCAGCTTCTCTGATCCACTCACACACAAAATGCTGGAGTAACTCAGCAGGTCAGGCAGCATCTAGGGAGGGAAATGAACAGTCGCTGTTTCAGCGCGAAACCCTTCACCAGGACTGGAAAGAAAAGGGGCAGAAGCCGGAATAAGAGGATGGAGTGGGGGGAGGTGCTACAAACTGGCAGGTGATAGGTGAGACTAGGAGAGGGGCAAGGAGGGTGCTGGGGGAAGAGGATGAAGTAAGAAGCTGGGAGGTGATAGGTGGAAAAGGTAAAGGGCCAAAGAAGGAGGAACCTGATAGGAGAGGACAGTGGACTAAGGGAAGAAGGTAGAACAGATATAAGTGGGAGCTTATTTCACCAACTGGGCTAAGCTTTGGCACTTTACCCCTCACGCACCCCTCATACAAACTCTTCTCCCTCCTGCCATCTGGCAAAAGGTACCGAAGCATTCAGGCTCTCACGACCAGACTGTGTAACAGTTTCTTCCCCCAAGCCACTAGACTCCTTAATTCCCAGAGTCTAGTCTGACACCAACCTACACACACACTCAACTGAACACCACTCCACTCCCTTTGCAAATTTTACTCATTTCTTTTTCAATTTCTGCTAAAACATTGTTTACATTTACATCATTTATTATTATATTGTAATTTGTCCTTTACTGTGCCTATTGTCTTGTTTGTTAATTATTGTACTGTTTTGTGCATTTTATGTAGTCCCGTGTAGGTCTGAAGTGTAATGTAGTTTTGTGTTGTTTCAGGTAGTCTAGTGTAGTTTTGTGTTGTTTCAGGTAGTCTACTGTAGTTTTGTGTTGTTTCACATAGTCTAGTGTAGTTTTGTGTTGTTTCATGTAGCACCATGGTCCTGGAGGAATGTTGTTTCATTTTTACTGTGTACTGTACCAGCAGTTATGGTTGAAATGACAATAAAAGTGACTTGACTTGACTCGTAAGGACTCTGGTCTCTGTGCATGCTGGCAGTTATACCATCATGGCTGAGGTAAAGCGCTCTGCTGTGGTTGGCCCTCCAGGCTTCTGGCATAGCCGGAAACAAGTGTAGGGGGGTGGGGGGCAGAGTTCTGACCCCCTTCCCAGAGGAGGCTGATGGAGGTGGGTGGTAGGGCTGACAGCAGGGCCCGCCCAAGAGGCAGCTTCTAGAAATATACCATACTCCATGTCCAAGGAGCAAAAAATCTGGGTGGGGGGGGGGTTAAGTCTTTCAAGACAAGTCCTGGTCTCAGATACCGTCTGTGTGGAGTTTGCATGTTCTCTGTGGCTGTACGGGTTTCCCACCCTGGGAGCTCCTGTTTGCTCCCACATCACAAACGATGTCAATCATCTACTGTATATTGCCCCGAGTGAGTGGGTGACTGATAGAACCGGGGCCATGAATCAGAATACGGGAGACAATAGAGATCAGGTTGATGGTCAGTCCAGACTTAGTAAGCCATTGGGTCTGTTACCATGCAATGTAATTCTATTATAGTGTGACAGGATTGAGGAGGTAAAGGTGGGTGTATATTTGTAAGATTTGATATGTTTACGGTCACCCCGAAAAAATACCAGCCTTCCCATTGAACGTATAACATTTTAGTTACTCAGTCCTTTACCAGTCATCAGCAGGAAGTCCATAAGGACAGCATCATGTGAATCTGGTTGGCTTACTCCAAGCTTCATTTCAGACAAGCCTGTTAAATAATGAGAAGTGAATTCTCAACTTGGAGGTGAAACATTGCAGCTGAAAGGAAAACGCTTGTAGCTGCCCTTTCCAGCGTCGTCGGATGTGAGCACGCATTAATTTGTACTCACTACGGCTGGGAAGATGGCGGACAGTTTGGTGTAGAGCAATATGCTCATTATCACCATTCTTTGTAAAGTCACTGCCAAACTTTGGCTGCCTGCTCTCGTCGCTTTGCATTTGTGTCCCAATGCCCAGTCCTGCTGTGGTGACTCACCACCAACAAGTAAAGCCACAAAGTTATGTACCTCATTGCTCGCTTAGATTAGGGAAGATGCCTGGTCCCAAAGAGATTCTGCAGATGCTGCATATCCAGAGTAGCACACACAACACATTGGAGGAACTCAGCGGGCCAGGCAGCTTCTATGGGGAGGAATAAACAGTTGATGTTTTGGGCAAAGATCCTTCATCAGGACCTGGAGGGCTTGGCCCGAAATGTCAACAGTTTATTCCCTTCCATAGATGTTGCCTAACCTGCTGAGTTCCTCTACTGTTTTGTGTGTGTTACCTGATCCCAATGCTGCATTCTGATAGTGGAACAGATGGTAAGGTGTGCAGCTGACAACTGCATTATTTCAGCTGAGCAGGTCTTCATCTTCTTCTCCGTCTTGTTTTAAGGTGGTTGGCACCCAGCTTAATGGTGCATTACCGCCACCTTCTGCTCCAGAGTGTGCAATAGACTTAGATTCTAAATCCCTTCACCCAATCTCTCTCTCTCTCTCTCTCACACACACACACACACACACACACACACACACACCCTAACCTCCACTTTATCCTCCCATCTTTGGCCATCCTAGTACCCTATTCATTCTTATCCTATAAAAAAACCCTGTATCCCTTAAGAAAGCTAAAAATACCCTGACCTGTGCTCTCTCACCCATGCCCAGCAACCCTTTCAATGTGAATTCCTGCACCCCCAATTCCCTTCGATTAATTCTCATCACCTCTCTCTGTCACAGACTTGAAGACTTCTATGCTTTATCAACACAAAGGTGGGTAATTATATCGATGGTATTCGTAATATAACATGGAGTTTAAACACAGCATTTGCCTGAGAATTCCCAATGAAGACTCTTGATAGGACAGAATTATTGTTCAGCAAGTGCTGACACATTCTTGTAAGCACAGCTGTTGCCAATGGAGCCATCTTTGCTGTGCTTTTCAAAACTCACAACCCATGGGATTAACCTACGGCTTTAAGGTACAGAAATAGTCAGTCTTTCCGCTGATGGAACAGAAAAATGTTGAAAACATCCAGTAAGGGTCAGACAGTACCTGCGGAGAGATAAACAGTTAATCACCCTTCATCAGATGATGGGCAAAATGTTAACTGCTCCTCTCTCCACATATGTTGCCTGACCTGCCTGAGTGTCTGTTTCCATTTTAGACCTCCAGTTTTGTGACTTTTATTCCTTCTGCTAGGCCTGTCACTATCTCAAGAATTGCTGTGTCCCCCAAACCGAGAAGAACGGCTGTCATGAGCAACTTTTATCCTACCTTACCAAAGCTTGAGTAACACACACAAAATGCTAGAGGAAGCCAGGCAGCACCTATGGAAGGGAATAAAGAGTCAACATTTCGGGCTGAGGCCCTTCATCAGGATCGGAAAGGAAGGGGGCAGAAATCAGAATAAGAAGGTGGGAAGAGGGGGAGGGGTCCAAGCTGGTAGGTGATAGGCAAGACCATGTGAGGGGGAAGGGAAGTGGCGAGGGAGGAGAAATGTAGTAGGAAGCTGGGAGGTGATAGGCTTGAGAAGAAAGGGGCTGAAGAGGAAGGAATTTGAGAGGAGAGGAAAGTGGACCATGGAATAAAGAGGAGGAGGGGAACCAGAGGGAGGAGATGGGAAGGCGGGGAGAAGAGAAGTGGTGACTGGGTAACCAAAAAAGGGAATGGAAGGGGGGGGAGTAATTATCAGAAGTTAATGAAATTAATGTTCATGCCATCAGTTTGGAGGTCATCTGGATGGAATATGAGGTGTTGCTCCTCCAACTTTCCTCCATCTCCAACTTCTTATCCTGGCATCTTTCCCTTTCATTTCCAGTTTTGATGAAGGGTCTCAGCCCAAAACCTCTACTCTTTATTCCCCTCTCTAGATGCTGCCCGACTTGCTGAGTTCCTCGAGCATCTTGAGTACCACAATACCATAAAATATAGGAGCAGAGTTTGGCCATTTGGCCCATCGCGTCTCCACCACCATTTCATCATGGCTGATCCATTTCCCTCTCAGCCCCAATATCCTGCCTCCTCCTCGTACCCCTTTATGTCCTGACTAATCAAGAATCAAACAACCTCTGTCTTAACTATACCCAATTATTGGCATCCATAACTGCCAGAATTCCACGGAATCGCCACCGTCTGGCTGAAGAAATTCATCATCTCCATTCTAAATGGACATCTCTCTATTGTGAGGCTGTGTCCTCTGGTCTTAGACTCCCTCAGCATGGGAAATATCCTCTCCTCATCCACGCTATTGAAGCTTCTCAACATTCAATAGGTTTAAATGAGATTTCTCCTCATTCTTCTGAATTCCAGTGAATACAGGCCCAACGTCATCAAACACTCCTCAAGCAACACACATAAAAGTTGCTGGTGAACACAGCAGGCCAGGCAGCATCTCTAGGAAGAGGTGCAGTCGACGTTTCAGGCCGAGACCCTTATTCAGGAGTCCTGACGAAGGGTCTCGGCCTGAAACGTCGACTGCACCTCTTCCTAGAGATGCTGCCTGGCCTGCTGCGTTCACCAGCAACTTTTATGTGTGTTGCTTGAATTTCCAGCATCTGCAGAATTCCTGTTGTTTGCGTTTAAAAACACTCCTCAATCATTTTCGTAAACCTCTTTTGAACCCTCTCCAGTGTCAGCACATCATTTCTCAGACAAGGGGCCCAAAATGTTTACAATACTCCAAGTGAGGCCTTATAAAGTCTCAACATTAGATCCTTGTTTTTATGTACTAGTCCTCTCAAAATGAATGCTAATATTGCATCTGCCTTCCTCACTGTCAACTCAATCTGCAAATTAAACTTCAGGGAATCCTGTACAAGGACTCCTGAGTCCCTTTGCACCTCAGATTTTTGTATTTTCTCTTCATTTAGAAAATAATCTACACTTTTATGTTTTCTACCAAAGAGCATGGCAATACACTTCCCAACACCGTATTCCATCTGCCACTTCTTTGCCCATTTTCCTAGTCTGTCTAAGTCCTGCAGACTTTCTGCTTCCTCAACACTACCTGTCCCTCCACCTATCTTTGTATTGTCTGCAAACTTGGCCACAAAGCCATCTATACCGTCATCCAAATCATTGACATATAATGTAAAAAGGTCACAGTGAGGAATAGAGGAAAGGGGCTGGGGGAGATTTGTTCACCAGAAGGAGAAATCGGTATTCATGCCATCAATTTGGAGGCTACCCAGATGGAATATAAAGTGTTGCTCGTCCACCCTAAGGATAGCCTTATCTTAGCACAAGAGGAGGCCATGGATCGACACGTCAGAATGGGAACAGGAATGGAAATTAAAATGTCTGGCAAAAGTCAAAATGAGCACTGTACAACAAATGGAGTCAACTACACAAAGACATCTGGTGTAGACTGAACATAAAATGACCAGAAGCAACGGTCAAAGTTTACTAAATCATTGATCCTTACTTTCCACCAGTTCCTCATAAAAGCAACTAACATTCAATCAAATACTACTTATAAACTTGATCTAGTCTCTGGGAATATACACTCATTGACCACTTTATTAGGTAACCGATACACCTTGTTAATGCTAATATCAAATCAGCTAATCACTTGGCAGCACTCAATGCATAAAAGCATGCAAACATGGTCAAGTGGTTCAGTTGTTGTTCAGCCCAAATGTCAGAATGGGGTGGAAATATGATCTGAGTGACTTCGACCGTTTGTGCCAGACGGGGTGGTTTGAGTATCTGAGAAACTGTCAATCTCCTGCAAATTTCACGCACAACGCTCTTTAGGGATTAAGGAGAATGGTGTGAAAAACAAAAACACATCCAGTAAGCAATAACACACATAAAATGCTGGAGGAACTCGGCAGACCAGGCAGCATCTATGGAAAAGAGCAAACAGTCAATGTTTCGGGCTGTGCCCCTTCATCAGGACTGGGGAAAAGAGATGAGAAATCAGAGAACGAAGATGTGGAGGGAGAAGAGGAAGAAGTACAAGGTGGTAGGTGATAGGTGAAACTGGGATGGGGGAGGGCAGAGGTAAAGAGCTGGTAAGTTGGTTGGTGAAAAGAGATAAAGGACTAGAGATGAGAAAATCTGATAGTTGAGAACAGAAGGCCATGGAAGAAAGAGAAGGGGGAGAAGCACCACACGGAGGTGATGGGTAGGTAAGGAGATAAAGTGAGAGAGGGAAATGGGAATGGGGAATGGTGAGGGGAGGGGGGTGCAATTACTGGAAGTTTGCAAAGTCAGTGTTCATGCCATCAGTTTGGAAACTACCCAGATGGAATATAAGGTGTTACTTCTCCACCCTGAGTGTGGCCCCATTGTGGCAGTAGAGGAGGCCATGGATTGACATGTCCGAATGGGAATGGGAATTGAAATGGATGGCCACCAGGATATCCTGCCTTTTCTGGTGGACGGATCGAAGGTGCTCAGTGAAGCAGTCTCCCCATCTGCGTCAGGTCTCATCGATGTACAGAAGGCCACATCATGAGCACGGGATACACTAGATGACCCCAACAGACACCTAGGTGAAGTGTTGCCTCACCTGGAAGAACTGTTTGGGGCCCTGAATAGTAGTGAGGAAGGAGGTGTAGGGGCAGATGTAGCACTTGTTCTGCTTGCAAGGATAAGTGCTGGGGGGAGGGGGACAAATAG
Organism: Mobula birostris; assembly: GCF_030028105.1. NCBI lineage: Eukaryota > Metazoa > Chordata > Chondrichthyes > Myliobatiformes > Myliobatidae > Mobula > Mobula birostris. The sequence goes on along the minus strand of NC_092378.1, from coordinate 51,326,480 downwards.
ACAAGGGAGTCACATATGGAGCGATCCTTGTGAAAAGCAGGAAGTGGGGGGGGGGCGAAGGAAAGTTGTGCTTTGTGATGGGATCTCTTTGGAGATGGTGGAACTTACAGAGAATTATGTGCTGGACATGGTGAGGTGGTAGATGAGGACAAGAGGAACTCTATTTCTGGTGGGGAGGGGTGAGTGGCCTGCTCCGACATGTCAATCCATGGCCTCCCCTACTGCCGCGATGAGGCCACACTCAGGTTGGAGGAACAACACCTTATATTGCACCTGGGTAGCCTCCACCCTGATGGCATGAACATCGATTTCTTGAACTTCCGGTAAACCTCCTGCCTTCACCATTCCCCATTCCCATTGCCCTCTCTCACCTTATCTCCTTACCTGTTCATCACCTCCCTTCGATGCTCCTCCCCCTTCCCTTTCTTGCATGGCCTTCAGTCCTCTCCTATCAGATTCCCCCTTCTCCAGCCCTTTATCTCATTCACCAATTGACCACCCAACTCTTTACTTCACCCCTCCCCCTCTCCTGGTTTCACTTATCACCTCCCACCTTGTTCTTCTTCATCTCTTCCCCCACCTTCTTGCTCTGACTTCTCATTTTTCCCCCCAGTCCTAATGAAGGGTTTCCGTCTGAAACATCCACTGTTTACTCTTTTCCACAGATGATGCCTGGGCTGCTGAGTTCCTCCAGCATTTTGTTTGTGTTTCTCTGGATTTCCAGCATCTGCAGCTTTTCTCATTTGCCTTCCAGTGAGCAGCAGTCCTTTGGGCAAAAATGCCTTGCTAATGAGAGGGGTCAGAGGAGAATGGCCAGACTAGCTCAAGCTGACAGGAAGATGACAGTAACTCAAATAACCATGTGTTACAACAGTGGTGTGCAGAAGAGCATCTCTGAATACACACCACGTTGAACCTTGAAGTGGATGGGCTGCAGCCATGGAAGATCACAGCATATACTCAGTGGCTGCTTTGTTAGGTGCAGGGTTGACCTCAGCAAATAGCCACTGAGTGTATATTTAATGTACTTTTCAAACCCTGGTTTTAAACACAGTTACTGGGGTGATGGGAGGTGTCAGAGGAAGAGTCCACTATAGTTGTTAGATTGGATTGTAGAATTGTTATTCTTCTTGTAATTTAACTTTCCTAAGCTTGTTTTTTAATATATAATCACCTACATACATGCAATTGTTCGGTGAATTTTCCAGTAATTATGGTACAGTTGCTTTTGTATTTTGCACATCCTAATTTCCAGTTGCAGGTGTCATGCCACTTGAATCTGGCTACTTTAAAGGTGAATTGTGATCCCTGGATGTCTTGTTACCTCTAGTCTGAGTATGAGATGACAACAATTGTTTTTCCCTTTGTCTTTTCTTTGTTCCTTCAGCTCCTTCTTCTTGTTCATTTTCCATTCTTGTAACACTTAATTAAATGATCATTTGCAAAAACTTTTCCACCTCAGTGCTGACTTCTGAACTGCCTTTGGATCACAGAAGTACCACGTTCTAACCTCGTTGTAGATTAATGTTTATGCCCTCTGTATAATGTCACATTTAAGCTGTACTTAAACAAGTGTGTAATTGTCCAGTCAGGAGAGATTGGGCAGATTAAGTGTACACTGTGAAGAATGTGAAGAGTGGAAGGTGATCTCACTGAGACGGTGAAGATGCAAGGAGGCTGTTTCCCCTGGCAGAGGTGTTGGTGGGGGGGGGAGGGGTCAAAAGCGCACAACCTCAAAATAAGGGTCAACCCTCCAGGCCAGTGATGGGAAGAAATTCCCTCACCTTGAAGGTGGACCCTCATTGAGTGTATTGTAGATTGGTAGATATTTAAGAAATCGAGAGACACAGACTTTGTGCAGAAATACAATGCTTTGGATTAGCCATGACTTTACTGAATGGGGAGAGCAGCTACAAAGGGCCAAATGGTCTCCTCCCACTTCTGTCTTTTTTTTTACAATCTGTTGGGGTCTGAACATTAAGTATTCTGCTCTGGCTCAGTTGTCTCACCTGATGTCAGAGAAGGGTCCCAAGGTCAGGGTTACTGCAATGCGAGTGACGAACATGGGACTGAAGGACTACAAGCATCAATGCAAAAACAGGTCGTGTCCTATCATGCTGAACAGCCCAACAATTCTGCCAAACTGACAGCTACGACCTTGCTAGTTAGAATTAAATGTTAAGGAGTCCCTAAGAATGGTCTTGGCGCAAATGTCGACTGTTTATTCATCTCTATACATGCTGCCTGACCTGCTGAGTTCCTCCAGCATCTTGTGTGGGTTGTGAATGTTAAAGATGCTTACAAAGTGTCTCAGTGTTAAGCTGTGTCCCTAGCCTCATCAACTCACTCATCCCTAGATGACAGTGCACCCAATTGTGAGGTAATGCCCCCGTTACTGATAGTGCACGAGTATGAGGTAATGTCCCCATTGCTGAAAGTGTGACAGTGCACACAAGTGTGAGGTAATGCCCCCATTACTGACAGTGTGACAGTGCACACAAGTGTGAGGTAATACCCTCATTACTGACAGTGTGACAGAGCACAATTGTGAGGTAATGCCCCCGTTACTGACAGTGTGACAGTGCACACAAGTGTGAGTAATGCCTCTGTTACTGACAGTGTGACAGTGCACATGTGTGAGGTAATGCCCCCGGTACTGACAGTGTGACAGTGCACACAAGTGTGAGGTAATGCCCCCGTTACTGACAGTGTGACAGAGCACAAGTGTGAGGTAATGCCCCCATTACTGACAGTGTGACAGTGCACGAGTGTGAGGAATGCCCCCATTACTGACAGTGTGACAGAGCACAAGTGTGAGGTAATGCCCCCGTTACTGACAGTGTGACAGTGCACGAGTGTGAGGTAATGCCATTACTGACAGTGTGACAGTGCCCGAGTGTGAGGTAATGCCCCCGTTATTGACAGTGTGACAGACTACGAGTGTGAGGTAATGCCCCTGTTACTGACAGTGTGACAGTGCACGAGTGTGAGGTGATGCCCCCATTACTGACAGTGTGACAGTGCACAAGTGTGAGGTAATGCCCCTGTTACTGACAGTGTGACAGACCATGAGTGTGAGGTAATGCCCCCGTTACTGACAGTGTGACAGTGCACGAGTGTGAGGTAATACTCCGTTACTGACAGTGTGACAGAGCACAAGTGTGAGGTAATGCCCCCGTCATTGACAGTGTGACAGTGCACAAGTGTGAGGTAATACCCCGTTACTAACCCAGGAATTAACAGCAGGCCTCCCTTATTAAGATCATAGGATATTTGAGCAGAATTCGGTCATTGGGCCCATTGAGTCTGCTCCACCATTTGATCATGGCTGATCCATTTCCCCCTCAACCTGATTCCCCTGCCTTTGCCCGATTTCCTTTCACGCCCTGACTTATCAAGCATCAGTCAACCTCCGCCTTAAATACACTCAATGATGTGGTCTGCACAGGTGCCTCTGGCAATTTTTACAGATTCACCACCCTCTGGATAAATAAATTCCTCCATTCTAAATGGATGTCCCTCTATTCTAAGGTTGTGCCCTCTGGTCCTAGACTCCCTCCACATCCACTCTATCTAGGCCTTTCATCTTTCAATATGTTTCAATGAGATCCTCCATCTTTGTTCTGAATTCTAGTGAGTATAGGCCTAGAGCCATCAAATGCTAATTGAGTGATTTTAAAAGTTCTGTTCCAAAATGTGGCATTAGGCAGGATAAGAATCTAACGTCAAAGTTTAATTGCCCTTGAAAGGGTGGTGGCCAGTTATATCTTTTTGCAGGTGTTGGGGGAGATTCAGACCTTGTGATGGGGAAGAGTACTCCCCAGTCAGGATGGTGTGGGACCTGGGTGTGGATTCCGCATTCTGTAGAGTTCCTCCAGAGCCGGAAGCCCTTGTCCCTCTGGGTGGTAGGGGTCACAGGTTTGGGAGGTCCTATCGGATTAGCCTGGGCGAGTAACCTCAATGCATCCACTGTGGTCACTATGTTTCAGTAGAGGAGTTAGTGAATGTTTCGAATAGTGGCCTGTCTTGTCCTGCTTGATGCTGAGGCATTAGGGAACTTTTTAAGCTACACTCATCCATTCAAGTGGAATGTAGTTTATTACACTGCTGATGTACCTTTGAGAAAGATGGAAAGGCTTCAAAGAGACAAGGAATAAGTTGCTTGGTTCCAGCTCAGCTCTTGTAGCCAGTGCAGTTAAGTGGATGGTCTGATTAGCGTACTGGTCAATAGGATGTTGATGGTGGTGAAGTGGGAAGTGGTAACATCATCATTGTTAGAGATGGTCATGCCTGGCACTTTTGGGATATGTGTGCTGTTTGCCACTTACCAGCTTCAGGATCTGCCTTAACATTGACAAATGTAACTGTAAATATTGGAATCTGTAAAAAAACGCTGGCATCTGTAACAAAACATTGGAATCTGAGACGAAACGCTGGAATCTGAGACGAAATGCTGGAATCTGAGACGAAACGCTGGAATCTGAGACAAAATGCTGGAATCTGAGATGAAACGCAGGAACCTGCAATGAAACGCTGGAATCTATAACAAAACGCTGGAATCTGTAATGAAAAACTGGAACCTGGAACAAGACACTGGAATCTGTAAAGAAACACTGGAATCTGTAATAAAAAACTGGAACCTGTAACAAAACACTGGAATCTGTAAGGAAATACTGGAATCTGAAATGAAACACTGGAATCTGTAACAAAACGCTGGAATCTGTAACGAAAAACTGGAATCTGTAACAAAACACTGGAATCTGAAACGAAACACTGGAATCTAACAAAATGCCGGAATCTGTAACGAAATGCTGGAATCTGTGGCAAAATGTTGGAATGTGCAACAAAACACTGGAATCTGTAACAAAATGTTAGAGTCTGTAACAAAAATGCTGAAAGAAGTCAGTGGTCAAGCAGCATCCATGGACACAACAGTGGCATGCTGATGTTCTGGGTCAAGCCTCTTGCTCAGAACTGGATGTTTCTTCCCTAGGTAAGTATTGTCTAGGTCTTGTTGCATGTGGACACAGGCTGCTAAGTTTGCCAAGGAGTTGTGCATGGAGCAAATACTATGCATTCATTGACAAATGTCCACCTTTGAACCTTTGAAAATGGAAAATTCTCTGATGAAACAGCTGAAAAGTAGTTCTCATTTTCTTAAGTGGATGCAAACCAGAGCATTAGCAGTGTTGTCTGTAAAGGCACAATGACTTGACATGGTGGAGGTGATGGACAGTTTATACCATCAGCAAAGTAGTCAACGAGCAGCTGGCAATATCAAGCATTCACCAGAAAGCCACCAGTTGACTGTTGCAATCAGTGAGTCCTTTCAAGTCCCTTAAATACATAGCTTGTGATGTGGTTAAAGATTAGATCAGGAATAATTGCTGGCTGTGTCAATAGTTCAGGAACCAATATCATACTGCTTCTATTTCTGCACATATTTTTCTCTGCTGTTTTCAAAGTCAATAGTTAATATTCTACTGTATTTACGGAGTCTGCATATGTATTCCCTACCAAACTAATTTATAACAATGCCAATAATCACTTGGGTCAGAACTTTCCATGCATTGTATAAAAACTTTATTTCACCATGCTCATGCTTTGATTTAAGTGAAATGCTTGTAAAACATTTTCATCGAAGGACATGCAGAAGGCGACCGTCATCGACAAAACTAGTTCCAAAATTCCTCATCTTTAAAAAGAAACACTCAACATTTTCATGTCAGCCAAAGCAGAATGCTACATGTGACAGTCAAAAGAACAATGGCATGCTGGTGAAGTACAGTTAAATATCTTGGTGAACTTGGACCAGGATATTTTTGGAGCGTGGTTATGGTACTGTTGAACTTTGTATGGTGACAACCCTACCTCATATTGAGGCTCCCTAATGATGTAGAACCCCAAACAGAGAACACGGAGAATGGAGATGAGGCAGATGACGGGTGCTCTGTGCTTTATACCTGTGGTTTTTTCACCTTTATTATCCATGTTGGGGGTACAATGACAGCCGCATGCACACCCAGCGAACAAGGCTCCTCGATGTGATGCAACATGAAACATGTCACTTTATTGTGAAACTGAAAGAGGAAAAAAAAGTTAGACAAAAGTTAGGTAAATAATTTTGCAAAGCATTTCCCCTTTGTCCAAATACTATTCACTGAAACCTGACAGAATTTCATTTTTCTGATGAATGGACACTGACCTGAAATGTGAAACTCTCTTCCTCTCTCCAGAAATGCTGTCTGATCTGCTGAGTATTTCCCGTATTTATCCCGCTAAGGCTTATTCCTTACCTTGGGGCAGACAAGTCTCTGTGCTTGTTGTGGAGCAACAGCTAATTAATTAGAAGTCCCACTTTATCCCGGACCACTGGTGTCGAGAAGCAGCAGAAATACTTTAGCACAGATAAATAACTGTCCAGAAAGGAGCATCCCTCAATTTGCCCTCTTAATAGTGCAGGAAGAGCACCAACAATACACTCAGTGACCATTCTATTTTGTACCTCCTGTATCTAATAAAGTGGCCACTGAGTGTGTGCTCATGACCTTCTGCTGCTGTAGCCAATTCACTTCAAGGTTCAATGGGTTGCGCATTCAGAAATGCTCTTCTGCACACCACTGTTGTAACGTGTGGTTATTTGAGTTACTGTTGCCTTCCTGTCAGCTTGAATCAGTCAGACCATCCTCCTCTGATCTCTTTTATTAACAAGGTGTTTTCACCCACAGAACTGCTGCTCATCAGATGCTTTTTGTTTTTTGTATCATTTTCTGTAAACTCTAGAGACTGCTGTGTGTGAAAATCTCAGGAGATTAGCAGTTTCTGAGATCCTCAAACCACCCCATCTGGCACCAACAATCATTCCATGTCACTTAGGTCACATTTCTTTCCTCATTCAGATGTCTGGTCTGAACAACACTGAACCTCTTGACCATGTCAGCATGCTTTTATGCATAGAGTTTCTGCCATATGATTGGATGTTTAGATATTTGCATTGATGAGTAGGTGTACCTAATAACGTGGCCACTGAGTATATTCGAGTACAATGACACATGGCCAATCTACATTTCTATCCCTCCAGTAGGTGTGAATCTAAATTGACCAGGCGACCTGTGAACAACTCAACCCTTACAGACAGACAGTCTTTAAGTGATCACTGTATGTAACAATATTCCTAATTGCAATGACCCATGGGCTGGTCCTGATGTATCTCAAACTTTTGCAAAAGATGATAACTTCAAAGGCATCGCACCAACCCCTGGGTATTCTGCTATGAAATACATTACCAAATTGGTTTATACAAACAGTTAAAGTTGGTAATGAAGAAGAAAGAGCTCATGCAAAAAAAACTTGTACTTCTTTTAATAATATCAATGTACACAATGACAATGGAAAATTAACAGCACTAGTCCTGAAATAAATCTTCCATCCTAGATTGGATTCCTTGAACATATCATGCAAGAATTTACTTATAAACAAGGCACATTATAAACTTACCAATGTCACTGACAGATGCTAGGGATAACTTAACACACACCAGAGCATAGACATGCCCTGCCTTCTACTGAGTGAGACTGAACTACAATCCATTCGTGGAGACCATGGAGCCCAAAGCCTACAAGATTTGGATCCACCTGGATCTCTGGATGTGAGTAATCAACTGCAGATCAGAAAATACCCTGCAGCTGCAGTAAATCTCTTATAACCTGGCATCTGATCATTTGGAAACCCTGACGTCTGAAACCTGGCTTCCTCATTAGACCAGAACATGAACAGAGTGTGCAGCACAAGCCATGTGTCAAGAATGTTTCCAGGACCTGAAGTTTGGAACAGCAGGGGTCAGGAACATGGGTCTATTTGTGGTGGGAGTTGTGAGCGTGGGGGTGGAGAGAGCCACAGTACCTGTATATTTCCCACTTCCCTTAAACTCTTTAGCTCCACTGGAATATTATGTAACTATTGTGTAACTTGTAAAAAAAAGATAAAAATCAAATTGTGTTCTGGTATTAAGGATCAATTTTATTCACCCAATACATTTACCTGTATTGGGAATTTGGGATGTGGCGTGACATGCAACAAACACCACCACCATTCAACAATCATCGAATGTCAAGAATGATTAAATAATGCTAATAAAGTTAGAGAAAATAATGTGTGTAATAAAATGTGCATGAATAAATAAACACAAGCATACATTTATAATATAAACAGCATTATCAAAGGTAGTTTGAAGTGTCTACAGTGCAGCAATGGGGTATAGGTAGAGAGCAGCTAATTAGAATAGTTAATCATACGAACTGCCGGGATGTGGAAGAAACTTTTAAGATGGTGTGAAGTCTTCAGAATCGGAATCAGGATTAATATCACTGGGATATGTCATGCAATGTGTTAACTTAGTAGCAGCAGTACAATGCAATACATAATATAGAAAAAAATAAGTAAATCAATTACAGTACTATATATCTGTGCATTAAATAGTTAAATTAAAAATAGTGCAAAAGCAGAAATAATTAAAAAAGTGAAGTAGTGTTCATGGGTTCAATGTCCATTTAGGAATCGGATGGCAGAGAGGAAGAAGCTGTTTCTGAATCGCTGAGTGTGTGCCTTCAGGCTTCTGTACCTCCTACCTGACAGTAACAATGAGAATAGGGCATGCCCTGAGTGATGGGGGTCCTTAATAATGGACGCTGCCTTTCAGAGGCACTGCTCCTTGAAGATGTCTTGGATACTACGGAGGCTAGTTCCCAAGATGGAGCTGACTAATTTTACAACTTTCTGTGGTTTCGTTTGATCCTGTGCAGGAGCACAACCACCCCCAGCACACCAGGTAATGATGCAGCCTGTCAGAACACTCTTCATGATACATCTGTAAAAGTTTTCAAGTGTTTTAGGTGACAAAACCAAATCTCCTCAAACTTCTAATGAAATTGGTTTAATAGCCCTATAGTGCTTTCCAGAAGAAAGCCATTAGGAAAAGCAGATTGCAGGGTGGATAGTGTAATAGGGGAAACATTAAAATAGTCTAGATAAATCAGTTAATCTGACACCAAAATCCCAGACTATCATAATTTTACAACCATGACAAGTGCTGATGATGCTGCTTACAGATAAATATGTTGTCACTACAACATGCATTGAACACCAAAATAATGGTTGGTGCTACCTTGGCATTTTATATAATGGAATAATAAATTATAATTTCCATAACTCCCTCAGGAATCAGCTTTATTACAGTTACCTTGCTGGTAAACTAGTGATGCAGGACTGGCGAAGGATGTAGCAGCCAATGTTTTAGATTCATTCTGATTTTCTCTTTTGATTTGCCAACTGAAGAAATGGGATCCTCTATTGCTGATTCAGGCCACTGGATTGAAACACACCCACAGACAACCTGATGCTGTCGTTTTGGGGACCAAGCATTGGCTTCCATTTCCCTCCATCTCCTAAACCAACAGACTGTTCACTGAGAGGTCCAGCTTAACAGATGTCTCCTGGTCCCCAGATGATTCACTCCCTTCCCTCTATTCTCGTTTACCACTTGCAGGGAGGAGGAGAAGTATCATCGCTGAGTCTCTTTATCAGTCCTCAAAATGAGAGGTGGAATGAGCAACGTCCCACCCCAACCAGTTGAATTGCACACACATACTCAGCCAAGTGCAGGAAGATGCCCCAGGTAGACAGGAACCATGTAGGGCCTCAACAAGAGATGTAGGATCTCTTGTGCTGCAGTCATAGTCATACACCCGCCACAATATGTTACTATTCTTCACATGCCAGACGTGGGTTCAATGATCACAGATATTCATGCAGTGAGTTCTCCTTTCCCTCTCACCTCTGCAACTCCACCAAAAACCTGGAGTGCCATCTCTTACTCACACAACGTTCAGCCAAGCTACTTTCATTGCTCCCCCCAACTCTCTCCCTCTCTCTTCTGAAAACACCTCCTAAACGCAGATTGGGAGCACAAAGTTGACACCTCTAGACCCAGACACAATAAGACCATTTTGGACGGCTGTGGTCATTACTTACTGCCTGCTTGCACCAGGAGCAGCTGATGGCTATGATTTCCTTTGTGTGGAACGAAAACTTCTGCTGGAAACCCTGCAAAACAGAGTTACAGAGTCATAGTGTCACACAGTACAGAAACAGATCCTTCAGCCCACTGTTCTCATGCCGACGCTTTGCCCATCACCATTAATCCCACTTGCCTGCATTAAAACTTTCTATATCTTGTCTACTTAAGTATCTTTCTAAGTGCCTCTTAAACACAGCGACTAGTTCTTTGATGAAGAAAGCAGCATCCAACATCGAGGACCCCCACCATCCAGGCCATGCTCTCCTCTCACTGCTGCCATTGGGAAGGAGGTAAAGAAGCCTCAGGACTCACTCCACCAGGTTCAGGGACATTTATTACCCTTCAGCCATCAGGCTCATGAACCTGTGTGGATAACTCCACTCACCTCAACTCTGAACTGACTCCACAACCACGGAGTCACTTTCAGGGACTCTACAACTCATGTTCTCAGTATTATCTAATTACTTTTATCACTATTTGCATGATTTGTTTTCTTTTGTACATTGGTTGTTTGCCAGTCTTTGTTACTTCTAGTTTTTCACAAAGTCTATTGTATTTCTTTATTTTTCTGTAAATGGCCGCAAGAAAATGAATCGCGAGGAGCATATGGTGACATGTACATACCTTGATAATAAAGCTACTTTCAACTTTGATTCCACTGCCTCTGGTAGTACATTTTAAATATCAACCATTCTCTGTATAAAATACTTCCCACTCAGGTGCCCTTTAAAATCCCTTCCTCAAATTAAACCTCATTCATTGAATGCAATCTTATTCTTTCCATGACCATGATTGTTCTTGGCAAATTGTTCTACAGAGGTGGTTTGCCTTTGCCTTCTTTTGGGCAGTGTCTTTATAAGATGGGTTACCCTATTATCAATACTCTTCAGAGATCGTCTACCTGGTGTCAGCAATCGCATAACCAAAACTTGTGATCACTTTAAACCTACATCCTTCTAAAATCGGATTGAAGAAGCACAATCTTGGCAATAGGTTTCTCACATGATGAAGGGTCTCAGCCCAAAACGTCGACTGATTACGTTTTTCCTTAGATGCTGCCTGGCTTGCTAAGTTCCGCCAGCATTTTATGTGTGTTGCTAAGAAAACCTTGGTAGCACTGTTATGCCCCTTAGGGTTGATTTTCAAGCCCGCACCTCTGCCAGATGGGCCCAACCAATCTCTTGTTTGGGTTTCCATGAGGATGCTACAGTCAGATGGTATAGTGGACAGACCCATGCCTTCACAAAGCTAGATCCTGCCACACATGGAGCTAATTCTGACATCTAGAAACTAAAGAAAGGGAGAAAAAGGATACCTCCTCATTATTTTAAGATTTGAAGAGCTTACTTTGGACATTGATGCTCTCCTCCATTGCAATTTCAATTTACTATTTCATGAATGGCTGTGGAGCCCACATATCAGGTTATGGAAACTCCAATCAGAGCCCAGTAAAGTACATCGCTCAGTCTTTGAACAAGAGCCTGCATGCCCAAGTCCCTCTCGCTCATTGTCAGAAACTGAGATACCATGGCTGATGGGCATTGTAAAGAATCCACAAGTCTCACTTGAACAGTTAGCCTTAGCTTTGATGGGGAAGAGGCTGGCAAAATGACAGAAAGGAATCAGTGGCTATTAGCACTAAAATGAAAAGTTCCAATGAGCTGATTCATACCTTCCCACACTGCTTGCATTTTCCTTCCTGACGGCGTCTGTGAACCCAGTGATGTCTGACAAAGTTTTGCTGAAGAGATCAGAATCAGAATATCAGAATTAGAATCAAAATCAGCTTTAGTATCACTGATATTTGTCGTGAAAGTTGTGGTTTTGCAACAGCAGTACAGTGCAATACATTAAAAAAAACTACAAATTACAATAAAATATCTTATATATATCTAAATAAGTAGTGCAAAAATAGTCAATTAGTGAATCATAAATTCGACAAATTCTGCAGATGCTGGAAATCCAGGGCCACACACAAAATGCCGGAGGAACTCAGCGGGTCAGGCGGTGTCTATAGAAACGGATGTTTTGGGCCCAGACCCTTCTTCAGGACTGGAAAGGAAGGAGGGACACAACAGAATGAAAAGGTGGATGAGGGGAAGGGGGATGGTTAGAAGGTGAAGTGAGGTGGGTAGGAAAGATAAAGGGCTGGAGAGAAAGGGATCTGATAGGAGAGTGGACCACAGGGGAAAGGGGAGGAGGGGCACCAGGGAGGGGCGATAGGCATGTGAGAAGAGGTAAGGGACCAGAGTGGGGAGTTGAAGAAGAGGGGAGGTGGAGGGAATTTTTTTTACTGGAAGGGAAAATCAATATTCATGCCACCAGGTTGGAGGCTACCGAGACAGAATATAAGGTGCTGTTCCTCCACCCGGAGGGTGGCCTCATCATGGCACAAGAGGAGGCCATGGACCGAGTGTTCAAGGGCTGGTTCATTGCCTGCTGAGAAATCTGGTGGCTGAGGTGAAGAAGCTGTTCCAAAAACACTGATTTCCGTCTCCTGTACCTCTTCTGGTATGGGAGCAATGAGAAGCAGAATGTCCTGGGTGATGGGGGTCCTTAATGATGGGTGACGCCTTTTTGGGGCATCACCTTTTGAAATTGTCCTCAATGCTGGGGAGGCTAGACATACATGCATGACTTTAAAACATCATCTTTTTTAAGGTTCAGTGTTATGTAACTTAATAAAACATAAACCAATTCCCTCCTACTCAAATGAACAGCTTTCTGCAGAATTCCTGTTGTTAGCTTTCTTCCAGCTGGCTCTGATCAGCAGTACGGTGATGGGTTTAGATAAATATCTGACAGAAGTACAGACTATAATCAACCCACAGGTTATTAGCAAATAAACACTGAGTTCAATGTAAGACTGTAACACAGTGCAGAGTAACAAACAACCTGTTGAAGGGTCCTGGCCCAAAACGTCCACTGTTTATTCATTTCCATAGATGCTGCCTGACCTGCCGAGTTCCTCCAAGATTGTGTGTGTGTTACGCTGGACTTCCAGCATCTGCAGAATCTCTCGAGTTTATGATTCATTAATTCACCAATTTTGCTCTCTTTTTGCACTACTTACATAATTTATTGTAATTTATACTCTTTTTATGTATTGCACTGCATTGTTGTTGCAAAACAAAAACTTTCACTACAGCATCTGTGGAAGAAAAGGAATCATGCGAGGAAGTTGGGAGAGCAAACACCAATCTTCACTTGGCGATCAGCAGTGGAACGGTGAGCAGCTTCAAGTAGCTGGCCATCAGCATCTCAGAGCATCTGTCCTGGGCCAAATATATTGATACAATCATGAAGATTCATGATTCTGTTTTATGACGCCAGCAGTTATGCTTCATTTGGACTCTGAGGAGACTCGGTATGTCAGCAAAGACTCTTGCTGGTTTCTACAGGTGCACAGTGGAGAGCTTCCTGACTGACTGCATCAGCGCCTGGTATGGAGGGGCCACTGCACAGGATCAAAACAGGCAGCAGAGGGGTGTCAACTCAGCTAGTTCCATCATGGGCACAAGCCTGCTCACCATCAAGTACACCTTCAAACGGACATGGTGCCTCAAAATGGCGTCATCCACCATTAAGGACTCTCACCATCCAGCACGTGCCCCCTTCTCATTACTACCATGAGGGAGGATGTATAGGAGCCTTACGCGCCATACTTAATGTTGTAGGGATAACTTCTTCCCCTCTACCATCAGATTTCAGAATGGTTCATGAACCCACAGACACTACCTTGTGTTTTGCACAATTTTTCTTCTCTTTTGCTCTGTTTATTATCTTATTGTGACACATATTAATTTTTGATATCTGGCACTGTACTCCTGCCACCAAACAACAAATTTCATGAAATATATCAGTGAAAATAAACCTGATTCTGATTCATAAAAGTCCTTTCCCTCCATCCACTCCAACAAATCCTTTCTGCATCCTTTCCACCCCCAGCCCCACAGATGCTGCAACCCACTGGGTTTCTCCAGCAGATCATTTGTTGCTCCAGACTCCAGCGCCTGCTGTGTTGTGTCCCCCTGCAGTGCAGAGTCCCGGGAACAGCATGGCCTCTATCTTAGAACATAATACAGTTACAATTCCTCAGGTTTTATAATCCCAGGGGCCACAGTGTCACAGCTAGTGGTGCTACTACCTCACAATTCCAGTGACTCAGGTTCAATCCTGCCCTTAGATGGGGCGGGGTGTGTGTGTGTGTGTGTGTGTGTGTGTGTGTGTGTGTGTGTGTGTGTGTATGTGTATGTGTGTGTAGTTTGCACGTTCTCTCTGCAACCCAAAAACTCTTGACCTCATAGTCTACCTCGTAATGGTCTTGCTCCTTATTGTCTACCTGCACAGTACCTTTCTCTGTTACTGTAACATTTATCTTCTACTACCTCAGAGCACTGATGTGATAAAATGATCTGTATTTTTAGATTTGGGTGTAAAATTGTTATTTGTCTTATATTTTATCTTTTCCAAGCGATTCTGCAGATGCTGGAATTATATTTCCTAATCTTAAGTGTATGTTCATATTATTGGTATGGACTAGATGGGACAAATGGCCTGTTTCTGTACTGTTCTGTTTTATGACTCTATGACCTATATGTGTGTAATTGTTCAGTGAATTTTCAATAATTGCATTATAGCTTCATCTGTATTTTCCTAGAAGTTTCTCTGAATCCTGTGTCACACCATTGAACTTTACAATTTCATAGGCTACTTCTTGTCACTGGAATGTGCTTCAATCTCTCAGAGTAAGAGAGATAAAACACATAAACTAGAAAAGATTTCAGTGTAAGACAACCACTAATTTTTTTCTTTGTCTCTTCTTTGTTCTCGTCCTTCACTTTCTCTCTCTTCCTTACAGTAGAGTGAGGTCGTTAACATGATTTCTTACTGTTATGAACACCTAATAAAATGTCTGTAATTACTAGATGTACACCTCATTCTTGACTTTCAAAGGTGCTCTGGATCAATATCACCACGTCCAATGGTATGGATGGCTTGTAAAACCAGGATTCTCACTGTATCTTGGTTCAGGTGTCAATAATAGACTAATTTATCCCACTGGACTGGCAGACAGGAAGGCTCTACAATGGGCTGTCAAATCTACAATGGGCTGTCAAATCTACAATAGGTAGTCAAATCTACAATAGGCAGTCAAATCTACAATGGGCAGTCAAATCTACAATGGGCAGTCAAATCTGTAATGGGCTGTCAAATCTACAATGGGCAGTCAAATCTACAATGGGCTGTCAAATCTACAATGGGCAGTCAAATCTGCCCAACACATCACAGGCACCAGCCTACCCACCATCAAGGGCATTTATACAGAAAGGTGCCGGAAAAGGGCCAGTAACATCGTGAGGATCCCACCTACCCTGCTCATGGACTATCTGTCCCACTCCCATCAAGGAGGAGGCTACATAGCATCCACAGCAGGACAACCAGACCCAAATACAGTTACTTTCCCCAAGCAGTAAGGCAGATCAACACCCCAACCACTAACCCAGCCCTGCACACCCCCCCATCACTACTTTATCATTTCCTGTCAGTCACCTTATGTAAAGACATCCTGTGCCTAGCATCACATACAATCAATCTATGCATATAAGCTATCTTGTGCACTTATATGTATTGTGTTTTTCTCTTATTGTGTTCTTTATCTTATTGTGTGTTTATTTTTTGTTGCATTGGACATGGAGGAACAGATATTTTGTTGTCCTTTACACTTGTGTTCTGGACACGACATTAAATAATCTTGAATCTCGGTGCTCTGTTTTCTCCAACACTCCAAAGACGTGACGGTAGATTAATTGGGCATCAAATTACTCCTGGTGCGGGTAAGTGGCTGATCAATCAAATGCTGAGTTGGTGTATATGTGAGGGGAGTAAGCTATAGAACAACAGGGAAACAAAGAGGGTAATGGGACTGAAAAAATTGGCAAGTTTCCAATGGGCCGCACGTTTGCTTCCTGTGTCATGTTAAGAAGTTACACTGCACAATGCTACACCCATTCACAAAATTCACCTAGACATGTACTTACTCTGTGTCATTCCACTTACAAATTCCTTGTTTCATTTATTTACTTATTTATTTTTATTTAGACATACAGCACAGTAACAGGCCCTTTGAGCCCAACAAACCCATGCCACCCATTCACACCCATGTGACTAACTATGAACTTTGTGTCTTCGGAATGTGGGAGGAGACCAGAGCACGTGGTGGAAACACACACAGTCATGGGATGAATGTACAAACTCCTTACAGACAGCGGCAGAATTGAACCTGGGTTGCTGGTGCTGTAATACCATTACACTAACTGTACGCAACTGTTACCCCAGAAATTTTGCTAGGTTACATTACCGCGCACACACTGGCCCGTTTCTGGCATTTCCTTCAATTTCCCATTCAGCTGCGGTAAGCTCTGCATCTGCACTCTACCTGGTTTTCACCCTGATGCTCACACACACAGAAGGGAATCTGCAGTGGTCAGGCCCCGATCATGTTCTCCTGATGCCATTTACTGAAACTCGCAGTACGAAGCCACCTACCCACAGCTAACTCAATGCACAGTGAATGTAATCCAAACGCATCTACATCACTCAACACTGCCTCAGACGACGATTTTACAGTTCACTGTGGCTTCACCACAGCCCATGGTTCCATTGATCAGTAAGCAGTTCCCCTACAACAACAGAGAGATTCTGCTCTCCTCAATCATACTGCCAAATAAAAACAAAATATTGTAAAATGCAGAGCAGAAATTTGTAGATCTTTTATGTTACCTCTCGAAGAGAGCGGCTCCCTCCTTCTCGATAGGTTGGCTTGCAACGGAAACTTATCTAAATAAAGCAAGTGATAAAAGAACGTGGCATTAGGTTATTAGCGATACTGCACGATGACAGAATCAAACAGAGAACAGAAATGTATCTGACCTTTCTCACTGGAAGGCCCTGGCAAGATCAGAGTTTATTGCCCTTCATCAGGACTGGAAAAGAAGGGGGAAGAAGCCCCTTTTCGGAGAACTGAAAGTGGTTGAAGTGCTCGAGAATGTGCGAAGTGTTTCAAGAAGGGACTGAACCTTGGAGGACAAAATGGAATCGAGAACTGGGGAGGTTCTGGCTCCTTCTCCCTTCCTGATGAAGGGTCTGAGTCTGAAACAATGACAGTTTGTTCCCCTCCATAGATGCTGCCTGACCTGCTGTGTTTCCTCCAGCATCTTCTGTGTTACTCTGGATTTCCAGCATCTGCAGAATTTCTTGTGTTTAGTGTAAAGGGAACGTGTGTTTGAAGGTCGAGGACATGGGCTAGATCCTAAATGTGTACTTTCTGCTGGTATTAAATCAAGAGAAGGACATGGAACTATTTGAATATTATTAACAGGAGAAGATGGCTTAGTTGTGGTCTTCTGAATGTTTTCAACTGATTGCAATATCTATGCAACAAAAGGAAGTTTACCATCTCATGGAACAGAATCACTTCGTTACACTGCCACTTCTGGATGCTTGATTGCTCATGAATCCTGAGATAGCATGCCTCATCAAAAGCATTCTATACAGGTGCCAAGAGCACATGGACAACTGGGGAGAGGGAAGGATCATTGAAAGCTAAAAGGAAGACCGAGACACAAGATGCTGGAAGAACTCAGCAGGCCAGATAGCATATACAGAGGGGATCACAATGCTCGATTCTGGGAGCAATTAGAGAATAATTAAACAGTGGGAGAATTATTCACAAAACGGTTTCAATACTTTACATGTTGACCTGTAAATATAGGACTAAAGTTGGAGGGCAGAGAGTGCTTTACCTTCTCCAGCTGCTCCACACACACAGTGTGCACAATTATTTTGCATGCTGCACATTTCCTCCTTGGAACCGACTTCTGTAAGAGATAAAGTTTAAAAGAAAAGTGTAATGTAAATCCAACAGAGCCAGAGAACAGAGTTACAGAATTGATCCAAAAAATGTTTACTCATCATGGCCTCCACTTAATTATTCCCAATGATCTCCTCCCAGTTAATCCCAGTGATCTTCTCTTGATATTGCCTCTCCATATGGCAATGATCTACCCACAAAAGTCTTTGTTTGGGTCATGTTCTGGTTATTCTCAGTGGCCATATTCTGGTTTACACAGTGACTTTCACTAGGGTTACACCGTGGGGAATAGACAGGGATCTTCATTTAGGTTACTCAGAATCAGGTTTATTATCACTGACACATGTTGTGAAACTTATTGTTATGTGACAGCAGTATAGTGAAATACATTAAAACAAAGTTACATTGAGGAATGTGCACTCAGTGTCCATTTTATTAGATACACCTGCTCGTTAATGCAAATATCTAATCAGCCAATCACGTGGCAGCAAGCATGCAGACATGGTCAAGAGGTTCAGCTGTTGTTCAGACCAAACATCAGAATAGGGAAGAAATGTGATCTAAGTGACTGTGACCACAGAATAATTGTTGGTGCCAGACGGGGTGGTTTGAGTATCTCAGAAACTGCTGATCTCTTGGGATTTTCATGCACAACAGTCTCCAGAGTTTACAGAGAATGGTGCAAGAAACAAAAAGCATCCAGTGAGTGGCAGTTCTATGGACAAAGGTGCCTTGTTAATGAGAGAGATCGGAGGAGAATGGCCATACTGGTTCAAACTGACAGGAAGGCATGGGTTAATCAAATAATCACGCATTACAACAGTGGTGTGCAGAAAAGTGTAGATCACATTGAACCTTGAAGTAGATGGGCTACAGACCATGAACATATACATGGTGGCCACTTTATTAGGTACAGAAGGTATCAAATATATTGCCCACTGAATGTATATATGATAGAATAACTGGATAGTGCAAAAACAGATAAAAATAGTGAAGTAACTCCTGTGTTTATGGATAATAAACTTCATTGATGCAACTTCAGCAGAGGAGCAGCTATGGGCCGTGTTCAAGGACCCACCCGAGGATCTGAATGAATACACCACAGTTGTCACGACTTAATAAAAACATTCATGGACAAGTGACAAAATCATTCAGTCTTCCCAACCAGAAACCTGGTTGAACCATGAGATTTGCAATCTGAGGAGGGCCAGGTCAGCAATATTTAAGTCCTGCAACCAAGTAAGATACAAAAGGCCCAAGTGCTATCTTTGGAAAGCCATCTTACATGCAAAGTGGCAATTCCAGACCAAACTTGAATCACTTAAGAATGCTCGACAGCTTGGCAAGGATAGAGTGCTATTACCTTCCACAAAGTGAAACCAAGCGACATAGGTGACAACAAGGCTTCACTCTCAGAAGCACTCAATGCCTTCTATGCTCAATTTGACAATCAAAGCATACTGGTTAACCAATAGAAAGCAGAGAGTTGGTATAAATGGGTGTTTCTCCGGTTGGCAGTCGGTGGTGAGTGGGGTGCCACAGGGGTTGGTGCTGGGCCCGCAGCTGTTTACCATTTACATTGATAATTTGGAAGAGGGGACTGAGTGTAGCGTAGCAAAATTTGCTGATGACACTAAACTGAGTGGAAAAGCAAATTGTACAGAGGATGTGGAGAGTCTGCAGAGGGATATAGATAGGTTAAATGAGTGGGCCAAGGTCTGGCAGATGGAATACAATGTTGGTAAATGCGAGATCATCCCCTTTGGAAGGAATAATAGAAGAGCAGATTATTATTTAAATGGTGAAAGATTGCAGTATGCTGTTGTGCAGAGGGACTTGGGAGTGTTTGTGCATGAATCGCAAAAAGTTGGCCTGCAGGTACAACAGGTTATTAAGGCAAACAAAATGTTGGCCTTCATTGCTAGAGGGATTGAATTCAAGAGCAGAGAGGTCATGCTGCAAATATTCAGGGTACTGGTGAGGCCACATCTGGAGTACTGTGTGTAGTTCTGGTCTCCATACTTGAGGAAGGACATACTGGCTTCTGGAGGCAGTGCAGAGGAGGCTCACCAGGTTGATTCCAGAGATGAAGGGGTTAACGTATGAGGAGAGATTGAGTCATCTGGGACTATACTCTCTGGAATTCAGAAGAATGAGAGGGGATCTTATAGAAACACACAAAATTTTGAAAGGGATAGATAAGATGGAAGTAGGAAAGTTGTTTCCATTGGTAGGTGAGACTAGAACTAGGGGACATTGCCTCAAGATTCAGGGGAGAAGATTTAGGACGGAGATGAGGAGAAACTGTTTTGCCCTGAGAGTGGTGAATCTGTGGAATTCTCTGCGCAGGGAAGCAGTTGAGGCTTCTTCACTAAATATATTTAAGATACAGTAAGATAGGTTTTTACATAGTAAGGGAATTAAGGGTTATGGGGAAAAGGTAGATGGAGCTCAGTTACGGACAGATCAGCCATGACCATATTGAATGGTGGAGCAGGCTTGATAGGCCGGACGGTCTACTTCTCCTATTTCTTATGTTCTTAAAGCTTGGAGGAACCATTGCAAGCTCTCACAACCCCCGATGACCCTGTGATTTCAGTCTTTGAAAATGATGTGAGAGCATCCTTCAGGAAGGAAAACCCACAGAAAGCATCCAGCCCAGACGGGGCACCTGGCCGAGCACTAAAAACTTGTGTTGGTCAACCTGATGGAGTGTTCACTGAGATCTTTAACCTCTCGCTTCGGCAGTCCGAGGTATTCACTTGCTTCAAGCAGGCATCAATTATACCAGAGCCTGAAAAGGACTTGCCTCAGTGACTGTTGTCCAGTAGCTCTTAGATCCACAGTGATGAAGTGTTCTGAGAGGTTGGTGATGAAACATATCAACTCCTGCCTGAGAAGCAACTTGGATGAACTCCAATTAGTCTACTGGTACAGCAGATGCCACTTCATTGGCTCCTCACTCAATCTTGGAATATTTGAACAGCAAAGATACATACATCAGGATGCACTTTATTGTCTACAGCTCGGCATTCAATACCATCATCCCCTCAAAAATAATCAATAAGCTACAAGACGTTGGCCTCAGTACCTCCTTGTGCAATTGGATCCTCGATTTCCTTACTCTCAGACCCAATGAGTTCGCTTTGGCAATAACATCTCCACAATCTCCAACAACTGAGATGCACCATAAGGCTGTGTGTTTAGCCCCCTGTTCTACTTGCTTTACACTTATGACCAATGGTAAAATAACCCAAAGTTAGCATGGTTTCTGTAAAGGGGAATCTTGCCTTACAAATCTGTTAGAGTACTTTGGGGAAGTTACAAGCAGGGTGGTAAAGGAAAGACAGTGGATGTCATTTACTTGGATTTTCAGAAGGCGTTTGTTAAGATGCCACACATGAGGCTGTTTAACAAATTAAAATCCTATGGCATTACAAGAAAGGTACTGGCATGGATAGCAGAATGGCAGACAGACAGGAGGCAGCGAGTGGGAATAAAAGGAGCCGTTTCTGTTTGGCTGCTGATGACAAGTGGTGTTCCTCAGGGGTCAGTATTGGGACTGCTGCTTTTCACATTGTTTGTCAATGATTTAGATAATGGAATTGATGGCTTTGTGACAAAGTTTGCTGATGATACAAAGATAGGTGGAGGGTTAGGTAGTGCTGAGGAAGCAGTGCGATTGCAGCAGGAATGAGACAAATTGGAAGAATGGGCAAAAAAGTAGCAGATGGAATACAGTGTTGGGAAATGTATGATAATGCATTTTGGTAAAGGAACAATAGTGCAGACTATCTAAATTGGGAGAAGGTTCAAACATTAGAGGTGCAGAGGGACTCAGGAGTCCTCATGCAAGACTCCTAGAAGGTTAATTTACAGGTTGAGTCTGTGGTAAAGAAGGCAAATGCAATGTTGGCATTTATTTCAAGGGGAATAGAATATAAGAACAAGGAGATAATGCTGAGCCTTTATAACACACTAGTCAGGCCGCACTTGAGTATTGTCAGCAGTTTTGGGCCCCATATCTCAGAAAGGACGTGTTGTCATTGGAGAGAGTCCAGAGGAGATTCACGAGGATGATTCTGGAAATGAAGAGGTTAACATATGAGGAGCGTTTGGCAGCCTTGGGCCTGTACTCACTGGAATTTAGAAGAATGCAGGGGGATCTTATTGAAAGCTACTGAATGTTGAAAGGATGAGATAGGGTGGATATGGAGAGAATGCTTCCTAAGGTGAGGGTATCCAGAACTAGAGGGCACAGCCTCAAAATTGAGGAGCGACCCTTTCGAACAGAGGTAAGGAGGAGTTTTTTTTTTAGCCAGAGAGAAGTGAATCGGTGGAATGCTCTGCCACAGACTGCGGTGGAGGCCAAGTCTGGGTGTATATTTATGGGGGAAGTTGATCATTTCCTGATCAGTCAGGGCATCAAAGGATATGGCGAGAAGGCAGGTGTATGGGGTTGAGTGAGATCTGGGATCAGCCATGATGGAATGGCAAAGCAGACTCGATGGGCTGAATGGCCTAATTCTGCTCCTATGTCTTATGCTGTTATGGTCTAAACTGCCCCATTACTGAACTGTTCCCACAATCTATGGACTCACTTTCAAGGACTCTTCATCTCATGTTCTTGATATTTATTGCTTATAAATTTATTTATATTATTTCTTATTTTCCTTTCATGTTTGCACAGTTTGTTGTCTTTTCTACATAGGTTGTTTGTCCGTCCTACTAGGTGTGGGCTTTCAAAATTCCATTATATTTCTTGGATTTACTGTGATTGCCCTCAAGAAGACGAATCACAGGGTTTTATATAGTGACATAATGTACTTTGATAATAAATGTACTTTGAATTTTGAGCTCTCGAATTTATCAAGTGATGACTGCTACAGGTCATTGTCACTGTACTCACCCACGATGATTCTGGTTCTCAAGCATACTGTGATCTATTCTTATTCCAGAGGTCATTGTCTGATTTGCATGCACTGATTGCTTATCAGCTGTTTTCAGTTATGATTTGGATTTGTCAGAGTCAATCAGACAGCGTGAACCAACAGAAACAGGCACTCTGGCCCAATGACTCCTCACTGAATATCAAAGATCTGTATTTTTTTTTAACACTAATCTGACTCTGATCTGCTTTATTCTCCTCACATTCTCATCCGCTCCCTCCAGATTCTCTACACTAGGGATAACTTACAACAGCCAGTTAACCGACCAACCTGCAGGTCTGAAGGATACAGGAGGAAACCAGAGGATCCGGTGGAAACCTATGCAGTTACAAGGAGTACACACAAATTCCACACGGACAGACGCCGAGGTCAGGCTGGAACCTGGGTCGCTGGAGATACAAGCAGCGCCTCTGTGCGATGGTGATCTCCATTCTCACCTCCTAACTTATCCAAATCGATACCCTTAACAGGTCACGCACTCCCCGGTGCACTCAAAGTGACCCGCATTGGGAAGACTCGTCGATTTACTTAGTAATACACAAGAGTTACTCTCTGATTGACTGAATAACCTACAGAGAAGCCACTCATTGATTTGCTCAAAATAACCTCTGAGGACCTTTGCGGTTGCTCATTCTGACCTTCACAATATTTCACTCTGTGATTCATATGCAGTCCAAAATAAACCACGGATGGCTCTCCCATTGCTCAGAATAGCTCTTGCTGGGTTCTGTAACTGATTTACTCACTGACACGAGTGTTTTACCTTGACTAGTATCTTACGAGGGGTGATTGATAAGTTCGCGGCCTAAGGTAGAAGGAGTCAATTTTAGAAAACCTAGCACATTTATTTTTCAACATAGTCCCCTCCTACATTTACACACTTAGTCCAGCAGTCGTGGAGTATACGGATCTTGGACCTCCAGAAAGTGAGTTATAGAGCTCTTGTTACATGCACGTGCAGTTCAACTCTTTGAGTGATTATGTAGAAAGACTGAAGTTAATAACTCATCTCCTTCCACCTTAGGTGGCAAACTTATCAATCACCCCTGCTGTGGACACTTTCTGGAGGTCCAAGATCCGTATGCTCCACGACCACTGGACTAAGTGTGTAAATGTAGGAGGAGACTATGTTGAAAAATAAATGTGCTCGGTTTTCTAAAATTGACTCCTTCTACCTTACGCCCCTCGTATTTAGCCTGTTAGGTGAGTGCTATAATCTACAGCAAGGATGGCCCTCTGGCTTAGAGATGGCAGTCTACACTGGGATAACTGATCCAAGCATCCAGGTTGCTTCTTAGGCAGAAGTTGATATGTTTCATTACCGACCTCTCAAATAACTGATCCTGAACCGAGTGGTGTATAAGATGATGAGAGGCATTGATCGTGTGGATAGTCAGAGGCTTTTTCCCAGGGCTGAAATAACTAACACAAGGGGGCATAGTTCTAAGGTGCTTGGAAGTAGGTACAGAGGGGATGTCGGGGTAAGTCTTTCACACAGAGAGTGGTAAGTGCAAGGAATGCATTGCCTACGAAGGTGGTAGAGGTGGATACAACAGGGCCTTTTAAGAGACTCTTAGATAAGTACATGGAGCTTAGAAAAATAAAGAGCTATGTGTTGGGGTGATTTTAGGCAGTTTCTAGAGTAGATTTCGAAGGTACGGTCCGGATCTGAGCCGTAACCTCCAAATATCCGGGCCTACTTCTCCGTTTTTTTGCACTACCTTATTTTCCATTTTTCTATTTTCTATTTATGATTTATAATTTAAATTTTTAATATTTACTAGTGATTTGTAATCCAGGGAGCGGGAAGCGCAGAATCAGATATCGCTGTGATGATTGTACGCTCTAGTATCAATTGTTTGGCGACAATGAAGTATAAAGTATAAAGGTTACATGGTCGGCACAACGTTGTGGGCCGAAGGGCCTGTAATGTGCTGTAGATTTAAAAAAAAAACCTCTAGATTTACTGTGGGACACTTAATATCCTCACCAAATTCACTCTCTGAGTTACAGTAACCTTCTTCAGGTTTACTGTTCAGCTTTCTCATGATGATTACTTTAGAGGGTTTTAAAAAATGATCTCCCTTTTATCTGAACATCAGTTCTTCAGCCAACATTTATTGCCTCTCCTTCATGGCCCTGATGATGCTGGTGGTGATCCTTTTGGAGAAGGTAATTCCATGTATAACTCTCTTCATGACCTCCTGCCTTTCAAAGAAAAAAAAGTCCTTTCTTATCCGGTCTACCCTCATAGTCATGATATTCCAGTTCTGACAACGTCCTTGTAAATTTCCTCTCTGCCCTTGCCAACGTAGACAAATATTTAACACAAGAAACTCTGCAGATACTGGAAATCCAGAATTACACCCACAAAATGGTGGAGGAACTCAGCAGGTCAGCTCAGGCAGCAGTTATGGAGAGGAATAAATAATTGACATTTTAGGCTGAGGCCCATCATCGGGACATATCTTTGCCCTGCTGCGGAGGCCAGAAATGCACGTGATACTCACACTGCAGCCCAGCCTGTGTCGCATGCAGTCTGGCAGCTCAGTGCATCAGTGGTGCTGTTAGCAAGCCACTCTCTGAATCACTGACAGGAGATCTCCACTACAGTTGCTCTGGGATTTACCAGTTGCGATCTTTGTTTGGTTCTCTTTCAGCAGGGGTCAGAGTCTGCTTTACTCACCCTTATATAGGCAGGCCCTCACAATCAGTCATCATCTCTGACAATGACCTTCATTAGGGTCATTCTGAGAGTCAGCAACACCGGGATCACTATGATTTACTTTGGTTTATGCATTTTGGGGGAATAAGTTGTAGTTCCACCTGAAAGAGCTGATGCCCACCCGCACCAGTCCAAATCTGAATGAACAACCGACCAGTTTTGAACCGATCAGTTTGGGTAATAAATCTGACTTATAAAATGGCCAAGTGGTTAAGGCGTTCGTCTAGTGATCGGAAGGTCGCTAGTTTGAGCCTTGACTGAGGCAGTGTGTTGTGTCTTTGAGCAAGGCACTTAACCACGCATTGCTCTGCGACAACACCGGTGCCAAGCTGTATGGGTCCTAATGCCCTTCCCTTGGACAACATTGGTGGCGTGGCGAGGGGAGACTTGCAGCATGGGCAACTGCCATTCTTCCATACAACCTTGCCCAGGCCTAACGCCCTGGAAACCTTCCAAGGCGCAAATCCATGGTCTCTCGAGACTAACGGATGCTTATATATCCCTTGAGATCCAAGGGCAGAACCCCCGAATAAAGGATGTCCCTTTAAAACTGAGAGGAGGAGGAATTTCTTCAGCCAGAAGTTCGTGAATCTGTGGAAAACTTTGCCACAGAGGGCTGCGGAGGCTAGGTCATTTGGAGAAGGTTCCTTGACTGTCGTTGTTCCTTTTTGCACATTGGCGGCTTTTTTTTGCCATTTTCATAACACTTGACTGCTTTTTGCAAGGCCGTGTTGCTAGTTCAATGCTTAACCCAGCACGGATAGAAAGTGTGCAAGGGTCCGGCTGGATTTGAACTCTGGACTGTTTGCCTCGAAGTCTGGTGCTGATGCCACTACATCACCAGCTGGTTAAGTTTCTTGATTGGTGGGGGGGGGAGGTTAAAGGTCACAGCAAGAACATGCAAGAATGGTGCCTTGGGAAAAGAGAAAAATAATCAACCATGATTGAATAGCAGAACAGATCCAATGGGCCAAATAGCCTAATTCTACTCCTATGTCTAATGGTCCTGTGGTCTTTTAAACTGTTCTGAAAGGACACAAAGGAATGGAATAGTTGAGGATTTCTTGGTCCAGGTTACTGACTGTTTCAGTGGGTTCATTCTGTCCAGTTTAGTCACTGACTCCCAGCAGTCAGTGGTACTGCGCACTATTTAGTTCAGAGGTACATGAATGAAAGCCTACGAGTTCACAAATACATTCCACCCCCACCCCACCCCACCAGATGGTGTCAGAAGCTGCTCATTTCAAGAAGGTAGACCTGCCTTGGCAAATCATCAAAACTTCCACCAGCATCAGGACTAGAGCAACCGGAATGCCCATTACCACTGTATTTAGTGGACTTTAGCTTTTGTGAACTATCAAGTTTCCTTGATGGCAATGAAGTTTCATAAGCCTCCTGTCAGATTTAGTATCCACACCATAAACAGATCAAACACTTCAGAACAGAAGCCAATGAGGTAGCTAGTGAATGGTTTTCAGTGAGGTGTGCTACAGTTACTTGTATCTTCCGATGATGTTCTCTTCCGTTTGTCCTGGTTCATACACATAGCTAAGAAAGCACACCAACGTTTCTACCTCCTCAGAAGGCTGAAGAAATTCGACAGGTCCCCGATGACTCTCATCTTTGTTTTTTTACAGATGCACCATAGTAAACATCCTGCCCAGATGCATTGTGGCTTGATATGGGAACTGCTCTGCCCAATACCAAACAAAACTGCAGAGAGTAGTGAACACAGCCCAATCAATCATACAAACTAATGTCCCCTCCAATGACTCTCTCTACACTTCTCACTGCCTCAGGAAAGCAGCCGACATAATCAAGGACCTTTCCCACCCTTGGTCATTCTCCTTTCTAAGGGAATAGCTTGACAGCACAAATCACCAGACTCAAGGACAGCTTCTATCCTTCAGGCTCCTGAACAGATTTGAATATACAGCACTGTGCAAGAGTCTTAGGCACATATATAGCAAGGGTACCTAAGACCTTTGTACAGTTCTGTACTTTTCAATGGAGAGCAGACAGCGAGTTGTAAATCTGGCGGGAGCAAAGGTTGTTGGGAATGGCGAGGGAGGAGCGCCGCAGGAGGGGTGTGGGACAGGTGGCAGAGAAGGAGTGCCAGGGGTGGGGAGTAGTTGCAGGTGTTGAGACACCCAGCCCTGAGACACCAGGCAAGGTCATTTGATTCCAAACAGTTGATCATCACAGGATGTCTCTCTGATGCTGCTGTGCTACATTCTGCATTATGCTGTTTCTTATTCTGGGTTCTGCTGGTTACGTTCTGCTGGTTACGTTCTGCTGGTTATGTTCTGGCTTCTGATCCCTTCTTTTCAGGCCCTGATGAAGGGTCTTGGCCCAAAACGTAGACCGATTCTTTCTGACTTGCTGTGTTCCTCCAGCATTTCACATGTGTGTTACTATATTCTACACTGTTTTCTTGTTATTACCTCAATATAATTGTACGTGGTATGACCTTCCCACATGGCATGCACTGTCCTGGTGTGCGTGACAATACTAAACCAATATTAAATTATTTATTGAGGTATAGGCTTTTCCAGCCCTTTGAGCTGTGGCACCCAGCAATCGTAGATTTAACTAACCCTAGCCAATTACGGGATAATTTACAATGACCATTTAACCTACCAACTGGTACGTCAATTTGATGCTAGAATTACTTTCTCTAATGAGCTGCACCACGTTGCTACCTATGGCTTGCTCATTTCTGTTTTATTGAACCCAGTTGCCACCACTGTAACTTACAGCTGTCTTCACTAAACAATTCTCTTCTCCAACGTAGCAGAAATCTCCAGAGGCGTTTGTCTCCACCCAGATGTGGTCACCGTTTATAGCATTTTCCTGCAAACAGAAAAGGAATCAAATGTTTCAGCTGTCTTGAACAAACAATATTGGATGACAGAATCATGGTCAAAATAACTGCAGTATTATGAAAATTAACTTAATGGCCAGTGATCATTTCTGTTTGCAACTTGAAGATGTTGCTTAACTGTAGTTGAACATGTTGATGAGGTTGCAAGATTGGAGCATTTCCACTCTTGGGAAAAGCTCCAATCTTACAAAGTGCCAGGCTCTCTCTGTTCATTAGGAACAGCAGCAAACGTCTTTTCAGAGAAGACGGCGAAAACAAAGGCAGAACAATTAAGTAAGAATCACATAACCTTTGATTTTAAAAGCTAGCAGCTAATGTAACAATACTGAGATTTGGATTTGGAGACTCAAATGATTGGAGTTTAGCAAGAAATACTGCTAGTTATTACAATTGCAGCAAGGAGGAGGTATGCGGCAGGAGGTGTTCAGAAGAGCAGTGATCATGCTAACTTTCATAAAACAGAAACACAAGAGATTCTGTAGATGCTGGGAGTCCAGATCAACACACACTAAATGCTGAAGGGACTCAGCAGGTCAGGCAGAATCTATGGAAATGAATAAAAAGTCAATTTTGTGTGTGTGAGGCAACAAGAGGCCAAATACATAAAATATCTGGGTGAATTAAGCTGAAAGTACTCACAATAAATGGTATAAATTCAGCAGAAAGTAGATATAAAGAAATATCATACAAAGCAAAGCAAACTGCAAATCACGTCATATGCATGATATTGCTCTCAAAGTTAAGAGTGAAGTGTAAAGGACATTGCGGGCCTTTTACAGACAGATACGGGTGAAGCAATTTTGTAAAATAATCGAATTTAGACTTGTTTTGTTGGTCTTCTGTCACAGTAGAAGAAAACCCAATATCAATAACAGTGGAACCTGAGCAGTGTAAGGTGGGGAACAATAGATTCAACCTGCTTAATTTGGAAATGGAGAAAAGAAGGTATAATTCGATCTTTGGGATGGCAGAAACAGGTGGGAGATGAGCAAATTTACAGAAGCTCACTAGATTCACAACTTCTGTCTTTGCGTTGGAAATTCACAGATCTCGCTGCATGATTACAGACAGAACAGGAACAATGCTTATCTGTTTGATTTTAGTTGAGGTCTGTCATGATGTAAAAGTGCATCAAGGAATGGCGTGGAAGCGAAGGCAAGGGCAGTGAGTGAAGCGACAAGAGGCCAAACACATGAAGGAGAAACACAGCATTTGTGCTTTGAAATACAAATAACACTTCAGCAATGAGGGGTAAAGTTTTATTTTAAGCACAAGAAAGTCTGCAGATGTTGTAAATCCGATGCAACACACACGAAATGCCAGAGGAACTCAGGAGGTAGATGTTTTGGGCTGAGACCATTGCTCAGGAAGTTCATTTTATTTTATTTAGAGATACAACACGGTTACAGACCCTTTGGCCCAATAAGCCCAGGCCACCCAATTACACCCATGTGACCAATTACTAACCCGTACAACTCTGAATGTGGGAAGAAACCAGAGCAGATCGAGGAAATCCTTGCAGTCATGGAGAAGAGCAAACCAACTCCTTGTAGGCAACAGGGGAACAGAATCCAACTCGCTGGTGCTGATCAGCATTACGCTAACCACTACACTACTGTGTTGCCCCATGACGCTCAAACTAACACTTACTTGCTGCATACGTTTTTCAGAAAGGATGTGGATTGTAAATCTGGCCCTCCCCACACAGATTTAAATGAACCTCCTGCTACCGAAAAAGATTAGCTTTATTTGTCATATGCACATCGAAACATTCAGCGAAATGCGATATTTGCATCAAATCAGCGAGGATTGTACTGAGCAGCCCGCAAGTGTCATACATACTTCCGGCACCAACATCGCATGCCCAGACCTCACTAACCCTACCTGTGTTAGGGTTACCCTACCTCTGTAATCCAGTGAGTGTGAAGTGCAGAATCAAATATCGCTGTGATGATTGTACGTTCTAGTACCAATTGTTTGGCGACAATAAAGTATAAAGTGTGTGTCTTTGTAACGTGGGAGCAAACTGGAGCACTTGGAGGAAACCCACGCAGTCACGGGTAGAACATACCAACTCCTTACAGACAACAGCAGAATTCAATCAGGTCGCTGGCGCTGTCATAGCGTTTCGCGAACTAGTTTGTTAGCATGCCACCCCCATAACACGTAAAATAACACTTACTTGCTGCAAATGGCTTTCCAGAAAGGATTTGGATTGTAAATCTGGCCTTCCCCACAATGATCTAAATGACTTTCCTGCTAGAGAGGTGTCACATTATTACTGAGTACCAGTGAAAGGTTCAACACAAGAAATTCATTGAAAGATGTATGGGCAGGGACTGAGGCTGAAATTGTAGAAACACCTTTGAGGTATTGATAAAGCAAAGGGGGATATTGAGAAAGTACGTTCATTGATGAGACTGTAGATCACATGTATACACGATATAAAAATTATTGACATTTCAAAAGACTTCATTGGAACTGGAAAATGATATTTGGTCAAGACGGAGATCAAGTTGAGTAGAGAGGACCTGCATTTGCAATATGCTTTTTGTAAGCTCAGAATATCCCCAAAATAGAACACCACTGAAGAGACAGCACCGATGAGTGGACATTTGTCACTGTTGTAATGAAACCTAATCAAAGGGGAACGTGATACTGACCACTTCACTGACTTTGGTTAATAAATAGAAAAGGAGGTAATAATTTAAAATGATTTACAATAAAACAGGGCAAACCTATGGAAGACACATTCTATGTAGCTAGCAGTCAGGGACTGTTTTCTCTCTTGCCTATTCTGCCGTTCAATGAGATCGTGATAATTTGGGATCTAAGTCTGCACCCACATTTCCTTCCTCCCTCAGCAGGTTTTGTTAGCAACAACCTGTCACATTCAGACAAAAACCTACCAATTGATCTAATGCCAACTGCTGTTTACAGAGAAATTTCAAACCTCAACCACCCTTTGTATGTTGGGATGAAGTTACGATGAATGAAGTTTCTGTCAGGAGAAGGAAGGTGGTGAGGAGGTGTGGGCAGAGGAGGAGGAGGAGGTGGAGGAAGCTTAATACACCTCTGCAGGCACACAGCTATATTATTTATTTTGAGACTGGCAGATTCCAACAGTGCTCACATCCAACAAAATCTGTGCCGGAAAGCACTATCCCTAAACAATCAGTTCTGCAAACAACCTTTCACCATCCCTAGTCAATTCATGCCAATCACTAGAACAGATAAGATAGGAACATGAGACTGACCGTTCAGCTCCTGGTCCCTATTCCATCAGTCAGTAAGATCGCATCAGCACCATTTCCCTGCACTAACTCCAGACCAAACCTCTCAATGTCTGAAAGTCTGACAATCTCTGTTTTAAATACACTCAGTGACTAAGATGCCACAGCTTTGTTGGGGGCAGAGAATTCCAAAGATTCTGCATACTCCATGTGAAGAAGTTACTTCTCACTTCTGTTCCAAATGCCAGCCCGGTTTTGGGACTGATCCCTAGACACCCCAGCCAGAGAATAACAATAACCTTGCATTTAACCTGTAAAGCCTTTTGAGAAATCCGTATTTCCAACTTTCACTCTCCGAAACTTCAGAGAGTTAAAAACTTCTATCATTAAATCTCTCCTCCACAAACCACTTATCACCGTGGCAACGAAAGGGCACAGAAAGCCTTTACAAATGAACTATATGCGTCTTGCAAGAGGAAAACAAACAAACAATATACCGATGCACCCCTAAACATAGCTAACAACATTATTGGTCTTCCTTTTCTCAATCTATCCACGCTCTGATGAAGGGTCTGGGCTTGAAACGGCGACTGTTTATTCCTCTCCATAGATACTGCCTGACCTGTTGATTTCCTCCAGCATCTTGTGTCTTTCTATCTGCGCACTGCAATCTTTGCAGGTTGTGCAGAGACCAACTGCTTAGATTCCTACCCTTGCAGTTGACTTGCATAAAGCTATATCCTTGTAACCTTGCAAGAGTTCGACCGAGACTACCCGACCTGTACCCACTCAGCCAGTGGGGCAGAACAACCCCATAGATTGCTCGAGGCCAGAGTAGCCAAAGGGCGTGGAGTCCTCAGCTCTGTGCTCCGATTCACCATGCTGTACAGCTCTGTGGTTGTAATCAGGCTCAGTCCTGATGCAGAGTCTCGACCTGAAACACTGATTATCCCTCTGCCTCCACAGATGCTGCTTGATCTGCTGGGTTCTTCCAACAGGTTGTCTATTGCTCCAGATTCCAGCATCTGCAGTCTGTTGTTTGTCTCTGACTCTATGAGCCCTTGACAATGTGAGCCAAGACCGACATGAATATTTTATTGTTGCAACTTGTTACTCCATTCATCAGTACATGTGTTCTTGCATTTTCCCACATTGGGAACCACAATGAGTCAGACAGCCTCATGTCAGTGATCTGGATGACAGAACTGATGACTTTGTGGCCAAGTTTGCAGATGATACAAAGAAAGGTGGAAGGGCAGGTAGTTTTAAGGAAGCAGGGAGTCTGCAGAAGGGCTTAGACAGATTACAAGAGTGGGCAAAGCAGTATATGGTCATGCACTTTGGTAGAAGGAACAAAGGTTTTGCCTATTTTCCAAATGGAGAGAAAATTCAGAAATGAGTTACAAAGTGGCTTGGGAGTCCTGGTGCAGGTTTTCCTACAGGTTAACTTGCAGGCAGAGTCAGTGCTCAGGAAAGCAAATACAATGCTAGCATTCACCTTAAGAGGACTAGAATTTAACGCAAGGATGTAATGTTGAGGTTTATAAGGCATTGGTTGGACTGTACTTGGAATATGATGAACAGTTTGGGGCCACTTTCTAAGAAAGAATGGGTTAACATTGGACAGGGGCTAGAGGAGGTTCACAAGAATGATCCCAAGAGGAAAGGGTTAACATATGAGGAGTGTTTGCTCTGGGCCTGTATCTGCTGGAGTTTAGAAGAATGAGGGGAGGATCTCATTTATACCTAACAGATATTGAAAGGCCCAGACAGAGAGGACATGGACAGGACACTTCCTATACTAGGGGAGTCTAGGACCCAAGGGCATGGTCTCCAATGTATGGACGTCCTTCTAGAAGAGAGAAGAGAAGAATTTCTTTAGTCAGAGAGTATTGAATCTGTAGAATTCATTGGCACAGTTGACTGTGGAGGCCAAGTCAATGGACACATCTATAGTGGAGGCTGATAGGTTCTTGATTGGTATAGGTGTCAAAGGTTATGGAGAGAAGGCAGGATAATAGAGTTGAGAAGGATAATAAATCAGCCATGATGGAATGGCACAGCAGACTCGATGCGTCAATTGGCCTAATTCCTGCTCCTGTCTTACGGCCTCCTCAAATCTTTCTGCAACAGTGGACCATGCTTAGATTATTCTATTCAATCATTCTCCTCACCAAAGGTGCTGAACTACCGTAGCCGGACAGAGACCTGCAACGTCTGAAGTGGGCTCCCTGCTGTGATCATGAGCATGTGATCCTGCTCACTGCTGAACGGGTGTAAACCTGCCTGACAGGCCTCACTGGAAATAGGAACTCGTTCTGCATGGCCAATGAGGGGCTGAATAACAAAATAAGAACTGCAGAAGCTGGCAATCTGAGATAAAAATAGAAAATGCTGTACATCCCCAGGTGGTCAGGTTCATCCTTGGAGTGCGGAAACCGGGATAGTGTTTCAAGTTGAAGAACCTTCATCAGAACCAACAGACCTGAAAGTTAAGTAAATTCCTCTCCCACAGATACTACCTGACCTTTTGAGTATTTCCAGAATTTTCAGCTTTCAGTGCAGAGGGGCTGAGCTACTCCATGGATTATTATTGCTAACCTCTCCACCAACTGTCGCATGCACGGCAGGCTTGTGAGAAACAGGAAGGGTATTTGGAAGCTTATAATCAAATCTCTCTCTTGCAAAATACTGCCATTAGGGATTGAGGAGATTTGGCACTATATGTCACCAAGAACTCCAGCAAACTTCGACAGATGTACGTTGGAGAGCATTCTGGCTGGTCGCAACACCATCTGGTATGGAGCCACCAGTGCACAGTTTCATGAGGGGCTTCGGAGGGTGGCAGTCTCAGCCAGCTCCGTCATCAGCACAACTCTCCCCACCACTGTGCGCATCAAAAGTAGGCAGCATCCGTCGTTAAGGACACTCACCATGCCCTCTTCTCATTACTACTATCAGAGGAAATGTACAGTAACCTGAAGACACACACTCAACATTCTAAGAGCAGCTTCTTCCCCTCTGCAATCAGATTTTTCAAGGGGCCATGAACTTATGAACACTACCTGGCTGTTCCGCTTTTGAATTATTTATTTATTTAGTTTTATTGTATCTTATAGTAATGCCACAAAGCAACTAATTTCACAATTTCACAGCTAATATCAGTGACAATAACTCTGATTCAAATGCAGGGTCTCAACCCAAAACACCAACTATTTCATCCCCCCTCCTCCACAGATACTGCTCATTTGTTGCATCAAGGAAGCTTGCATAGAGTCATAGAACACAGCAACACAAAAACAGGTCCTTTGGCCCATCTAGTCCATGCTGAACAATAAATCTGTCTAGTCACATTCACCTGCACACGGACCCTAGCCTCGCTACCCTTCCCATCCACATACCTATCCAAGTTTCTCTTAAATGTTGAAATTGAACCCGAATCCAACGCCTCCTCTGGCAGCTTGTTCCACACTCTTGCCAACCTCTGCGTGAACCTCCCTCTCAGGTTCCCCTTAAACATTTAAGCTTTCAGCCATAACCCATGATCGCTAGTTCTAGTCTTACCCCACCTCAGTGTAAAAAAAGCCAGCTGGCATTTTCCTTGTCTATACCCCTCATAATTTTGTATGCCTCTTTCACTTCTCCACTCATTCTCCTGCACTCCAGGGAACAAAGTCCTAACCTGTTCAACTTTTGTCATTAACTCAGGCAACAGCTTTGTAAATTTTCTCTGCACTCTTTCGATCTGGTAGATATCTTTCTGTAGGCAGGTGACCAAAATGGCACACAGTACTCCAAATTATGCCTCACCAGCGTCTTATACAACTTCAACATAATATCCCGCCTCCTGTACTCAATGCTTTGAAGGCCAATGTGCCAAAAGCTTTCCTTTCGACCTTATCTACCGCCACTTTCAAGGAATTATGGATCTGTATTCCCTGATCCCTCTGTTCTACTGTTACTGTCCCATGGAGAGGGAGATATTCTTAATGGAGATTCATCAAGGCTTGTAGACAATGGTTAAGGATGTGGAGACTTTAAATGCTACCTTATCTCCTGCCTTCAATAGGTTAATAGTCCCAGGTCTTACAAGATGCTGACAACCTTCTTAATAAGCAGCAGCGAGGTCTGATCCGTCAAAGGACAATTATAAAAGAGGCTGTTGAGGAAGAGCAGTATTATGCAGCAGTAAGGAATGTGCAGTGTAGAACAGAGACTTCAGAGCACACTTGCCCAGCGACTGGCTTTCTTTTTCTCATTTAAATGGGCCCAGTGTTATGTTAAAGCAAAGGGTTTGCTTCTTGCTCTGTGGAAAACACAGATCATAGGTAGCACTTTTTATGCACCAATTTTAACGGCTGAGGAGAAGATTGTCACACAAGTTGAGACATTCTACAGATACTGGAAATCTGGAGCAACACACAAAATGTTGGAGGAACTCAGAGGTCAGGAAGGATCTAAGGAGGGAAATACACAGTCAACATGTCCCAATGAAGGGTCTTGGTGACTGTTTATTCCATTCTATAGATGCTACCTGACCTACTGAGTTCCTCTATCACTTAGTATGTTCTGTTCACACACCCTGATTCTGTTGCATGCTTTAATGTACATGTGACAAATAAATGCTAATCTATATTTATTACATTTTATTTCATAAGACATCGGAGCAGAATTATGTCATTCAGCCCATCGAGTGCACTCTGCCATTCAATCGTAGCTGGTTTAGTTTCCCTCTCGGCTCCATTCTCCAACTTTCTCCCGGTAACCTTTGACACCCTTACTAATCAAGAACCTATCAATCAACACACACAAAATGCTGGTGGAACACAGCAGGCCAGGCAGCATCTATAGGAAGAAGTACAGTGGACCTATCAATCTCTGCTTTAAATATACCCGATGTTGGGGAAGTCCAGAACGAGGGGTCACAGTTTGAGGATAAAGGGGAAGCCTTTTAGGACCCAGATTAGGAAAAACTTCTTCACACAGAGAGTGGTGAATCTGTGGAATTCTCTGCCACAGGAAACAGTTGAGGCCAGTTCATTGGCTATATTTAAGAGGGAGTTAGATATGGCCCTTGTGGTTAAAGGGATCAGGAGGTATGGAGAGAAGGCAGGTACAGGGTTCTGAGTTGGATGATCAGCCATGATCATACTGAATGGCGGTGCAGGCTCGAAGGGCCGAATGGCCTACTCCTGCACCTATTTTGTATGTTTCTATGTTTCTATACCTAAACATAAGTGAATATATTGTACTTTGACTATGCCTTTGTAAGCAAGTCACTGAGGCCAAGTCATGTAGCTAAAGTGTCTCAGGATCCATTCCATAGAGTCAAGGTGATGGAGAAATGTGCACAGAAAGAGACCATTTGGCCCAGCGAGTCCATTCTGGCTATCAACCATCCACTAAAGCTAATCCTACGTTAATCCCAACTTTGTAAATCTCCCTACGTTCTTATCAACTCTGCCCACACTCAAGGAATTTACCATGGACAATTATCCTACCAACCTACACATCTTTGGAACCTGGGGGAAACCGGAGCACCTCAAGGAAATCCATGTGATCACAGGGAAAACAAATCCTGCAAACTCCACACTGGGAGCACCCGGGGTCGGAATCGAACCCAGGTCGCTGAAACTCTGAGGCAGCAGCTCTACAAGCTGTGGCACCGGCTCATGTTACCCTAACCCTTACCTTCTGTTACAGAGCGAAGCAGGGTTAATATTTAATTAGAGATCCAACTCACAGTCCAGTCAGGGCAGGTCCGCATCTCCCTCGTGGGTCCATTCTTTGGGATGGCGCTGGGCAACTGCTCTGGAGCTAGGTGCTGCAGTCCTGATCTCAAGATTGCTTTCCTGCAAAGGAAGGGAAATGTTTTCAGTGTCCGTGGGGCAAAACAACATGCACAGATAACAATGACCTTTGGAAATCATCGACTCAAACCCAAACCAGTCCTGCCGAAGGGTTTTGGCCCGAAATGTTAACTGTACTTTTTCCATAGATGCTGTCTAGTCTGCTGAGTTCTTCCAGCATTTTGTGTGTGTTGCTCCGATTTCCAGCATCTGTAGATTTTGTCTTGTTTGTGAACAGGTCTATAACAATGCCTCTGTTCATACCATGCTTTGTCAGGGCACCTCTCTGCACAGCACGATTACCACCTCTGCAGGAGTGTCTGAGAATATTTGTGCCCAGTACATATAGGGGGCATTAAAAGGTTAGCTTATCATTTATCATGGTCTCTGACTGTCAAAAATCACTCATTCATGAATGTATAATTTATTCATCACCAGTACATCAAAACATGCAGTGACATGTGTCATTTGTGTCAAATCAAATTAGTGAAGGTTGTGCTGGGGACAGCCAGCAAGTGCTGTTACACTTCCAGGGCCAACAAAGCATGCCTACAATTTACTAATCCTAACCGTATGTCTTTGGAATGTGGGAGAAACCGAAGCACCCGAAGGAAATCCACATGGTCACAGTGAGGACGTACAAACTCCTTACAGACAACAGTGGGAACCGAACCCCGATCGGTGATCACTGGCACTGTAAACCAAATGTACTAACCACTAGGCTACTGCGTCACCTTTTAAAACATTTAAAGCAGATTCAGGTACTGTTCATTAAATAAAATATATGTAGGGAAATACAAAATAATTCATCACCTTTGCTTGTGGTTAGTCATTGGGGTTTATGATGCCATAAGACCATAAAATATAGGAGCAGAATTAGGCCATTTGGCCCATTAAGTCTGCTCTGACATTTTATCATGGTTGATCCATTTCCCTCTCAGCCCTAATCTCCTGCATTCTCCCCATATCCCTCCATGCCCTGACTCATCAAGAATCTACTAACCTCTGCCTAAAACAGCCAATGCCTTGACTTCCGTAACTGCCAGAATTATACAGATTCGCCACACTCTGTCTAAAGAAATTCCTCCCTATCTCAATTCTAAATGGACATCCATCTATTGTGAGGCTGTGTCCTCTGGTCTTAGATTCCCTCAACATGGGC
This sequence comes from Mobula birostris, assembly GCF_030028105.1. NCBI lineage: Eukaryota > Metazoa > Chordata > Chondrichthyes > Myliobatiformes > Myliobatidae > Mobula > Mobula birostris. The sequence goes on along the minus strand of NC_092378.1, from coordinate 51,287,730 downwards.
AACATCCTCTCCACGTCCACTATATCGAGGCCTTTCAACATTCAATAGGTTTCAATGAGATCCCTCCTCATTCTTCTGAATTCCACTGAGTACAGGCCCAGAGCCATTAAACACTCCTCATATGATAAGCCTTTCAATCCCAGAATCATCTTCGTGAACCTCTTTTGAACTCTCTCCAGTACCAGCACGTCCTGTCATAGAAATGAAGGGGGAAGATGCTGGAATATACAGGATAGCTAGAAGGTGATAGGTGAAGCCAAGTGGGTAGGAAAGGTCAAGGGCTAGAGAGGGAGGAATATGATAGGATAGGAGGAGGATAAGCACCAGGAGAAGGTGATAGGCAGGTGAGAAGAGGTAAGAGGCCTGCACGGGGAATACAAAAGGGAAGGGGAAGGAAAACATTTTTACTGGAAGGAGAAATTGATACTCATGCCATCAGTTTGGAGGCTATCCAGACAGAACATAAGATGTTGCTCCTCCAGCCTGAGGATAGCCTCATTGTGGCACAAGAGAAGGCCAGAGACTGACATGTTGGAATGGGAGTGGGAATCAGAATTAAAATGTTTGGCCACCAGGAAGCTCTGCTTTTGGCGGATGGAGCAGAGGTGCTCGACGAAGCGGTCCCCCAACTAACGACGGCTCTCACCATTGTAGAGGAGGCCGCATTGGAACCACCAGACACAATAGATATTCAGGTGAAGTGTTGCCTCACTTGGAAGGACAGCTTGGGGCCCTGAATGGAGATGGGGGAGGATTGGTAGCACTTAGGCTGCTTGTAAAGTTAAGTGCTGGGAGACAGATTAGTGGGGAGGGACGAATGGATAAGAGAATCACAGAGTGAGCAATCTCTGTGGAAAGCGGAGAGGGGGGATGGAGGTAAAGATGTGTTTGGTGGTATGATCCCTTTAGAGATGGAAGGAGTGGCGGAGAATGATGTGTTGGATGCTTTTGGCGGATGGAGCAAAGGTGCTGATGGGATAGTTAGTAAGGAAAAAAGGAACTCTATCACTGTTAAGGCGGTGGGAAGATGGGGTAAGCGTAGATGATCGGGAAATGACGGAGATGCGGGTGAGGGCAGCATCAATGGTGAAGAGAAGCCTTATTCTTTGAAGGAGGACATTTCTGATATCCTGAAAAGGAAATGCGATGGAGACAAAGGAATTGAGAAAAGGGAATAGCATTTTTACAAGAGACGGTGGGGAGAGGTATAGTCAAGATAGCCATGGGAATTGGTAGATTTACAGAAGACAGAGTGGGAAGAGGTATAGATACAGCTGTATTTTACTTTTTATTTAAGTTCTGCAAATTGATGGGTTCTCCACTGTCTCTCTCCGCAGTGTCATTGAACAGGAAGTGTCATACTAAATGTGGCAGCACTTTCTGAAATAAAACTGAGAGTATCTGATCCCAAGATTACAGACACCCAAGGGTTCACACCAGACCTTGAGTGTCCTCTGTACTTGCACTGAATTCCCGAGTACATCACTGTACACACTGTACTTGGCTGTTGAGTTCCTGTAGCAGTACATTGAAGCCGATTAGTCATAAATGTTTTGAAGATGGAAACATCGGAGAGTGGGGCAACTGGATATGAAAGGACAAGTGATTTAAATGAATTATTTAGAGGACCCCAGCGCTGAATACCTGTACATCTTCTAAAGGTGATGCCTCAAAAAGGTAGTTTCTATCATTAAGGACCCCCTTCATCCAGCATGTGCCCTCTTCTTATTACCACCATCAAAGAGCAAGCACCAGAGGCTGAAGACACACATTCAACATTTTAAGAACAGCTTCTTTCCCTCTGCCATCAGATATTTGAATGGAGAATGAACCATTGAGCTCTCTTTTTTTGCACTACTTGTTTAATGTAATTTTCCATATATATATATGAGTTTAACCCTGATTCTGATCCGGAAAGTCAAAGATACTGCAGGTGCAGGAAATGCAAAATGCTGGAAACACTCAGTAGGTCAGGCTGCATCTGTGGAAAGAGAAACGGAGATAACTTTTCAGGCTGAAGACCCTTCATCAGGAATTATTTAAGTGATTTAACCTCTGTGAAAGTGGAAATTCCTCCTGCTGTGTTTTCTGCTCCAGACTCCAGCATCTCTCCAGCCTACTCCCATTTCTATCTTTTTAGGTTTAGCAATATGTCCAAACTTTAACCAATAAAAATTAAAGATTGTTACTAGCTTTACTTCTCGCATGTATATCAAAACATTGAAACATACAGCGAAATGTGTCATTCCTGTCAACAACCAACACAGTCCAAGGATGTGCTGGGCAGCCTGAAAGTGCCACCATGCTTCCGGCACCAATATAACATGCCCACAACTCACTGGAACGTGGGAGGAAACTGGAGCACCTGGAGGAAAGCCATGGGGTTATGAGGAGAACTTACAAACTCCTTAGACAACAACAGGAATTGAACCTGTGTCCCTGGCACTGCCAACCATGTTATACCAACTGTTCTGCTACTGTACCACCTCAATAGGAGACCAATAGGAGATGAAGAGACCATCATTATGTGCCATGTGGTATGATGTGGGTGATCATGGTCTTCCAGCTGTCTTTAATCTGCCTGTGGGGAAGACCCCTCACACTGTTGTTCTTTCTCTTTTTTCTATCCATGACCATGACTTTTCCTGGCAAATTTTTCTACGGAAGTGGTTTCCCACTGCCTTCGTCTGGTCAGTGTCTTTACAAGACAGGTGACCCCAGCCATTATCAATATTCTTCAGAGACTGTCTGCCTGGCATAAATGGTCGCATAACCAGGACTTGTGACATGCACCCGCTGCTTGTAAAACCATCCTCCACCTGCTCCCATGGTTTCACGTGACCCTGATCGGTGGGATAAGTGGATGCTACACCTTGCCCAAGGGTGACCTGCAGGCTCAAGGAGGGAAGGAGCACCTTACACCTCCTTTGGTAGAGATGACTCGCCACACCACCAGCCATTGAAGAGACCAAGTGGGTTAAAGAACCGGAACATTAGGAGGTCAATTCCATTTAAGGAGCGTTTAAGAGGCTGAGTGAGATTAAAGAGGAAGGGAGCAGGAGGTCAAGATTAAAGAGGAGGCAAGAAATTTGAGTATGAAGAGCAGAGGTGCATAGGAGATAGATTAGGTTACTTGAATCTGCACCACCATTGAATGGGATTATGGCTGAGCATCAACAAGAGTATGGAGCTATGTGTGGAGGTCTAATACAGATTCATGAAATTTCCGGTCAAGGTGGTGCTGAGTGATGGTCTACTTAGAGTTCGTGGCTCAGACTTAGCTGGTTTTTAGTTGAATTTTAGGATTGTTGGGATGCATTAGGGACAGAGTGGGGAGTTAGGGGTTAGTTTAGGGTTTAGGGACAAGGAAGTGAGGGAATTAGAGCTCAGGCTGGACTCCATGCTTTGTGTTTGAAGGCCAGCGACATGGATACCAGATGTTAGGCTGGCAGACCAAAGACGACTAGGGTCGAAGGTCCCTCCCCACCCAGGTCAGCAAGTCGCCAGCAGGTACCAGGATCGGAGCTCCGTGCGGCACTGTTCCCTCTAAGCTACGCAGGTGCACAGCCATGCAGTAACTGAAATGCTCCCACGCACATAGCCTTTGTTGCCATGCAGACGGATAAAAGAAAGAGTTTACAAAATGTGAAACATTTACTTTGTGGTACTGTACTTATTATACCCTTCAATTCAATTAAATCAAAAGTGCATGACTTGTCAATTTTCATTCTAAATATTCATAGTATGCATATTACAAAAAAAACATTTAAAGCACCACGCAGTTTTCAGGCCATGTAAAAATCTCCTGCTCAGAACAATGGTGGGTCCACACAGCTGTAAAAACAAAAATGAGAGGGAACATGAGTAGGAGGAATGAAAGCTGGTGACCCCTGAGGTATGCGAGTTGACAAGTCCAGGGTCCTCATTGTGGGTTCTGCTTCATTATCATCGATGAATCCAGGGGTTGATACTAAAGATCAAAGTCCAAGGGTTGATCGGAAGTCTGGAAGTTGAGTCCTGACAGCCCGAGTCCTTGGTATGCGAGTCTGGGGAAGTTGTCCGTGAGTCCAATGAAGTAAAAGGTTAGAGACAGCCTGTTCTGAGGTTGGAGGACTATTTGTGTCTGTGCGTAGCTTGTTGGGAGGGTGGAAGGGGCGGGGCTTGATGTACTGCTGTTGTTTTGTTGCTTGTTGTGTTCTGCGCTGTTCTGCTGAGCATGTGTGGTGACACTCGTGGCCTGTCCCAGAACAGCGTTAGGTTATGTTGGCTGTTAACGCAAGCAACACATTTCACTCGATGTTTTGATGTACCTGTGATAAATAAATCTGAATTTGAATCTGAATCAGCAGAAAATTGGGACGCAGAGTGAGTATAAAAGGCAGGAGATAAAGGCTCAAAATCTTATGAATGAGGGAGCTAGCATCGGAGTTTAGAAGCTCAAGTGTGAGATCGAGTCGGGGATCAGGAGGATGCAATGTGAATAAGGAGCAAGGGTTGGAGGGGGTTCATAAAAACATCAATACAGAAATGGAGTTAAGTCCATTCAGCCCCACCCATGCCTATTCTGCCCTTTGATGACAATATTTTACCGGAGCACCACTAAACCCAAATCTCTCCTTGTGTGGTGTTCGAGAGCAAGAATAGAGTATTTACTGAGCACTTTTTAACTGGCCTTTACCAAAGACGAGGATGTTGCCAGAATGAAGGTGGTAGAGAAACTAGATGGAGTGAACACTGATAAGGAGAAAGGCAGGCTCTAAGTACGTCTCCCCATCTGAGCGGGATGCATGCCAAGTAGCTGAGGGAAGTGGGGGCAAAGGCATTGTCTACACGTTCTGTGTATTCAAGGTTGGGTGGCACAGTGGTGCAGCAGGTAGAGCCACTGCCTCACGACGCTAGAGACACGGGTTCAATCCTGACCTCGGGTGCTGTCTGTGTGGAGTTTGCATGTTCTCCCTGTGACTGTGTGGGGTTCTCCTATGTGCTCTGGTTTCCTTCCTGCTCCCAAAGATATAGGGGTTGGTAAGTTAACAGGTTGCTGTAAATTGTCCCTTTTGTAGATTCAAGGGAGATGACAGATTCTGAGGAGATGTGATGGGACTGTGGATAAAATTTTTTAAAAATAGTTTTATTGTAAATGGACAATTGGTGGTTAGTATAGATTTGGTGGACTGAAGGGTATGTTTCCAAGCTCTACCTCCCTGTGACTTGAAGGATTTGACAACCTCTAATGATACCACTGTTCAATAATGGGGGAGAAGGACCGTGCCTAGTAACAGCACAGTGGGGAGGTTAACCTTCGTGATCAGAAACTTGGAAAGGCAGGAAGAATCTTTCTTACCTTGAAGGAACTCAAGGTTAGAAAGCATAGCTGATAGGGACAGTAAAAACAAATCATGTTCACCAAACTTAGATCATGAGATATAGGAGTAGGGTTAGGCCATTCAGCCCATCAAGTCTGCTCCACCATCATCATGGCTGATTTATTATCTCAAGCCCATTCTCCAGCCTTCTCCCCACAACTTTTGATGCCCAATCATGAACCTATCAACCTCTGCTTTAAATATACTCCGTGACGTGGCCTCCATAGCCGTTTGTGGTAAAGAATTCCACAGGTTCACTACCCTCTGGCTAATGAGATCCCCCCCATTCTTCTAAACTCCAGCGAATACAGTGCAGAGCCATCAAGCACTCCTCATACCTTTCATCCTCAGAGTCATTCTCATGAACCTCCTCTAGACCCTCTCTAATGCCAGCACATCGTTTCTTCGATAAGAGGCTCAAAACTGCTCACAATACTCCAAGTATGGTCTGGCCAGTGCCTTATAAAGCCTCAATAATACATCCTTTCTCTTATATTCTAGTCCTTTCGAAATAAATGCTAAAGTTGCACTTGCCTTCCTTACCACTAACTCGAATTGCAAGTTAACCTTAAGGGAATCCTGCGCAAGGACTCCAAAGTCCCTTTTCACCTCTAGTGTCTGAATTTTATCTCCATTTAGCAAATAGTCTATGCCTTTTTTCTTTCTACCAAAGTGCATGACCATACACTTCCCTACACTATATTCTATCTGCCACTTCTTTGCCCCTTCTCCCAGTCTAAGTCCTTCAGCAGACTCCCTGCTTCCTCAACACCACCTTATCTCCACCTATCTTTGGCATCCAATTGTGCTCTCAATTAAGTCATCCAAATCATTGACGCATAGCATGAAAAGAAGTAGTTCCAACATCAAAACCCGCGGAACACAACTAGTCACCGGCAGCACCAGAAAAGGCCCCCATTATTTCCAATCTTTGCCACCAATTTCCCTTTGTCTATACTACCTGTTATTTCCTCAAAAAATTCCAACAGATTTGTCAGGCAAGATTCCTATTTATGGAAGCCATGCTGATTTTGGCCTATCTTATCATGTGCCTCCAAGTACCCTGAAACCTTACCCTTAATAATGGACTCCAAAATCTTCCCAACGACTGAAATCAGGCTAACTGGCCTATAATTTCCTTTCTCTGCCTCCCTCCCTTGTTAAAGAGTGGAATGACAATTACAATTTTCCATTCCTTTGGAACCATTGCAAAACCTGGTGATTCTTGGAAGATCATTACTAATGCCTCTATAAGCCCTGCAGGTACCTCCTTTAAAATACTAAGGTGGGGTTCATTTGGCCCAAGTAACTTAACGACCTTCACCGCTTTCAGCTTCCAAAGCACTTTCTCCTTAGGAACACTCACTTCTGCCACCTGACAGTCTTGAATATTTGGCATACTGCTAGTGCTTTCCAGAGTGAAGACTAGCACAAAATACTTATGAAGTTTCTCTGACATTCCTTTGTTCTCCATTGCTATCTCTCCGTCATTTTCCAGCAGTCTGATATCACTCTTGCCTCTCTTTTACTCTATACATCCGAAAAAATAACTTTGGATATCCTCTTATATTATTGGCTAGCTCACCTTCATAGTTCATTTTTTCCTCTCCTGTTGTTTTTTTTTAAGTTACCTTCTGTTGATGTTTAAAATCTTCCTAATGTTCTAATTTCCCACTATTTGTTGCTATATTGTGTTGCCTTTCTTTACCTTTTATGCTGTCTTTGACTTCTCTTGTCAGCCATGGTTGCCTCATCTTCCCTTTAAAAAGCTTCTTTGGGGTTTCTATAGTCATAGTCATAGTCATACTTTATTGATCCCGAGGGAAGTTGGGTTTCGTTACAGTTGCACCAACCAAGAATAGAGTATAAATATAGCAAAATAAAACCATAAATAATTAAATAGTAATATGTAAATTATGCCAGGAAATAAGTCCAGGACCAGCCTATTGGCTCAGGGTGTCTGACCCTCCACAGGAGGAGTTGTAAAGTTTGATGGCCACAGGCAGGAATGACTTCCTATGATGCTCAGTGTTGCATCTCGGTGGAATGAGTCTCTGGCTGAATGTACTCCTGTGCCCAACTAGTACATTATGTAGTGGATGGGAGACATTGTCCAAGATGGCATGCAACTTGGACAGCATCCGCTTTTCAGACACCACCGTCAGAGAGTCCAGTTCCATCCCCACAATATCACTGACCTTACGAATGAGTTTGTTGATTCTGTTGGTGTCTGCTACCCTCAGCCTGCTGCCCCAGCACACAACAGCAAACATGATAGCACTGGCCACCACAGACTCATAGAACATCCTCAGCGTCGTCCGACAGATGTTAAAGGACCTCAGTCTCCTCAGGAAATAGAGACGGCTCTGACTCTTCTTGTAGATAGCCTCAGTGTTCTTTGACCAGTCCAGTTTATTGTCAATTCGTATCCCCAGGTATTTGTCATCCTCCACCATGTGCACACTGACCCCTGGATGGAAACAGGAGTCACCAGTGCCTTAGCCCTCCTCAGGTCCAGCACCAGCTCCGTAGTCTTTTTCACATTAAGCTGCAGATAATTCTGCTCACGCCATGTGACAAAGTTTCCTACCGTAGCCCTGTACTCAGCCTCATCTCCCCTGCTGATGCATCCAACAATGGCAGAGTCATCCGAAAACTTCTGAAGATGGCAAGAATCTGTGCAGTAGTTGAAGTCCGAGGTGTAAATGGTGAAGAGAAAGGGAGACAAGACAGTCCCCTGTGGAGCCCCTATACATACTAACTTACCCCCAGAAATTTTAGTCATTACTGTTCTGCCATTGTTCCTGCTAGTGTCCCCTTCCAATCAACTTTGGCCTCCTCCTCCCTCATGTCTCTGTAATCCCTTTTCTCCACTGTAATGTTGATATATCTGACTTTGTCTCCTCCCTCTCAAACTGCAGGATGAATTCTATCATATTATTATCATGGTCTCTGAAGAGTTCCTTTAGCTTAAACCCTCTAATCAAATTTGGTTCATTACAACAAGACTCAATCCAGAATTGCCTTTCTTCTGGTCGGTACAATCACAACCTGCTCTAAAAAGCCATCTCGTAGACATTCTATAAACTCCCTCTCTTGGGATCCTGCACCAACTTGATTTTCCCAATCTACCTGCATATTGAAATGACAGTCGTAACTTTGCCCTTTTTACATGTCTTTTCTATCACCGGTTGTAATTTGTATCCCACATCCTGGCTACTGTTTAGAGGCCTGCATATAACTCCCATCAAGGTCTTTTTACCCCTGCAGTTTCTTATCTCTGTCCACAAGGATTCTACGTCTTCTGATCCTATGTCTTTCTAAGGACTTGATTTCATTTTTTTAGCCAACAAAGCCACCCCACCCCTCTGCCTACCTGCCCGTTCTTTCGATACAATGTGTAGCTGTGGATGTAAAGCTTTCAGCTATGATCTCCTTTCAGCCACGGCTCAGTGATGCCCAGAACATCATACCTGCCGATTTCCAACTACGCTACAGGATCATTTACCTTATTCCATTACTGCGTGCATTCAATTATAACACCTTTAATCCTGCATTCATCAGCCTTTTTGATTTTTTCCTCCATGTAACACTTCAACACATCCCACAGACTGCAATTCTGCCCTATCATCTGCCTGTCCTTTCCCAGTCTCACTACACACTGCACCTACTTGCATATTAACTGCTCCATCTGAGCCCTATTACTCTAGTTTCCAACCTGCTCCCAAGTTATTTTTAGATCCTCTCCAACAGCTTGAGCAAACCTGCCTGCAAGGATATTGGACCCCTCCGGTTTTTGTACCGATCACACCTTCCACAGAAGAGATCCCAACAATCCAGAAATCTGAAACCCTGTCTTCTGCGCCAATTCTTCAGTCATGCATTCATGTGCCAAATCATCTTATCACCCTTTTTGAATTAACAGAGAAAGTTGATAAAGCAAGTACAATAACTATACTGTAAATATGCAAGTTTACATCAGAATCAGGTTTAATATCACTGGCGTATATCATGAAATCTATTAACTTTGGGGCAGTACAATGAAATACTTGATAAATAAGTATAGGGAAACAACACTGAATTACATTAAGTATTATTACATAGTTAAAATAAGTGCAAAATACAAACAGAAATAAAAAGTAGTGAGGTTGTGTTTATGGCTTGAATTTCCATTTAGAAATTGGATGGCAGATGAGAAGAAGCTGTTCCTGAATCAGAGTGTGTGCCTTCAGGCTTCTGTACCTCTTTCCAATGGTAACAGTGTGAGAGGGCATGTCCGGGATCCTTAATGATTTACGCCACCTTCCTAAGGCATCGCTCCTTTAAGATGTCTTGGATACAATGGAGGCTGGTACCCATGATGGAGCTGACTAGCCTTCTAAGTTTCTGCAACTTACTTCGATCTTGTGCAGTCGCACCAACCCCTCACCATACAAGACAATGTTACAGCCAGTCAGAATATTCTTCGCGGTACATTTGTAGAAGTTTTTGAGAGTGTTAGTTGACAAACCAAACCTCCTCAAGCTCCTAATGAAATATAGGCGCTGTCTTGACTTCTTTATAACTGCAAGGATATGTTGCATCCAGGTTAGCTCCTCAGAGGTACTGACACCCAGGAACTTGAACTTGTTCACTCTCTGATCCCGCTATGAGGATTGGTATGTGTTTCCTCCTCTTACCTTTCCTGATGAAGCTCCAACTAAAAGCTGGTTAGCAAAATGGAAGCCCATGGTTAGAAGGCTGTAGGAGTAAGGATTACAAAAATTCTTGGCTTGATAGAAAATAGTTTTGGCAAATGTGTGTTTTCAAATTGGAAAATAGTAGTTGATGTTTCCTGTGGGAGTCTGTGCTTTGCACACAAGCTCTTGTTGACGTGCCTTAGTGACATCCATCAGCAGAGCAAAACTTTTGGGATGAGACAACACAAGTGCGGTAAACAGTGAAGGATAGTAATTAAGGATCAAGTTTATTCACCACACTTGCACATTCAAATGTATTAGGAATTGGCTGTGGTGTGTTAGTCAGCACGCAGCATGCAACAGAAAACAACATTCAACAATTATCAAGAATACTGAATTATATAAAATCATAAATAATTATATATAAATAGAAACACTAATAATAAAGAAGATATGGAATGAAATGTGCATAAATAAATAAATCCCAGCATGTATTTAGAATGTAATCAGCATTATAAAAAGTGGTTTAAAGAGTCTACAACTGGGGATATAGAAAGAGTGGTGTGGGCTAATGAGAACAGTTGGTGAGATAACAGCCTGGGGGAAGAAACTGCCATAGGCTGGTTAAAATGAATAGAAATATTGCAAACAAAATTTAATGTGAGATACATTTTGGCAGGAAGGGAGAACATAGATTAAGTCACGGAATCCAAAGGGCATACAGGAATAGAAAAACTCAACAGTGCATTCAGAAACCTTTGAAGTTGGAGCGCATGTTATGAAGTGCACATGAGATTCTGAAATTTATTATTAAAGGTTCCTACTACACAGCCATGGAAGTTACGTTGAACTTCTTTCAACCACTGATTAGCATTGCTTTCAAGTTTGGTCTCCACACTACAGAAAGAACATATTAATCTCAGGAAGGGTGCAGAAGTGATTTACTGGTAATCTTCTTGCGATGAAGAATGCCAGGCAGAAGGCTAGACTGGAAAGCCAGCGTTCTTCACATGGAGCAGGGAGGATTGAGAAGAGATTTGATGGGGATGTGCAAGGCTGTGACTGGATCAGACCTGGTAAATAGAGGCAAGTTGTTCTTGTTAGTTGGAAGACGAGATAGAAATGATGAGAAAAACAGACTAAGGGGTGGGAGTTTACAGGAAATAACTCCTTGTAAGATTGGTGGCAACATTCAACTTTCAAAACAGAACCAAAATGGCACCTGGGGAAAATAATTTACAGGGCTTCAAGAAAAGAGAAAGAAATGCACTGAACCGATTACTCTGCAGAGTAAATTACAGTGTTATAACAATTCGATAATTCCATTAGTTCCAAAGCAACAATGAAAACTCAGTCCAGAATAAACTGCCTTTTGCAATGCCCATGTCCAGTTCTACTGAATCAGCGTGGATAGCTTCACTCACCTCAACTCTGAAATGATTCCACAAGGTTACAGACTTACTTTCTGGGACTCTAGATCTCATGTTCTCAGTATTTATGTATGTATGTAAGCAAGTGCTTAGTTTGTCTTCTTTTGCATATTGGTTGTTATTCAATCTTTGTGTGTAGTTTTTCCACTGATCCTACTGTATTCTATTCCACTGTGAATGCCTGCCATAAAATGAATCTCAGGGTAGTGTCTGGTGATGTATATGTACTCTAACAATACCTTGGACAGGTTACATCCAACTGAGGAGTAACCATAAGAATATGAGAATTAGAAGCAAGAGTCGGCCACTTGGTCCCTCATGCATTTCTTCTCATTCAATTAGACCATGCCTGATCTTCTACCTAAGTGGTCAATACTTCTATCTAAGTATTGACCTCTGATGGATATAGCTATGGCATATTTTCTCTGGTGTTAAACTCTATGAAGAACTGGTTGGAACGTGGGGAGAGTGAAATGGAATTAGTGAAGATCAGTGCTTGATGGTTGGCACAGACTCGGTGGGCCTACAGTCCTGTTTTCATGCTGTAACATGACAAGACCATAAGACATAGGAGCAGAATTAAGCCATTTGGCCCATCGAGTCTGCTCGAGTCGAGTCAATCATAGCTGATCCTTTTTTTTCTCTGCTCAGCCCCACTCCTTGGTCTTCTCCCGTAACCTTTGATGCCATGGCCAATCAAGAACTTATCAATCTCTACCTTAAATACACCCAACGACCTGACCTCCACAGCTGCCGGTGGTAATAAATTCCACAAATTTCTCCGCATCTCTGTTTTAAATGGACGCCCCTCTATCCTGAGGCTGTGCCCTCTTGTCCTAGACTCCTCCACCATGGGAAACATCCTTTCCACATCTACTCTGTCTGGGCCTTTCAACATTCAAAAGGTTTCAATGAGATCCCCCTTCATCCTACTAAATTTCAGCGAGTACAGACCCAGAGCCAAAAAACGTTCCTCATATAATAACCCTTTCATTCTCGGAATCTTCCTTGAGAAGATGGTTTCGATGGCTTCATGACTTCCGTGCCTAAGATCAACTCCCTTTCTTTTACAAATTCCAGAATATTTAATGAAATTTAGATTCCCCACTGCCCATAACAGGACTAGAATCAACAACTGAACTGGCTAACCCATGCTTTGGAATACTGCACCTGCAACTTAGTTCACAATGTCAGAGTGGAAAGTTGGACACTGGCAAGAATAGGCATTAGAAAGGTAAGGTGAGAAATGTGGTGGTAAACAGGTTGAGAAGGGGTGATGTTGGCTGTAATGGAAATGAGTCCTGGAGATAGTGAAGATGTACAGCCAGAAACTCACCTTAAGGTATAATATGACACCAAAGGCCTCCACATCTCAACTGTTTGACTGCTACACATAATAACACAAGAATCAGGAGCAGGAATACGCCAGTGTGCTCCTCGAATCAGATCAGAAAAATGACATCTAATCCCAGTCTTGGCCTCAACACCACTTTCCTGCATTCTCCTCATTCCCCCTCAACTCCACTGTGGTTCAAATGTTTGTCAATCATCACTGTGAATATATTTAGTAACTCCACCCCCATTTCCCTCCAAAGTAGAGAATTCCAAATAAGGAAATTCCTACTCTTCTCCATCTGAAATAGTGAGTCCATATTCTAATACCTTGCCTCCAGGTTGTAGACACCCCTGTCAGTGTGATCCACCAGACATCACCCCAACAATCCACGCTCAAAATGAATTTATTATCAAAGTACTGTACATGTATGTCACCATATATTACCATGGGGGTTTAATTTTCTGAGCTGCCTGCAAGATGTCACCATTTATCACCAGCACCATCCACCTTGGTATCTTATCACCTGTCTTTCCTATAAACTCCAAGCCCAATTTGTTCAACCATTCACACATCTATCTCTTCATCCCAGGAATCAAACAAGTGAAGCTTCTCTTTGCTTCCTCCAATGCCAGCACATCCCTCCTTAAATGCAGAGGCTAAAACCGTCCACGATAATCCAACAATCACAGAACGTCACTAAGGAGAAGACCAACATCAAGTACAAGAGTTGGGATAGCATTTTAGAGCTGAATAAGACCAGAATGGGGAATATTGTGTGCTGTTCTTCTGAAAAGATGGGATTACGGATACAGAAAAGTTTCACAAGGATGTTGCTGGGTCTAGAGGGCTTGAGTTACCATGAAAGTCTGGATAATCTAGGAGTGCTTTCCTTGGAGTGAAGGAAGGTGACGGATGATCTTATTGAAGTAGGCAAAATCATAAGGAGAATATAGAGGTGAGTGGTCACAGTCTTTATCCCCACAGTAGGTGGGTCTAAAACTAGAGAGCATTGGTTTAAGGTGAGAGGGGAAGCATTTAAGAGCAATATCCTCCACACAGAAGGTGGTGGGTATAAGGAATGAACTGGTAGAGGCAGGCACAAGTAGAATATTTAAAGGACATTTGGACAGGTTCATGGATAGATAGATAGAACTTTATTGATCCCAAAGGAAATTACAGTGTCACGTAGCATTACAAGTGCACAAATATACAAATATTAGAAGAGAAATAAGAAAGAATAAAAAAATAACCTATCTCAAACAGTCTAACAAGAGGGGGTCATCACTTCCCCAGCTATAGGTTAACTCATTATAGAGCCTAATGGCCGAGGTAAGAGTGACTTCATATAGCACTCTTTGGAGCAGCACAGTTCTTAGTCTATTACTAGGATAGGAAAGGTTTCGAGAAGAATGGCCAAATGCAATCGGATTAGGAAGACACCATGGCTCAGTGTTCAATACCATCGTCCCCTCAGTACTAATCAACAAGCTTTGAAACTAAGGGCCTTTGTACATCCATCTGCAACTGGATCCTCAATTTCCTTATTGGGTGACCACAGCCAGTACAGATTGGTGATAACATCTTCCTCTCACTGAGGATCAACACAGGGGCACCCCAAGGATGAATGCTTCGCCCACTGCTCCACACCCTCTCTACTCATGATTGTATGACCAGGCACAGTCTAAACGGCAGCTATAAATTGGCCGACGACACCACTGTTGTTGGAAGAAACTGAGATGGTGACGAGGAGGTGAACAAGAGCAAAGTAGACCGGCTGGGTGAATGGCGTCGCAACAACAACCTTGCATTCAACGTCACAAGACCAAGGTGATGACTGTAAACTTCAGGAGGGGGGAAGTCAGGAGAGCTCATTGAGGGGTCAGCAGTGGAAAGGGTGAGCATCTTCAACTTAGAGTGTCAACAGCTCAGAGGGTCAGCATATTGATGCAACCAAGACAAAGGCATGTCAGCAGCTATACTTGATAAGAAGTAGCAGGAGATTTGGAATGCCACCAAATAATCTAGCATTCTGACTGGATGCATCACCTGCTGGTATGGAGGCTCCAATCCCGCAGAGAGCTGTCGACTCAGCCAGCTCCATTGCAGGCAATCCTCCCCATGATTGAGGGCATCCTCAAAAGGCTGTGCTTCTGGAAGGTGGCATCCATCGGGAAGGACCCCAACCATCCGGGACATGCCCTCTTCTCATTACCACCATCGGGGAGGAGTACAGTCAGCCTTTTAGAAGCAGTTTTGTCCCCTGTGCCCTCAGATTCCTGAACAGTCCCTGAATTCATGAATACCACCTTCCAATTCCTCTCTTGCACTATCTTCTATTATTGCAATTTATAGCAATGTGTTATGCCTGCACTGTGGTGCTGCCGCAAAACAATAAATTTCATGACTTATGCCGGTGACAATGAACCTGGCTCTGATTAGCATGAATGAGCTGGCCAGAAGGAGCTGTTTCTGAGGTATATAATTCTACACCACAAGCTGTCTTAATTACTTCCTATATCTGTTGCTGTCACAGTTCCTTCCCATGAGGTATTCACTGAAGTGCATCCCAAGGCATTCTTATTGAAGGTGAAAGGACATTAAGGAGGTCGGCAGCAGATTACTCATGCAGATGAGAAGGGAGACAAATCCCACTGGAAACTGCCCTGTTCGTGACAAAGGAACCAGAAGCCATAAAAGCAATGCTGTTCTCTGTCATGTGGTTGCTATGGAGACAAGGTGTACCAGCTAAAAGTCCCACATCTGACAATCAACATGAAAAGCGGCAGCCAAAAACTCCAGTGAGGATTGAAATTCTACAGCGTGACTGGTCCAGGCACATATCAGACTAACAGCCGAGGGTCCACAGCCTAAACCAGCCCAGCTTTATAAGGAAGAGCCGAGATTGTGGTCTGAAGTTTCGGCATTTCGTCAAATTGCTGGTTTAAGCCACCGGGTGTTGTGTGGGTAACACACTATTCGGGAAAGCTGAGCAGATGGAGCAGACACTACACACAGTGAGGTGCACGGGTTAGGCAGCACATTGTCTCACAATCTTTCCCTAATTTTAAAGGGCACCTCTACCGTGTTAGGAGTGGGTAGGAAAATATGTGCTTTGCCCTGTAGTCAGAGTAACTAACCTGCACTCTCTCTACACTCTGGTGAAAGATCTACTCCCTGACACTCGTCAACCTCTCTCCCAGACTCTCCCAGCAAATTTCGACTGACTAGCAAATTTCTACAGATGTACAGTGGAGAGCAATCCATCTGCTTGCGTCACTCTCTGGCATGGAGGCTCTGAAACACAGGATCTAAAGAGGCTCGCAGACTCAGCCAGCTCCAGAACGAATATAATCCTCCCCACCATAGAGGACATCTTCAAGGGGAATCATCCCTCCATCATTGAGGACCCTCAGCACTCGGGATAAGCCCCTTCTCATCGGGGAAGAGGTGTAGGTGTCGGAAGACCCACACTCAATGTTTTGAATATCAGACTTATTAATGGTCCATGAACCCATGAATACTAACTTATTATCTCTCTTTTGTGCTATTTATTTTTTGTTGTAATTTATAGTAATATTTTGTCTTGCATTATACTGCTGCCATAAAAGAACAGATTTCATGACATATGTTAGTGATAATAAACCTGATTCTGGTTCCTATGACATTTCAAATCTCTGCCCACTGCTCACAGGCAGATAGTGACAGTAATTCCCAGCGATAGCGAGGGTTATTTCCAGCAGGCAGCCAGGGTCATTCCCAGCAGGCAGCCAGGGCCATTCCCAGCAGGCAGCCAGGGCCATTCCCAGCATGGCTCAGAGCAGGTCTACCAACCTTCACTTATCAAGATCCAGGTGACTTCTGCTCTCCCCAGTATTCATTCAGGAACCACAGAATCACTCCCAGGCATTTCTTTGCACATATTGTTTTGCCTCCAACTAGTTGGTCTCAAACGTTTCCAAAAACTAACAATTAAGGTATATTCATTAAAAAAATATATAGGTTAGATAAGTTCCTTTTTGGAACTACCAACAACTCCAGTATGGATTCGCTCACTTCAGTGTGAAAGAGTAATTAGAATTATCGGTGAAATTCTTTGGCACTTCCATTAATCTGCTGAAATCTCAACCTCGCAACAGAAAGCAGCATTAACAGCTCACAGTGCGGATTATCACAATTCCAAATGACATTAAAAATAAATGAATTAATCTGTTGGATGTTTCTGACTCCCCGTCCCAGTGTTCAGTGGCAGATGGAATACAAGCAAGCAGACTGACACATTTCACACGCCAAAGAAGCCATTAGCAGCGCCTCACAATGACTGTGAAAAGGGACTGTGAATAACTAAAATTAAATTGTCACTGCCCCGGCAACAGCCTACCTGACAAGCTAACCAGACGCAGTCCTCAGGCATAATTGTTGTGGCATCTTGTACTCCAGATCACAGTACGGCACGGTATGTACCACGATTATGCTCGGCTCTGCCTCCTCACTGAACATGAGTGCACTCAGGGGCTGAGACAGTAATAATGGTTAGATGAAGGTTCATGCACCAGTATAACAGGCTCTTTTGGTCTACCATATGCATCTCTCCACATCTACATTAATCCATATTTCCAGCATTGAACCCTTCAACTTCTAACCAACTGCATTTCAAGTGCTCATCTAACTAGTCCTTAATTGTTGTGAGAGTCTCTGCTTCCACCATCTCCACTGATAATACATTCCAGATTCCTCAAAGTCCTTCCTTAAAAGTTCTCACATAAATCCCCTCTAAACCCTTAAACTTTTGTTCTTTGGTTACAGACATGCCTGCTGATTGAGAAATGTTCTCAATATCCACCTGTCTATGCCCTTCAATTTCCTACACTTCAGTCAGCTTCCTCCACTACAAATCTAGCCTATTCAGTCTCTCTTCACAGTTGGTGAATCTCTTCTGCACCCTCTCCAATAAAATTGCGTTCTTCCCACATTGTGTAGACCAGAACAGCTTGCATTATCCCAGGTGTGGCCTAACTAACGTGGCTGTATTATAACCTCACAAGATGCTGGAGCAACTGAGCAGGCCAGGTAGCATCTATGGAAAAAAGTACAGTCAATGTTTTGGGCCAAGACCCTTCGGCAGGATTGGAGAAAAAAAGATGAAGAGTAGATTTAGAAGGTAGGAGAGGAGACAGAGAATCACAAGGTGATAAGTGAAACCAGGAGGGGAAGGGATGAAGTAAAGAGCCGGGAAGTTGATTGGTGAAAGAAATAGAGGGCTGGAGAAGAAGGATTCTGATAGGAGAGGACAAAAGGCCATGGAAGAAAGAGAAGGGTGGAGGAGCACCAGAGGGAGGTGATGGGCAGGCAAGGGATAAGGTGAGAGAATGGTGAAGGACAGTGGGGGTGGCATTACTGGAAGTTTGAGAAATTGATGTTCATGCCATCAGGTTGGAGGCTGCCCAGACAGAATATAAGGTGTTGTTCCTCCAACCTGAGTGTGGCCTCATCACAACAGTACAGGAGGCCGTGGATAGACATGTCAGAAAGGGAGTGGGAGGTGGGATTAGAATGGGTGGCCACTGGGAGATCCTACTTCTTCTGGCAGACGGAGCGTAGGTGCTCGGCAAAGCGGTCTCCCAATCTATGTCGTGTCTCACCAATATACAGGAGGCCACACTGGGAGCACCAGACAAAGCATATGACCCCAACAGACTCACAGGTGAAGTGTTGCCTCACCTGGAAGGACTGTGTGGGGTCCTGAATGTTAGTGATGGAGGAGGTGTAGGGGCAGGTGTAGCACTTGTTCCGCTTGCAAGGATAAGTGCCAGGAGGGAGATCAGTGGGTGGGGGGGGGGGGGAATAATGGACAAGAGATCGCATAGGGAGTGATCCCAGTGGAAAGCAGAAAGTGGCGGGAGGGAAAGATGTGCTCATCCTGAGAGCAGATGCCACCACCACCAGCTCTTGGGTCCTCGGATACTCCATCTTCCTTTCACCTCACTATCCAACACCCTAAATCCTTCTCCTCAGACACTATCAGCCCCTTCCCCCCTCTGATCCCCGCTGTCATCTGTACCGAGTCTTCACCATTCCTCTGACCTTTCCCTCTCTGAGGAAGAACATTCTGTTCTCAGTAAGGGTCTCATCCTTGTCCCCCTCCGCCCACAACTCAGTGAGTTCTGCACCCGCTATGACACTGAGCTTTGCTTCCGTCGCCTCCTTCTCTGAGCCTATTTCTTTGACGAAGACTCTCCACCCCGCACTGATGACCCCCTTCTCCCATCTTCAACCCTCCTCCTCTTCCTGGACACCCCGCCCTGGTCTTCTGCCTGCTCTGGACCTTTTCAGTGACAACTGCTGATGGGACATCAACCGTTTTGACTTCATCCCTCCTCTGTTCAATTCCAAACTCACTGCTTCCAAGCGCTCTGCTCTCTACCCCCTCCGCACTAAACTCAAACTCACAATCAAACCCGGAGATAAAGGGGATGCCGTAGTAGTCTGGCGGACTGACCATTACCTTGCTGAGGCCCAGCAAGAATCTCAGATACCTCCTTTTACTTACCCCTCAAACAGGATCCCACTAAGGAGCACCAGGCCATTGTCTCCCACACCATCAGCTCTAGGGATCTCCCATCCACTGCCACCAACCTCATAGTTCCCGCACCCCACACCACCAGCTTCTACCTCTTACCCAAGATCCACAAACCCGCTTGTCCAGGCAGACCCATTGTTTCAGCTTGTTACTGCCCCACTGAACTCATATGTGCACACCTTTGCTCTGTTTCATCCCCCGACCTTGTTCAGTCCCTTCCTGCCTACATCCGTGACGCTTCACATACTGTTTTTTTTATTGATTTCAAGTTCCCTGGCCCCCATCATCTTATTTTCACTATGGATGTCCAGTCCCTATAGACCTCCAACCGCACCAGGAAGGCCTCAAGGCTCTTCGTTTCTTTCTGGACACCAGGCCGAACCAACTCCTTTCCACCACCACTCTCCTCCATCTAGCAGAACTTATCCTCACTCTCAATAATTTCTCCTTTGGCTGCTCCCACTTCCTTCAGACAAAAGGTACTGCCATGGGCACTGCATGGGTCCCAGCTATGCCTGCCTGTTTGTCGACTATGTGGAACAGTCTGTGCCCCAAGCCTACACTGGTGTCCATCTCCCACTTTTCCTATGCTACACTGACGATTGCATTGGTGCTGCTTTCTGCACCCGTGCCAAGCTCATCCACTTCATCAACTTTGACTCCAACTTCCACCCAGCCCTCAGATTTACCTGGTCCATTTCTGATACTTCCCTCCCCTTTCTTGATCTCTCTGGCTCTGTCTTTGGAGACAGCTTATCTAGGTGTCTATTATAAACCCACAGGCTCTCACAGCTACCTTGATTATACCTCTTCCCACCCTGTTACTTGTAAAAATACCATCCTCTCCTCTCAATTCCTCCGTCTCCGCTGCATCTGCTCTCAGGATGAGGCTTTTCATTCCAGAACGAAGGAGATATCCTTCTTTTTCAAAGAAAGGGGCTTCCCTTTCTCCACTATCAATGCTGCCCTCAACCGTATCTCTTCCATTTCACGCATGTCTGCTCTTACCCCATCCTCCCACCACCCTACCAGGGATAGGGTTCCTCTTGTCCTCACCTACCATGCCACCATCCTCTGTGTCCAGCACATAATTCTCCAGAACTTCCACCATCTCCAACGGGATCCCACCACCAAGCACAACTTTCCCTCTCTCCCAATTTCTGCTTTTCACAGGGATCACCCCCTACGCGACTCCCTTGTCTATTCGTCCCTCCCCACTTATCTCCCTCCTGGCACATATGCTGGCAAGCAGAACAAGTGCTACATCTGCCCCTACACCTCCTCCCTCACTACCATTCAAGGCCCCAAACAGTCCTTCCAGGTGAGGCAACACTTCACCTTTGAGTCTGTTGGGGTCATATACTGCGTCTGGTGCTCCCAGTATGCCCTCCTGTATATCAGCGAATCTTGATGTAGAATGGGAGACTACTTCGCTGATCACCTATGCTCCGTCCGCCAGAAGAAGCAGGATCTCCCAGTGGCCATCCATTTTAATTCCACTTCCTATTCCCATTCTCCTTTGTCAATCCATGGCCTCCTCTACTGTCGTGATAAGACCACACTCAGGTTGGAGGAATAACACCTCATATTCCATCTGGGTAGCCTTCACCTAATGGCATGAACATTGATTTCTCGAACTTCTGGTAATGCTCCCCACTTCACCATTCCCTCACCTTATCCCTTGCCTGCCCATCATCTCCCTCTGGTGCTCCTCCCCCTTTTCTTTCTTCCATGGCTGTTTGTCCTCTCCTATCAGACTCCCCCTTGTCCAGCCTCGTATCTCTTTCACTGATCAACTCTTTACTTCCCAGCTCTTTACTTCATCCCTCCCCTTCCTGGTTTCACCTATCACCTTGTGTTTCTCTCTCCCCTCCTCCACCTTTTAAATCTACTCCTCATCTACTTTTTTTCCATAGATGCTGCCTGGCCTGCTGAGTTCCTCCAGCATTTTGTGTGTGTTGCTTGGATTTCCAGCATCTGCAGATTTTCCTTTGTTCATGTTATAACCTCTTTGTTATTGTATTTAGTGCTCTGTCTAATGAAGGTAACCATCTCAGGGATGATACAGAGCTTCTGGTCCTCAGTACGTCCTAGGCTCATTGTGTATATCCTGGTCTTAATTGTATTTTCATAGAGCACCACTTTGCGTTTTGAGGATTAAATTCTATCTGCCAATTTTAGTGACCGACCAGTGTCACTGTATAGCTGAAGGTTACTCTCCTCATTACCACCAATATCTATATCAACTTACTACATGTGACGTAGCATCATGGTAGCGTTGTGGTGATCGTGACGCTCTTACAGGTTGGGGCATCAAAGTTTGGAGTTCAGTTCTGGCACCCTCCGTAAGCAAGTTTATATGTTCCTTCCTGTGTGTACATCGGTTTCCTTTGCGTGCTCCTATTTCCTCCCACCGTCCAAAGACCTACCAGTTGGTAGGTTAATTGGTCACTGTAAGCTGTCCCGTGATTAGGTTAGGGTTAATAGTCATAGTCATAGTCGTACTTTATTGATCCCGGGGGAAATTGGTTTTCCTTACAGTTGCACCATAAATAATAAATAGTAATAGAACCATAAATAGTTAAATAGTAATATGTAAATTATGCCAGTAAATTATGAAATAAGTCCAGGACCAGCCTATTGGCTCAGGGTGTCTGACCCTCCAAGGGAGGAGTTGTAAAGTTTGATGGCCACAGGCAGGAATGACTTCCTATGATGCTCTGTGCTGCATCTCGGTGGAATGAGTCTCTGGCTGAATGTACTCCTGTGCCCACGCAGTACATTATGTAGTGGATGGGAGACATTGACCAAGATGGCATGCAACTTAGACAGCATCCTCTTTTCAGACACCACCGTCAGAGAGTCCAGTTCCATCCCCACAACATCACTGGCCTTACGAATGAGTTTGTTGATTCTGTTGGTGTCTGCTACCTTCAGCCTGCTGCCCCAGCACACAACAGCAAACATGATAGCACTGGCCACCACAGACTCGTAGAACATCCTCAGCATCGCCTGGCAGATGTTAAAGGACCTCAGTCTCCTCAGGAAATAGAGAGGGCTCTGACCCTTCTTGTAGACAGTCTCAGTGTTCTTTGACCAGTCCAGTTTATTGTCAATTCGTATCCCCAGGTATTTGTAACCCTCCACCATGTCCACACTGATCCCCTGGATGGAAACAGGGGTCACCGGTACCTTAGCACTCCTCAGGTGTACCACCAGCTCCTTAGTCTTTTTCACATTAAGCTGCAGATAATTCTGCTCACACCATGTGACAAAGTTTCCTACCGTAGCCCTGTACTCAGCCTCATCTCCCTTGCTGATGCATCCAACTATGGCAGAGTCATCCGAAAACCTCTGAAGATGACAAGACTCTGTGCAGTAGTTGAAGTCCAAGGTGTAAATGGTGAAGAGAAAGGGAGACAAGACAGTCCCCTGTGGAGCCCCAGTGCTGCTGATCACTCTGTTGGACACAGTGTTGCAAGCACACTTACTGTGGTCTGCCAGTCAGGTAATCAAGAATCCATGACACCAGGAAAGCATCCACCTGTATCGCTGTCAGCTTCTCCCCCAGCAGAGCAGGGCGGATGGTGTTGAACGCACTGGAGAAGTCAAAAAACATGACCCTCACAGTGCTCGCTGGCTTGTCCAGGTGGGCGTAGACACGGTTCAGCAGGTAGACGCTGGCATCCTCAACTCCTAGTCGAGGCTGGTAGGCGAACCGGAGGGGATCTAAGTGTGGCCTGACCATAGGCCGGAGCAGCTCCAGAACAAGTCTTAACTGGTTGGGTTGCTGGGTAGTGTAGCTTGTAGAGCCAGAAAGGCCTATTCCACGCTGTATCTCTAAGCAAATAAATAATCATATCCCGTACAATCACATAGAAAACTATAATGCACGTACAATACAAACAGCTATGCCCCAGCTCCATCCCCTGTGGTAACCACTGGTCACAGACACAATCCTAGACCGTCACCCTCTGCTTCCTTTCACCAAGCCAACACGTTCTCATACTTGAGTCACAGAGTATTCAGAATAAGATGCAGCAAGCAATCAGGAGACAAATAGTGGGTTTACGTCCACAGCAAGGAATGGAGTAGAAAAGAAAATCAATGTGGCTGTACAAGGATCCTGAGAGTTCACATTCCCAGTGCCCAGTCCTAGTTTCCCCACCCAGGGAAGGATATTCTTGCCAAATGGATCTAACAAAGGTTCATCAGATGAATTATCCTAAGGAGAGAGACTGAAGGATTAGCCCTTTTCAGGAGTTTAGAAGAGGGATAGTCTCAATTAAACAATGGTAATATTCTTAGTGGACTCATCAGAGTTGAAACTGAGAGGCTGTTTCACTTAGATGGACAATCAAGATAGACTAGATTTATTATTTATCACATGTACATCGAAACATACAGTGAAATACATCGTATTGTTATAAATCAAATCAACCAGGATTGTGCTGTACTATCACAGCATGCCCAGAACTCACTAACCCTAACCATACTGTGATAAACTATACATATATATGTTGTAACTGGGTTACCTGTCTGGACACGCCCCTCTGCTGACTGCTCCTGTGGCTCCTCCCACAAATCCCTGAATAAAGGCGATTTAGCCATTGCTCCTCCTCTCAGTCCAGGGGCAGACACTCAGCATGGTGGAGGTCACATTTTACTGCTAATAAAAGTCTTTCAGTATTTACTCTACTTCCAGTCTTTTAGAGTTATTGATGGTGCATCACATACGTCTTTGCATTGTAACTTACGGTCTCAAGGAGTTGGGCATTTAGAACTAGTTAATTAGAGCTTTATTGTCATTGCTAAGAACAATAAAATTGCAGTGCTTCTCTGTTCTGTGCAAAACAACACTCTGGCAATTCAATTACTAAAACCACAATGACTAAATTTAAAATAATGTCTGAGCTATTTTGAGTGACATCTAAGTTACAGCTGAATTAAAAACAAACAAATCTAAAATGGGGCATTGTTCAGTTGCACGACAGCCTTGGGGAAAAAGCTATTTTTCAGTCTGGATGTCCGTGCTGAGATGTTCCTGTATCTCCTGCCGGGTAGTAGGAGATTGAACAGGTGATTACTAGGGTGGGATGAGCCCATCACAATTTTGCAAGCCAGCTGTAGACATCATGAGTTGTAGATGGCATCCATGTCTGGTAGTTGTGTCTCAATGATATTCTGTGCAGAACTAAGATATGAAATTTTGTTACTCATGGGAAACTTTGGAATTCTCCATCCCAGAGGCCAACGAGTTTATTACAGGTTGAGGTCAAAAGATGGTTGCTTGATAAGAGAGGTAAAGTGTATGAACAGTGTGAGGAAGAGAGGCCACGGAGCAAATGGAGGATCTAAATCTCAGTAACTGTACTGTACGGTGGTTAGCATTGCTCTCCAGTGACCCCAGATTTAATCTTGGCTTTGAGTGCCTTCTGTGTAGAGTTTGCATGCTTTCTCCGTGACTGGGCTTGGTGTCCTTTGGGTGTTCAGCTTTCCTCTCACATCACAAAGGTGTGCTGCACGGCAACCATAGTGTACCTCTTCGTGCCCGCAAGTGGCAAAAGAACAGAAGGAGGAGTGTTGGCCGTGCCTGAGAGATAAAAGGGGGAATGGGGCTGAAGGAATTGTCCTACTGGGAGCTGGCATGGAGGTGGTGGGTCAAGTGACGTCCATCTGTATTGTAACATGTAACACAATCTTACCAGATAGGAGAGCAGACATCAGTGCATCTTCTAACATCTCTGTTCCTATCTGTCACTTGTGCCCCCCACTGCAATAGTCAAGCACCCACATCAGAGTCACCAGACCAGAGTACACAAGAAACCATAATGCACAAGAACCTCATGAACTAATGTTCCCAACAGATAATTAAAGCACACTGATACCGATATAGGAGAGGAGAGGTATGAAAATAAAAACAAGCTTTCAGAACAAAAAACTGATCAAAACTCAGTTGTTCAATCTTTCTGAAAGTAATATAAATACTTCAGAAAAAAATGACTGATTAAAAGAAATGATTAAAAAAAGACACAAGGAACATGATATTAAAACATATGTTGCAAATATCAAGTCATACGGGCGTATTGCCAAATTTATAGTTCTAAATTCTAATGCATATAGCATTGGAGATAAGGCAAATGAATCCAAAAAAAACTGTCAGAGACTAATGCGTTGGCCTTCATTAAGGTCATGGCTGGCAACTCAGGAACGCAGGTCTTCATCTTTGCCTAGTACCAAGCAATTGGGAATGTAAAGTACAGGAACCACAGGAAGATTGATAAGGAAAAGCAAGGATCAAGGATCATGAATGTGAGCAGGCAACATAAGCATCCTGGCGCAGCCTCTAGAAGTGGAGATGGATGCTAGCTTTTCTACGAGAAGTTAATGGAGCTCTAGTTGTAGGAAGGATGTGATTAAGCTGGGAAAGGTGCAGGAAAGGTTCACAAGGATGTAGCCAGTAATGGACAGCTTGAATTAAAGAAGAGGCTGGATAGACTGGGGTAGTGTTCTCTGGAGTGTTGGAGGCTGAAGAGTGAACTTATTGAAGTTTATAAAGTCAAGATGTGAATAGCTAAGGTAATTAGTCAACGCGGGGGGGGGAATGAATTAAAACTAGAGGGCATAGGTTTAAGGTGAGACCATTTTTTCCACACGGATGGTGGTAGGTATAAGGAACAAGCTGCCAGAGGAGATGGTTCGGCTGTTTCAGTAATTCCACAAAATGAGTTTCAATGGCATTTCAAAGATACTAAACTGAAGCCTACAGATATCAAACTATACTGGGGAAAAGATAATTCCTGCAGGAATGCCATTCCTAACTGAACTACAACAACCAACAAGCCACATTAAGTTTGTATGTGGTAAAACAGGAGGGGTCAGCATTGTGGGGACATGATTGGCTGAGGCAACTTGATTGAAAGATTCACCCACCATTTGGATACCACATCATCTGTAATACAGTCAACTGAAGGCAAGTTAAGAAAGGTACGAGAGATGCCACAACTGGCCTCATGCTGTACCCCATGAACCATTGCCCAACAGAAAGCAAACAGGTGCTGGCTTGAGAATACTCCAGCGAGACCATTTTTTCCACAGAGAGGCTGGTATGTGAGGGTGGTAGTATTTAATATTTCAGTAAATGGACCTTCCCAAAATCAAGATGCACACCCTTGAAAGAAGAAAAAGGAAGATGAGAAAAAGAAAAATAAGTTGAAAAGGAAGGCAGAGATAGAGAGAAAGAACGTGAGTGACAAAGAGAGAGACATTAAGGGAGAGAAGAAATGTGAGAAAGAAAAAGATAGAAAAAGAGGCCGATGCTGGGAGAGAAGCAAGGATCAAAGCAGGTCCAGGGAGAAGAGCTGAAAAACGTACAAGAAAGGTGGCTACCACTCTCAGAACCACTTCTTGCAGTCTCAGTCAACTCCCACAATCACCACGGAGGAGACTCCAGAACCTGAGATTGTCTCACAGCCACAAGACTCACCATTATCCCACAAGAGTAAGAAATCCATCACAGCCATTAAATCTTCAGGCCAGAATGGGACAATTTAAAATTTACTATGCTGTGGATGTACGGTATATATAGTAGTGGCATTATATAATATACTGTGTATATTGTTAAGATGTATTCTATATTGTGTTGGAGTTTATAGCTAAGCAGGGAGGAGTGTTGAGTATTTACTATTTCAGTAATATTGTATATATGAACTATTTGATTAAGCATTCATATTCATTTAAATAATTCACTACGAATTGCATGTGTCATCGCGCTACCATTCCTTGCTTAACGTAAAGAACAAACTATTTTGGACTATCCACCTTTTCCTTTACATTAGTTTTATGTTTTGAAGTTAAAAAAACCTAACAGATATAATTAAAACACTTGAAAGGTATTTGAAGACATTCATAGCTAGGAAAGGTTTAGAGGGTTATGGGCCAAATGCAGGCCAATGGGATTAGGAAGCCACCTTGGCTTGGTGTCCATCACCGTCATCCCCTCAGTACTAATCAAAAAGCTTTGAAACTGGTGCCTCTGTACTTTCCCCTGCAGTTGGGCTTCTTCATCACCACAGTAGATAGCGAATGGTGATAACATCTCCTCCTCACTGACAATCAACGTCTGCACACCTCAGTGATGTGTGCTTGCCCCACTGCTCTACTCTCTCTCTGCACTCACGACTGTGCGGCACAGCTCAAACGCCAACCACAAATTCACTGATGGCACCACTCAGATTGTCACGAGGAGCTGCACAGGAGTGAGACAAACTGGCTCTTCGAGCAGTGTTCAAAGGTTTCAAAGGTACATTCAATGTCAGAGAAATGTATACAATATACATCCTGAAATGTTTTTTCTTCACAATCATCCATGAAAACAGAGAAGTGCCCCCAAAGAATGAATGACAGTTAAGTGTGAAAATCCCAAATATCCCCCCTCCAGCTACCCTCCCTCCCACGCGTAAGTGGCAGCAAGCAACAATTATCCCTCCCCGACCAGCAAAAAAAAGCATCGGTACCCGCCACCGAGCACGCAAGTGTGAGCAAAGCCACAGCAGTACTCCAAAGACTACTTGCTCATCTGGCATTTGACATACCACAGGCTCTCTCTCTCCCTGATAAGGGAGAAAGGGATGTCTCTGTTTCACAGCGAGAGCACAGCAATCTTGCACTGAATTCGACAAGATCAAGGAATTGATTGTCGACTTCAGGAAGAGGAAAACGGAAGAACACGCGTCTACCTTCACTGTGGGGTCAGCAATGGAAAAGATGAACAGTTTCAAGTTCCTGAGCATCAACATCTCAGATGATCAGTCACTCAAAGGGTGGTGGGGATATGGAATGAACTGCCACAGGATGTGGTACTAGCAGGTACAATTTCAATATTTAAAAATATTTGGACAGCTACAGAGATAGGAAATATTTATAGGGATGTAAGCCAAATGCAGGAAAATATAATTAGCTCAGTTAGACACTTTGGTCAGATTTCCAGATTTCAAAGATAAAGCAGTGAGAAAAATAAGTGTGGAGATCAGAGAAGATTGCTGCAAAGACTGTTTTAAACAGCTTATGTGCCAAAGGTAGCGAATTCCTTGTATATGAACGGTACAGTGTTCTAGAATATATGTTCTTCCATCAACATCAATACAGGATATGCAGCCCCCATGGGAAAAAAAACATGGATTCTGGTCTGGGACCTTATTATTGGAGCTTGAAAGGTTAATTGCTTCTCTCTCCACAGACACTGCCTGACATGCTGGATGTTTCCAGTACTTTCAGATTTCCAGCATAGTTCAGTAATGAATAACGAGCCCCAATCAGTTAGCAACAATGATAAGGAACCAATAGGTCAGATGCAAAGCAGGTCCGCACTCCAGACGTGCACCCTTTTGGGCAACTAAGCAGATGGAGGAGAAGTTTCCCTGTACTGTTCCATCTCCCATAATGGTGGACGTCAATACAATTGAAGCATCCAAACAGATAATCCATCGAAGTCTCCCTCTGAGTTTTCTCCCATCACAGAAAAGAGTCTTCAGGCATATTAAGTTTGTAGAACATAGAACAGTACTGCACAGTACAGGCTCTTGA
Organism: Mobula birostris; assembly: GCF_030028105.1. NCBI lineage: Eukaryota > Metazoa > Chordata > Chondrichthyes > Myliobatiformes > Myliobatidae > Mobula > Mobula birostris. The sequence continues at coordinate 51,258,760 of NC_092378.1, read as the reverse complement.
GCCCATGAAGTTGTGCTGACCTTTTAACCTAGTCCAAGATCAATATAGCCTTTCCCCACCACATAGTCCTCCATTTTTCTACCATCCATGTGCCTTTCTAAGAGTCTATAAAATGTCCCTAACGTATCTGCCTCTACCACCACCTTGGCATGGTCTTCCCCACACCCATCACCTTCTGTGTAAAAAAACTTGCCTTTCACATCCTCCTTATATTTCCTACCAATCATCTTAAAATTATTCCCCCCAGTATTAGTTATTTCTGTCGTGTCTCTGGCTATCCACTCGATCATGTACACCTCTACCAAGTCACGTCTCATCCTCCTTCACTCCAAAGAGAAAGCTCTAGCCCGCTCAATCTCTCCTCATAAGGCACGTTCTCCAATCCAGACAACATCCTGCTAAATCTCCTCTGCACCGCTTTAAAGCTTCCACATCCTTCCTGTAATGAGGTGATGAAAACTGAACACAATATTCCAAGTGTGGTCTAACCAGGGATTTATAGAGCTGCAATGTTACCTTGCAGTTCTTGAACTCAATCCCCCAAATAATGAAGGCCAGCACATCATACGCATTCTTAACCACCCTATCAACTGGCGTAATACACACAAAGTACTGCAGGAACTCAGCAGGCCAGGTAACATTTATGGAAAAAAGTACAGTTGACGTTTCGGGCAGAAACCCTTCGGCAGGACTGGAGGAAAAAAGCAGCGGAGTAGATCAACAGGTGCGGAAACTGAGAAATCTTAGAAATAGACATCAGGTTCCCTTGGTTCCTCCACACTTTAAGAAACCTGCCGTTAATCCTGTATTAAATTCAACCTTCCAAAGCGAATCATTTCACACTTTTATAAATTGAACGCCATCCGTTTCTCAGTCCAGCCTTGCATCATCACTCCCGTTGTAACCTATGAGAACCTTATACACTCTGCTCGATATCAAGAAACCACTGCATGCACAAAATACCATAATATCTGCCATCCCAGTCAGATCAGGCTTTTCCCAAGTTGCTAAAGGTTTCCGGTATCTGCAGAATCTCAGACAGCATCAAATATTTGTGAAGCTGAATTAAAAGTGCCACTGGTCAGGCTGCGTCAGAATGACTGCAAAACCAGCACCCAGTGAGGAAAGTTGAAAATCATCAGGTCCTGGACACCCAATATGGCTAGTTATCACTCAGCAGTCAGCTCCCAATTACCAACAGAGTAATGGAATGTGACAGCAGCAGCTCCATCAATTAACACCTGCTAATAACCTGATGTTCACTTGGGTTCTGCCCGGATTACTTGGCTACACACCTCGTAGAAGCCTTGATCCACATATTGTCAAAAACTGTTGGTTAAATTATGCTGAGAGAGGGACTGTCCTCAGTCTCGTCAGGGAGCTACTGAATTACATCGAGCATTGCAACATAGTACAGACCCTTTAGCCAACAATGTTGTGCCGATGATTTAACATACCTTAAAATCATTCTAGCCCTTCCCTCCTGCATAGCCCCCAAATTTTCTATCATTCGTGTGCCTAGCTAAGAGATTCTTAAATGCCCCTAATGTGTCTGCTTTTACCATCACCTCTGGGAGAGTGTTCCACACACCCACCACTCTCTGCGTAAAAAACTTTTGTGACGAGAATACACATAAATTAAGATGTTTGCTGGCCTGGGCTTGCACCAGTGGCATCAGCAGTTGGTCTGCCACCTGTCCTCAGGGGAGGGAGAGATAAGGAACAATGAAGCAGCATTTGGAGATGTGTAATGAAGGGACGGGGGAGAGAGAGCTGTCTGGAGCAGCTCCCCCTTTGAACCCTGAACTGTCTGAAGTGATGGACAGGCGATCTGGAGATGTGTAATGAAGGGACGGGGGGGAGAGAGAGAGAGAGAGCTGTCTGGAGCGGCTCCCCCTTTGAACCCTGAACTGTTTGAAGTGACGGACAGGCGATACCCCAGCAGGGGGATAAAAAGGGACAGGTTCGCTAAGGCAGGACACACACGACACTCGAGGTAACGAGACCCTGGAAGCGGTGCGCCTCTCACAAGTCGGTGGGAAGTACCGAACCTTAAACGCACAGGGTGGAAAGGTACGATCAGCGGGAACCCGGTGTGTGTCCGCCCTTGCTTGGGTGCCGGGTTCACTGCAGAGGATCGACCGCATCTGGAGGAGGGGTCATAGTCGGTGACCTCAGGTGACATCACAAAGGACCCGCCCGAAAGCTGCTTGTGAGCAATGTCGCAGGTCTGTGAGTGGAAGCCGTTCTGAATGATCAGTCGTTCTCGTTCTCTCTCTCCCTCCCCCAACGTTGTCCATCGCCATGGCAATGATTACTGCGAACTGAACTAAATTGAACTGGACTTTGTGTCACTTTGAAATTGGTCATTTACCCCTAGACAACGATAGAGCTTGATTGATGCTGTTATCTTAATTCTGTGTACGTGTGTTATCATTGCTGAACTGTTGCATTTATTATCCTTTCGATTACTGTGTTGCTTGTTTCTTTAATAAAACTTTCTTAGTTCTAGTAATCCAGACTCCAACTGAGTGATCCATTTCTGCTGGTTTGGCAACCCAGTTACGGGGTACGTAACATAAGTGGGGTTCTTGTCCGCAATTTTGAACGCTAAATTTGGGACGGAGTAAATTGATTGGGTCAAAATTCCCGAAAGAAAGAAAAGACAAACAGCAGAAATGGAAGCTGAGGAATTTATAAAGGCGCCGACCTTGGAGGCATTAGAGGATGCCAGGAAATCGGAATTGGTAGCTGTGACCAAACTGTTGAATCTTACTAAGGGGAAGTCGACAATGAGGAGAGAGGAGATACACAGAGCTATCATAGAGCACTATGTATCTAAAGGTGTGTTTCCCCAAGGCGAGCTGGGGGTGGTGTCTATTGAAAAACCTGCTGGAGACGCGGTACAGGTGCAGCTTGAAAAACTGAGACTCGAGCACGAGTTCCGGGTACGACAGTTGGAGCGAGAAGAGAAAGAGAGGGACAGACAGTTACAGCGAGAAGAGCAGGAGACAGAGTTAGAAAGGCAAGAGAGAGAGAGACAGTTGGAGAGAGAAGAGAAAGAGAGAGAGAGGCAGTTGAGCGAGAAGAGAGGCAGTGGAGAAACAGAGGGAAAGGGAATTCGAGCTGGAGAAGTTAAGGTTAAGGGCAGAGCAGGGGCTAGTGCCGAACCAAGGTGGAGGGTTCCGGGCGACCCAGGAGGTTAGGCTGGTTCCCCCATTTGACGATACCGACGTGGATCGGTACTTCCTCCATTTCGAAAAAGTGGCTATAAGTCAGGACTGGCCGAGGGATAAGTGGGTTGTTTTACTTCAGAGTGTACTGAAAGGGAAAGCCCAAGAAGCTTACTCGGTTTTGTCCGCGGAAGATGCCCAGAGGTATGAGGTGGTGAAAGAGGCCATCCTCAGGATTTATGAGTTGGTCCCGGAGGCATACTGGCAGAGGTTCCGGAATGCGAGGAAGCAGTGAGACCGCACGTATTTAGAGTTTGCCCGTGAGATGCAGACATATTGTGAGCGTTGGTGCGCCTCGAAGGGGGTAGAGGGGGATTATGACAGACTGCTGCAGCTGATCCTGATTGAGCAGTTTAAAGGTTGTGTCCCTGAGGGTATGAGACCCTACCTAGATGAGAAGGAGGCAGCCACGTTAGCCGCAACTGCTAAGTTAGCGGATGAGTATGCTTTGACGCATAAAATGAAGTTTGCCCCGAGTAAAGGCTACCAGAAGGGTAGTCAGGACGGCGGGGAGAGTCCGCTGGAAAAGTCAGAAAGTAAGCCGGGGACTAGTGAGAAGGATAAGGTAGACCGGGAGCAGTCTGGCAGGTAATCTCCTGGGGTTGTCTGTTATAATTGCGGGAAAGTCGGACAATTTGCGTCCAGGTGCTTTGCCCCAAAGAAGGAGACGGGAAAAGGGAAGACAGCGATTTTGACTGGCTGTATCGAGCTGGTACATGAACCGCTAGGGAAGGACAGGTCTGCCAAAGTTCAGGAAGGGCGCGAGAGGTTTATCTCGGCCGGATTGGTGTCAGTGAAGGAGGGGTTAAAACCAGTTCCAGTGCGGATCTGGAGAGACACGGGAGCGTGTCAGTCACTAACACTGAAGAGTGTATTAGAGTTTAGCTCAGAGACCCAGACTGGGGAGGTAAAGGTCAAAGGTGTTGGGGAAGGGACAGAGTCAGTCCCTTTGCACCAGATACACTTAGAAAGCAACCTGGTCTCTGGACTAGTCATGATCGGGGTGAGGTCCGAATTACCGATGAAAGGTGTGGAAGTCTTGCTCGGTAATGACATCGCCGGGGGAATCGTGTTCCCAGTCGTGAGATTGACAGGTCAGCCTGCCAGCATTGAGGCCCCGCCCCTGGACTCACAGGTTCATCATGGGGCTGCGGTAGTGAATTTAGCTGAAACGTTTCTGCCAACCTTGTACGGGACGGGGGTAGAAAATGAAAAGAAGGAGTATAGTGAGACAAGAGGTAGTGAGGGAGCTGGGACAGACGTAGCAGTAGCCAGGAAAGAATTTGTGCAGACGCAGGAGCGAGACGAAGGGCTGATGGTTTTGGCAGAGACAGCTCTCTCTGACACAGCTTTAACAAGGGAACTAGTAGGCTATTGTGCGGAGGAGGAAGTGCTAAGGAAGAAAGGGAAATCAAGTACAGTACCCGCAGATGAGGAATGGGGGGTGGTGCAAAAGAGTTATGAGGATGAGATTTTTAACCTGGCCCACAAGGTACCCCCCGGTGGACATTTTGCGGTGCTGGAGGAAACAGTTGGTGGAATCATGAAAGAGGTTTACCGGCTGCCCAGGGGGGAGGATGTTATTGATTATGGCCGACGCGAACTGAGACGGTCACAGGCTTTTGATATGCTAACAAACCTAGTCGCAGTTAGCATGGAAATCAGTGAAGCTAGGGGCCCCCGATGAGAGAAAAAAACCATTTTGAAAAGATTAGTATGGGATCGATCAGATGGGGGAAGGCTATTGTTTTGGCCAGGTCTACTGATAAGGTCTCTCCCTTAATCCCCGAACAAAGCGACTCTTTAGAAGAAGTAATTAAACGACTCGCACCCGTGTGTTTGATTGTCCCGAGGCGATGCAAAGAACTAGGACGTTGGGTGGTGTCTGTTACAATAGGCCAGCCTAGTAAACAACATTCATATATAATGAGTAATTCAGTGACTAAAGGGCTGATGAACACAGAGGTGTGTATTGGCAATTTAATACGGCTGTCTGAAGCCAGCTTGATAGTGAACCTTGAAAAAAATGAGTTCGGCCACGCGAAGGTCACTTACCTGGGAATTGTGGTGACACAGGAGCAGCTGGCAGCGATGCAAGCTACCGTGCAGGCTATCGCTGACCTCCCAACCCCGACAGACAAGAGGGCCCTCAGAAGGCTCTTGGAGATGGTGGGGTACAGTAGGAAGTTTTGCAATAACTCTGCGGTCACTACCCCTCCCCCTCCTACTAAGCCTTTGCGAGAGAAAATTAAGTCGGAATGGGACGACCCTTATTATTGTGGTCCGGGACAAAACCAAATGAAAGGTTACATTGATCGCAATTCATCAGTGTTTTTGGCCACTATGAAGTTTGCTGAGTTGGAGCCTGGTCTAAGGGATTATTAATAACACATATAAAAGGAACAGAAAATGTGATGGCTGACTGTCTGTCAGGTATTGACAACTTCAAATTCTCTGTATTAGCCAAATAGCTGATAAAGATGTATATTTGTGTGTATCAAATGTACTCATGTTTGTAATTGTTACCCCGGTAAAAATCCTTAAAGGGGGGAAGTGTGACGAGAATACACATAAATTAAGATGTTAGCTGGCCTGGGCTAGCACCAGTGGCATCAGCAGTTGGTCTGCCACCTGTCCTCAGGGGAGGGAGAGATAAGGAACAATGAAGCAGCATTTGGAGATGTTAATGAAGGAGCCGTCAGTCTGGGTATTGTCAAGATCGGCTCCCCCTTTGAACCCTGAACTGTTTGAAGTGATGGACAGGCGATACCCCAGCAGGGGGATAAAAAGGGACAGGTTCGCTAAGGCAGGACACACACGACACTCGAGGTAACGAGACCCTGGAAGCGGTGCGCCTCTCACAAGTCGGTGGGAAGTACCGGGCCACAAACGCACAGGGTGGAAAGGTACGATCAGCGGGAACCCGGTGTATGTACACCCTCGCTTGGGTGCCGGGTTCACTGCAGAGGATCGACCGCATCTGGAGGAGGGGTCACAGTCGGTGACCTCAGGTGACATCACAAAGGACCCGCCCGAAAGCTGCTTGTGAGCAATATCGCCGGTCTGTGAGTGGAAGCCGTTCTGAATGATCAGTCTTTCTCGTTCTCTCTCTCCCTCCCCCAACGTTGTCCATCGCCATGGCAACGATTACTGCGAACTGAACTAAATTGAACTGGACTTTGTGTCACTTTGAAATTGGTCATTTATCCCTAGACAACGATAGAGCTTGATTGATGCTGCTATCTTAATTCTGTGCACATGTGTGGTTATCATTGCTGAACTGTTGCATTTATTATCCTTTCGATTACTGTGTTGCTTGTTTCTTTAATAAAACTTTCTTAGTTCTAGTAATCCAGACTCCAACTGAGTGATCCATTTCTGCTGGTTTGGCAACCCAGTTACGGGGTATGTAACACTTTACACAACATCCCTCTTATACTTTCCTCCTATCACTCTAAAATGATGTATTAGCCAATTCTGCCCTGGGAATCCACTCGACCTATCCCTCTTATCATCTTGTACACCTCTCGTCTTCCATCACTCCAAAGAGAAAAGCTACCAAACCTTTCTTCATAAGACATGCTCTCTAATCCGAGCATCACCCTGGTAGATCTGCTCTGCGCCCTCTCCGAAGCGCTTTCATGCTTCCTACAATGAGGCGACCAGAACTGAACACAATTTTCCAAGTGTGGTCTACCGAATCAGAGACATACCTTATAGAGCCATCCGTTTACAATAATCCTGACTTCTAGTCTCCCCGCATCCCCATCAATTCCCCTCAGATTCTACCACCCACAAACACACAGGGACAATTTGCAGTGGCTGATCAACCCACCACCTCGCATCTCTTTGGGACATGGGAGGAGACCACAACGTTCTGAGGAAACTCATGCCTCACTGGGAGAATATACAAACTCCAGGCAGACAATCCTCCAACAGGAACACAACCTTGTCAATGGGTTTGGAGGCTTGCATGCCTCAATGACCCACAGAGCTATGTTGGCTGGAATCAGGGCTTTATTCTTGGGCTCCTGGTAGGGTCACCCATGCCAAACAGGTCAAAGGGTAGAGGCCAGACTAAGAGCGATTCATTGGTCCTCCAGGTTTGGAGTTTCAGCTCGGGGCTCATAATCCTTACTGGTAAAACAGCTTTGTTATAGAAACAGCAATTAAGAACCCTTCCACGTCTGAGTGCAATGGTATTCCTGAGTCTCCAACTGGGACTTGTACGACTGACAGTTGTGAAAACCAAGAGGAAGCTACTGACATGGTGAAGGAAGCACTGAACATCCCCAGAGATGGAGGACCTTCATTGCTGCCCTGAACACCAGCGGCATAACGGCCAGTAAGTAAGTGCACAGACAATCCCAGGTCACTGTGGGGCCGTGACTCGACCTGCTGCATAACTGCTCTGTACTGACTGGTACAGTGTTGCACCAGGGTGGTGTGGGTTCAGTGGGGCACAGTGGTGCAGCCAGACATAGCTCCTGACCTGGCATGTTGGCATCTGGGTGGAGTTTGCATGTTCTATCCATGACAATGTGCCCTTCCCTATTTATCAATCTGCACTCCTCATAACTTTGTACACACCTATCAAATCTCCCCTTCTTCTCCTACGATCCAAGGAATACAGTCCTGACCTATTTAACCTCTCCCATAATTCAGGTCCTCAAGTCCTGGTAACATCGCTGTAAATTTTCTCTGCACTCTTTCCATCTTATTGACATCTTTCCCATAGATAGGTGACCAGAACTGCATACAGCACTCCAAATTTAACTTCACCAACTTCTTACATAACCTCAACATAACATCCCTACTCCTGTATTTAGTGCCCTGATTTATGGAGGCCAGTGTGCTAAAAGCTCCCTTTACGACACTATCTTCCTGTGACACCACTTCCATGGAATTATGGATCTGTATTCCCAGGTCCTTTGGTTCTGGGGTGTCCAGGGAGGGGTAGCATTACTGGTGAAAGGGCTTGTTGTGTCCACTCCTGAGCAGCTCCCTTCCTTCGGTCCCCACCAGACACCCCGCTCTCACCTGTAGCTCCAAATAGCTGTTTGCTTGTGACAGCGGCCACACCCCGGTACATCGCTTTGACAGGCAGTCTAAACCAGATAAGGGTAGCCGGTGGCCTCACACCCTGGTGAGATAGGGACATGCCTGTCCTAGCATATGAAGTCAGCTCTGGCAGACTGGGCGGATGAGATCTACTGTGAGATTAAACGTTGTGGTACCCCAGGAAGATGGTACTGCAGCACTCTGTGGTGAGCGAGGGCATGACAAGGCACAGAAGTCATGGTTGTATGCTGCAACCAAGCAACCCCAGTTTGTGAAGCTTGTTCGTGCCATTGGTCCCAGACTTCTAAGGTCAAGAGTGTGAAACTCCCCAGTGTAACAACTTCTCCACTATAAAAACTCTCCCACACGGGTTTCCTGTCATCGTCGGATATGAAGACAACCACCATTTCTAGGTCCTTTTGTTCTACTGCACACCTCAGTGCCCTACCGTTCATTGTGTAAATATGGGAAGGACAAGGCAAAAGATCAAGAAGCGTTAGTAAAATTGCACTCCCTGTGAATCTGGAGAAAGGTTATACCCCTCCAGGGTCACAACAAGCATGACGGAAGATGGAACACACCGCATCAGCTGTGTGCCATCTCCAGCATCTGCAGAATCTTTTGTGCTGATAATGGGAGTTGGTTCTGGCTATAGCCGGTCAGTCATTTCTGACCTCCATCATCACTTCAGGACAGCCTCAGGACAGTGCCCTATGGCCGCTATGTTCAGCTGCTTCATGACTGACCTTCCATTCAAAGGAAATTATATCAAAGCACAGACAGCGCGGTTCCAGCCACAGCTCCTCATAAAGAACCATTTCACAACAAGACCCGCACCAAGCTCAGGCCTGAAATGCAATGTTTGCCAGAAGCTAAAATGCTCTGGTGAGGAGGAATGATCAGCTCCTTCTACCATCCTCACGGTTTCCACATCATTAACATCCTGGGCATTACCACTGACCAAAAATTCAACTAAAGTAGCCACACTATATTAACAAATAAGCATTCCAGAGAATGTCCGCTGGTTACAAGGCACACCAGCAGCTGATGAATACTTCCTGTTTGCTTGGAGGAGTGGTGCTCCAACAGAAGTCAAGGTCATTTAAACAGGCACCTTACTTCAACCTGAATAATCATTCCTTTAACAAAGCTGCTTTCTAAGCTACCAACTGATGCCACCAGAAACAAAACAGCCAGCAGGCAAATGCTAGCATAAGATCATAAGACATAGGAGCAGAATTAGGCCATTCAAGTCCATTGTGTCTGTACTGCCGTTCACTCACGACTGATTTATTATCCATCTCAACCCCTATTTCCCTGCCTTCTCCCTGTGACCTTCGACACCCTTACTAATCAAGGACTTATCAACCTACGCTTTAAAAATATCTATTGACTTGACATCCACAGCTGTCTGAGGTAACAAATTCCAGAGATTCACTACCCTCTGGCTAAAGAAGTTGTTCATTTCTGTTCCAAAGGGATGTCCTTGTATGCCGAAGGTCTGCCCTTGGTCCTAGGCTCTCACAGTATTGAAAACATCCTCTCTATGTCCTCTCAATATTCTTGGCCTCACAGTATTTGATAAGTTTTGATCAGATCCCCTGTATTCTTCTAAATTCCAGCGAGTACAAGCCTAGAACTATCAAACGCTTCTCATACATTAACCCTTTCATTCCCAGATTCATTCTGTTTAATCTCCTCTGGTCCTTCTCCGATGCCAGGACACCCTTTCTTCGGTAAGGGGTCCAAAACTGCTCACAATACTCCAAAGTCTTTTTTAAGGCTCAGCATTTCATCCTTGCTTTTAAATTCTAGTCCCCTCAACACAACCTGCCCCCTCTACCTACCTTCGTCATCCAACTGCACCCTCTATTAAGTCATCCAAATTTATTGACGTATAACACTTCTCATACATTAACCCTTTCATCATTCCCAGAATGATTCTTTTTTATCTCCTCTGGACCTTCTCCAATGCCAGCACACCCTTTCTTAGGTAAGGGCCCTAAACTGTGATCCAAATCATTGACGTATATCACTCCACATACAAATAACATGAAAAGTAGCAGTCTCAACATCAAAGCCTGTGGAACACAACTAGTCACTGGAAGCACCAGAAAAGTCCCCCCTTTATTCCCACTCTTTGCCACTGACTCTCCTTTGTCCATTCTGCCTGTTATTTCCTGAAAGAATTCCAACAGATTTATCAGGTAAGATTCTGCCCTAAAGAAACCATGCTGACTTTGCCCTATTTTATCATGTTCCCCAGGACCTCATCCTTAAAGTGCACTCTAACATCTTGCCAACCACTGAAGTCAAGCTTGGTCTATCATTTTCTGTTTTTTGCCTCCCTCCTTTCTTAAAGAGTGGGGTGACATTTGCAATTATCCAGTTCTTCAGAACCATTTCAGAACCTAGTGATTCTTGAAAGACCACTACTAATGCCCCCACAGAATCTCTCCAGCTACCTCTTTCAGAACCTGGGGTGAGGTCCATTTGGTCCAGGAGATTTATCTACCTTCAGAACTTTCAGCTGTGCAAGCACCTTAGTGATAGCGACTACACCCATTTCTGCCCCCGACACTCTCAAGTTTCTGGCAAACTGCAGTGAAGACTGATTCAAAATATTCAGAGTTTATCCACCATTTCTTTGTCTCCCATTACTCCTGCAGCATCATTTTCCAGCCGTCCAATATCCATGCTTGCCTCTCTGGTACTCTTTATATATCTGAAAAAGCATCTGGTATCCTCTTTTATATCATTGGCTAGCTAACCAACATATTTGACATTTTTTCTCCTCATTGTTTCTTTTTATACCCTCTCCTTATTTCTGGATCCCACCTTCACCTGATTCGAAATATGCTGTGTCGTTACTGACAACAGGTCAAGGTCGTGGAACTTGCTGCCTGAGGAACTTACACCACAGAGATGTGTGGCATGTGGCACGGCTGGCTGCCTCACTGGTCCATCAGGCCGGGTTTGATCCCGCCCTCCGCCGCTGGCGGGGTGGAGCTGGCGTGTTCCACCGGCAACAGCGTGGATCTCCTCTGGTTGCTCAGCTTTCCTCCCCGTAGCCGTGCGGCTTGGTGGCTTAGTTAGCCACTTGGTGGGTAAATTGCCCCTGTTGCTTAGTTTGAGTGGCAGAATCTGGAGACAGCTGATGGAAATGTAGGCTTAGTAAAGTGGGATCATAGTAGAATTAATGTGAATGAGTGTTCAGTATTTCAAAGTGCCTGTTTGCATCCTGCTCACTCTTTAACAGTGGTAGAGAGGCTACCACGCTGGGCAGCAGGTGCAGACCTTGGCAATGACATACACCTTCTCTAAAATGAAGTATAATAGAAACATAGAAATCTACAGTATATTACAGCCCTTTGAGCCAACCATGTAACCTACTCTAGAAACTGCCTAAGATTTCCCTACTGCATAGCCCTCTATTTTTCTAAGCTCCTTGTACCTATTTAAGAGTCTCTTAAAAGACCCTATTGTATCCGCCTTTACCACCTTCACTGGCAGTGCATTCCACGCTCCCACCACTCTCAATCAACTAATATCATCCAACAGCAACACTCATATGATAGATCTAATACTAGGTATGGTGGGGGGAGGGAGATGAAGAATGACGAGGAACAAACTGAGGTATTAAATTTGGTTATGGCTGATTGGCGGCAAGAAGCAAGAAAAGTTACCTTCCAACCTTCAGCAATGGATGCCATGAATCTCCCCAGCCTTTTTCTTGTGAGATGGAAGGTGTTCTAAAAGATATTTAGTATTGTACAACATCAGAACATTTCCTCAAAGTGGGAATTCTGGTTTAAGTAAGTCGTCTTGACGTTGGTTACAAAGATCTTATCTTGAGGCAAAGCATAATGAGATTCCACAGGCTGGAAAGTAGTACTAATATAAGTGTAACAAAAGATGAGTGTGAAAGAAAGGTTGCAATGGATATGGAGGACAATATTAATGGTTTCTTCAGGTACAAGAGGAGGAGAGTGGTAAGAAGCATCTCAAGCCACTTAACAGGAGATGACATTTGATGTCGTTGGAACCTAGGAAATGCTAGAATGACTAAACAACTGCTTTACATTTACTCTTTGCAATAGCGAATGAGAATATCAGAGGTAGGAGGGAAAACAATATGGGGTCATAGAACAATACAGCACAGAAACAGGCCCTTCAGCCCATCTAGTCTGTGCCAAACAATTAGTCTGCCTGGTCCCATCGATCTGTAATTGGACCAGAGCCCTGTATAACCTTCCCAACCTTGTTTGTTCATTCATTATGTGCCATGTGGTATGACATGGATGATCATGGTCTTTCAATGACCATAATTGTTCTTGGCAAATTTTTCTACAGAAGTGGTTTGCCATTGCCTTCTTCTGGGCCGTGTCCTAACAAGATGGGTGACCTCAGCCGTTACCAATACACTTCAGAGATTGTCTGCCTGGCGTCAGTTTTCACATATCCAGGATTTGTGATAGATAGATAGATAGATACTTCATTGAACCCAATGGAAATTACAGTATCACTGTAGCATTACAAGTGCACAGATATACAACTATACAAATATTAGGAGAGAAGTAAGAAAGAATAAAAATTAAGTTACCTCAAACAGTCTAACAGGAGGGGGTATCACTTCCCTGGCTATAGATTGGCTCATTATAGAGCCTAATGACCGAGGGTAAGAATGACTTCATATAGCACTCTTTGGAGCAGCACAGTTGTCTTAGTCTATTACTAAAAGTGCTCCTCTGTTCAGCCAAGGTGGCATGTAGAGGATAAGAAACATTGTCCAGAATTGCCTGGATTTTTCATAGGGTCTTTTGTTCTATCACAGCCTCCAGTGTGTCCAGTTTGACTCCTATAAAAGACCCAACCTTTCTAATCAGTTTATTGAGCCTGCTGGCATCACCCGTGTTGATGCCATTGCCCTAGCACACCACCACATAGAAGATTGTACTGGTGACAACAGACTGGTAGAATGTGTGAAGGAGAGACTTGCATACTCCAAAGGAACTCAGTCTCCTCAGGAAGTAGAGGTAACTCTGACCCTTCTAGTACATAGCCTCTGTGCTGGTGCTCCACTCAAGTCTGTCATCCAGGTGCACCCCCAGGTACTTTGTCTTCACTACATCCACATCCTTACCATCAATAGTAAAAGACCTAGTCTTCCTAAAGTCCATCACCATCTCCTTTGTCTTACTGGTGTTGAGGTGCAGATATTCAGCTTGCACATTTGACAAAGTCCTCCACCAGGGCCCTGTATCCATCCTCCTATCTTTATACACTTAACTATTGCTGAGTCATTAGGAGAATTCCTGCAGATGACATGACTCGGTGGTGTATCTAAAATCCAAGGACTTTAGATACAAGAAGCCAGCCTATACACGCAAACATGAGAAAATCTGCAGATGCTGGAAATTCAAGCAACACACACAAAATGCTGGTGGAACTGACGAAGGGTCTCGGCCCAAATCGTCGACTGTACTTCTTCCTATAGATGCTGCCTGGCCTGCTGCGTTCCACCATCATCTTGTGTGTGTAGCCAGTCAATACAGTTCCCTGTGGGACCCCGGTGCTGCTTATAGCCATGTCTGACACACAGCTTTGAAGCTGCACAAACTGTTGTCTACCAGTCAGGTAGTCCATTATCCAGGATACAATGGAAGTGCATTGAATGGAGCTTCTCCCTCAACAATGAGGGCTGTATGGCATCGAAGGCACTTGAGAGGTCAAAAAACAAGGTCCTCACAGTGCTGCCTTGCTTATCCAGATGGGAGTAGGCTCTATTCAGCAGGTAGATGACAGCATCGTCAACTTCATTGTGCCCCTGGTTGGCAAATTGCAGGGGATCGAGGGTTGATCTGACCAGGATTCAGAGGTAAGCAAGGACCAGCCTCTCTTAGGTCTTCATGATGTATCAGGTCAGGGCCACTGGACGGTAGTCATTCAAGGCTTTTGGTTAGCCCTTTCTGGATACTGGGACCACACATGACATTTTCCACACAGTCAGGACCCTTTCCAGGCTAAGGCTCAGATTGAAAATGTGCTGGAAAACTCCACACTGCTGCTCAGCACACTCTTTCAGGACCTTGGGGTTCACACTATCCGGTCCCAATGCTCTGCCATGTCTGAGTTTCCCCAGAGCCCTTCTCACCTGCCCTAGCAGTGAAGGGGAGTCCATGACGGCTGGGGAGTTGGTGGAAGGTGGGGACTGGGGAGATGAAGATCGGAACAATAGCCATTGGTATGTGGAAATGTGGGATGGTAGGTGTTGGGCAAGGAGGGGGTGTAGACAGTGGTAGCCTGTGTTGTTCATCCACGTGTTGAACTGGAGGGATGAGGAGGAAGATGGGGAGGCATTGGTGCTTAGAGAGCATTGGGTGCCTCGGCACCTGGATTGGTGTGCTGGGGGTGGTGGGTGGTTGTGAACAGGGTGGTAATTGTCAAACTTCCGAAGAATTGGTTTAACTCACTAGCCCATTCGCAGCTGCATTCCGAGGCTCTACAGCTAGGCTAACTGAAGCCAGTGATGTTCTTCATGCCTCTCCACACCTCCCATGTGCTACTCTTCCCAAGCTTGTTCTCTAGCTCTCTCCTCTATTCCTCTTTAGTCACCTTGATCTTCTTCTTTAGCTCCCTCTGGACATGTTCCGACTCCTCCCTGTCTCCTAATCTAAAGATTCTCTTTTTGTGGTTGAGAAGAGCCTTATGTGCACCAGCTGCTCATACGACCATCCACCACTTGCTCCCATGGCTTCAAATGACCCTGATCAGGGGTGCTACACCTTGCCCAAGGGCAACTTCCAGGTTAGCAGAGGGAAGGAGTGCCTTACACCTCCTTTGGTAAAGATGTATCCCTACCCCGCCACCTTTGCACCCAAGGACCTATTCAAATGTTGAAATTGAACTTCCACTGGCAGCTCATTTCACACTCTTACCGCCCTCTAATTGAAGAAGTCCCCCTCATGTTCCCCGTAAACATTTCACCTTTCATCCTTAACCGTATGTGTAACGGTATCATATGTGTAACTAGGAGCCGTGCACAATTCTGATTTGATGGAGACAGCCGTGAGAAGCACGGAGGAACACCTGGAGAAACTTCTGAAATGCCCGCTTCGCTGCCGCTGCTACTGTGCGATCGAGAACCTCCGGAGGGGAGGGCCCCAAATCCTTGGCTTTGCCTATTGCCTGTTGCCGGGGCTGGGGTCAAAGCGCTCGGCAGAGACGGTGCTCGGTGCTTGGTGTCGGAAAGCTGGTCGGAGGTTTGGAGTTTTTCTGACGGACTCGGAGTCGGACTGTGGTCGGATACTTCCAGGATGCTGCATCAGCAAGTTGGTGAAGCTGGAGGTTCACCATCTGCGTGAGATGACGGGAATTTCCAGAGGTGAGATTTTTTACCGTGCCCATGGTCTGTTCTCTATCAAATTACGGTATTGCTTTGCACTGTTGTAACTATATGTTATAATTACGTGGTTTTTGTCAGTTTTTCAGTCGGTTTGTCATGTGTTTCTGTGATATCATTCTGGAGGAACGTATCATTTCTTAATGCATGCATTATTAAATGACAATAAAAGAGGGCTGCGTGTCCTCATAATCTAATCTAATCTAATAACCCATGACCTCTAGTTTTAGTCTCACACAACCCTGTGGAAAAAGCCTGCTTGCATTTACCCTATCTATCTGTATACCTCTATCAAACTTCCCCTCATTCTCCAGGAAATAAAGTCTCAACCTATTCAACCTTTCCTGTAGCTCAGGCCCTCGAGTTCTTAGGTCCTCTCTCCCAATATACTTAAAGTAAATTCACAGCGACATTGGAAAGATTGAAGATGGAGAAATCAACCATTATTAAACACATTTGAGTAAATTTGATGAGTTAATCATGACATTTCAAGATTCCTGATACAAGATCTAAAAATGACATTGTAAGAGATACTAAAGTTAATAATAACAAAGATAATAACGGTTATTATAACAGAGTGCTGAGGCAATCAGAGAAAGTCTTATAAAGGGAAAAGTCTGTCACACAAAGCTGGTCACATTCTTGAAATGTGATCGATGAAGGACTGCTTCAGAATATTTCTTTCAAAGACTTTTAGAAGGCATTTAAGGTTCTATAAAATGGGGCTGATAATAAATGATGAAAATGCAAAGCATTAAAGGCATTTCATTGCGTTAAATAAAAATTAATCAAAAGGGAGTGATAATGAGTGCAGACAATAGTGAAAAACACTGGTCACATTCTGCCAAAGATCTAGTCTAGGACTCCAGCTTCTTACTATGTTTATAAGTAAGAGGTTATTATATCTAAGTTTCCTGGCAATACCAAGTTAGGAAGTACGGTGCACAGTACACATGGAAGACGAAGTACAGGTCAAAGTACGTTGGATTGAGAGAGTGGGTAAATGGTGGAAATCATTATGGGACAGTGTGTGAAATCATTTCCAGTGGACCAAAGCAAGCATTCAAGGTAATTCCTGAAGAGCAAGCAACCAGGAACAGACCGTGAGCGGAACGTTTGAGGATTAACTGATAACTAACGGAACGGCCTAAAAAAATAAGCTAACTGAATGTTGTCTTTTAACACAACATGTAGAGAGTAGAAAGGTACTGCTATACAAAGCTTGTTATATCTTGTTTAATGTGCTGTATTCAGTTCTGGACACCAGACCTCACAATACACGGACACTGGAAGAGATGCAAAGTGGATTTGTCAGAATTATATTGGGTCCAAACAGATTATATATCACCCACTTGTAGTTCTCCAATTAAAGGTAGAGTAAATCAGGTACTGTTGATGAAATCATCTGGAGAGATGTTTTTTTCTCTCTTTCTTCTCTCTCTCTCTCTCTCTCTCTCTCGAAGGTGGGTCTTAGAACAGGGGATTATATTGCTATAATTAAAGCTAAGCCATCGTGTGCTGACAGAAGGAAGCTTTTCGTCAGCGAGGCCAACTCTCATCTACAAATATTCACCTTCAGAAAGCTACAGAGGAAAACACAGAACGTATAACCGCACTGCACAGCACAGGACCTTCGACCTACAATGTTGTGCCAATCTTTTAACCCACACCAAGATCAATCCAACCCTTCTCTCCCACGTAGCCCTGCATTTTTCTTTCATCCATGTACCTTCCTAAGAATCTCTTAAATCTCCCTCATGTATTAGCCTCTAACACCACCCCGGCAGTGCATTCCATGTACTCACTACTCCCTGCGTGAAAATCCTACCCCTATACTTTCCTCCAATCACTTTCAAAGGATGTTCTCTTGTATTATCCATTGCTGCCCTGGTGAAAAGTGCAGGCCGTCCACTCTATCTGTGCCTCTTATCATAATATACATCTCATTCAAGTCCCTTCATATCCTTCTTCACTCCAAAGAGAACTCTATTTCACTCAACCTTTCCTCATATGTTCAATAATTCAAGCAGCATCCTGGTCAATCTCCTCTCTAATGCTTCCACATCCTTCCTACAACGAGGCAATGAGAAACTGAATACAATGCTCCAAGTGTGGTCTAACCAGAATTTTATAGAAATGCAACATTAGCTCACAGGTTTTAGACTAACAACATGACCAACTAACAAAGGCCAACACACCTTACGCCTTCCTAACCAGCCTATCAACTTGTGCGGCAACTTTGAGAGATCTATGGACTTGGACCATAAGATCTCTTGGTTCCTTCGCACTGCTATGAATTCTGCCATTAATCCAGTACTATACTATCAAGGTCGACTTTCCAAAGTGAACCACTTCATACTTTTCTGGATTAAATTCCATCTGCCACTTCTCAGTCAGCTCTGCACCTTATCAGTGTCCTACCACAGCGTTCTGCACTACCCACACAGTAGCAACCTTCATGGCGTCTGCAAATTTAATAACCCACCCTTCCACTGCCTCATCTAAGTCAATTATAAAAATCTCAATGAGCAGAAGTCCCAGAACAAATCTCTGTAGAACACCACTAGGCACAGGCCTCCGAGCAGAATACCCTCCACTACCGTCCTTTGCTTTCTGAATCCATGCAGCCAAGTTTCTCTGGATTCTATACCTCCTGATTTTCTGAGACTGCATGGCCATTAATATGATATCTGTTATAGAGGTTTTTAGGAGAAGAGGGGTAACATATTCAACCCCTTGAGTTAGCTCCGATCTTCAATTACAGCTGCTAACACCTTCCTCGAACTCAATCCTTCAATGTCAATTTCAATTTCCCTTTCACAGCAGCTACTGGGGTGGGGGCGGGCGCGGGGGTGTCTGTAGTATAATCCCATCACAGTGAGTTCAATCCTATTAAATCAATTTTTTTTTGTAAATAGATTAAACTACAAAACACAGAAATTATCCAAGGCACCCCTACAGCCCTTTGTACGTCAATGCTCCTAAGAGTCCTGCCATTTACTGTAAACTTCCTTCTTAATTTTGACCTCCCAAAGTGGAACACCTCACACTTGTCACTACTCTGCCCACATTTCCAACTGGTCAATACCCTACTGAACAGGACAAACTTCCTCACCATCCACAGCTCTACCTATTCTTGTGTCATCTGCAAATTTACATGACAAATTTCAAATACTGCAGGCATATCGCAATTCAATCACAGTGCGACACCCATTTCCCAAGTCTACAATATCCGTAGACTCACACACTACCTCCATAACAATTGACACTCTAAAACGTTCACTAACTCCTACGTAACAACCAGGATATAAATACTAGGATACAGGCTTGAAAACCATTGCTTTGTTAGACTGGGAACTAGAGAGATTAAAGAGAGATAATCTTTACTTGTCACATGTACATCGAACCATACTGTGAAATGCATCGCTTGCGTCAGATCAAATCAGTGCGGACTATGCTGGGGGGGTGCAGCCGGCAAGTATCTCTGTGCTTCCGGCACCAACATAGCACGCCCACAGGTACCTAACCCTTACTCGTACGTTTTTGGAATGTGGGAGGAAACCAGAGCATGCGGAGGAAACCCACGTGGTCATGGGGAGAACATACAAACTCCTGTCAGACAGAGGCAGGAATGGAACCTGATCTCGCAGCTGGCACTCACTGCTACGCCACTGTGCCGCCATATATATTGCACCAATATCAGCAGGCAAGTGAATGAACTGCATGGGGTACAATTATAATACATGACAGGGTATATAAAATCATGAGAGGCATAGATAGGGTACACAGAATCTTTCTTCTCCCATAGTAGAAATGTCAAAACCGAAATGGCATAGGTGTAAACTGAGTGGGAAGATTTGAAAGGGGAATCTGAGGGTTAATTGTTTTCATCTAGAGAGTGATATATGGAACGTGCTGGCAGAGGAGAAGGTGGAATCAGATATGCTTAAGAGGCAGGACGTTGGAGGACAGGGACCTAATTAACAGAGACAATGGGGATTATTATAATGGGAAAATCAGCCAGCATGAGCATAGTGGGCCGAAGGGCCTGTTCCTGTGCTGTACAACCTCATGATACCAAGATCATGGAGGGTAAGACAAGGAAAGTTGGCCTAGTGCACGTTAGAATAGTTGTGCGCCCAGTTGTCCAGCTAACAGTGCCTTTACCACACAGCTCTGAATACCTAGATCCGATCCTCACCTCAGATTCTGTCTACGTGGCGTTTGTACGTTCTCCATCTGCCTTTTGGGTGCTCTGATTTCCACCTATGGAAATATTGTTGGTTGATCGGTGACTACAAATTGCCATCTGTCTGGATGAGTGGTATAATACGGGGAAGAATAGAAAATGCAGGAAGAATTAGTGGGATTACTGTCGGTTTAAAGTAGTTGCACAATGGCTGGCATAGACTCTGTGGGCCTTTCTCCACACTGCATGACACAATGAGGGGTTATTTTGAGTGTGTCCTGACCATAGTTTGACTGACAAGGAATGACCCGATTTAAACGTTGGCCTAGACGGACTGAAAAGGCAGGGCGTTGGGACCGGAGGGGAGAGTCAGGCTGGTTCTGCTCGCTGCTTGGCAATGTTCTTGCCCGGCTCTTTGCTGCACCGAAGCTGAGGCTGTGGGCCTGCTCCACTTGCACTGGGGTTTGTGCCTGCAGCTTCCACAACACTTGCTTTGCCAGGGGCTGCATCGGAGCTGAGGCAGTGGGCCTTCTCCTGCTCTGGGCTTGGTGTCTGAGGACACTCTTTTGTTTAAAATGCCACGTGCTTACTTATGATGTTTGAACGACTTATTTCTTTTTCTCTCACTGCACAGTGGATGTTTATCAGTCTTTCTTTTAAATGAGTTCTTTTGGGTTTCTTGTTTTGTGGCTGCCTGTAAGGAGATGAACCTGAAGCTTGTATAATATATACATAATTTGAAAACAAATGTACTTTGAGCTTTGAAGGAACAGACACAAGCAAGGGAACTTCCAAGACACAAGAGATCCTGTAGATGCCGGAAATCTTGAGGAACGCACAGATGCACGATGCTGGAGGAACTCAGCGAGTCGAGCAGTATTTATGGAGGGAAGTAAATAAGGGTATTTCTATCCAACTGGACCTGAAGCTGAATCAAGCCTCAGAATACATGGACAACTCTTTAGAACAGAGATGAGGAGGAATTTCTTCAGTCACAGGGAGTCTGTGGAATTCATTGCCACTTTCAGCTGTAGAGACAAGTCACTGGATACATTTAGGTTCTTAGGTTTGTAAGTTCTTGATTAGTGAGACATCAAAGCTTATGGGAGAAGGCAAGAGAATGGGGCTGAGGGGGATAATAAAGCAGCCATTATCGAACAGTGGAGCAGACTAAATGGGCCAAATGGCCTAATTCCGCTCCAATGACATGGCAGAGCAATCACATATCCCACTAGTGTTCTCTGTAACCTCTCCCCCAACCCCCCATTCCCACTAGTTACTGAAGATTCTACCCCTCATCAATGCATGAGGGGCAAATTTGCATAGCCAAGTAACCTACCAACCCACAAGTCTTTGGAATGTGGCAGGGAACCACAGTGCCCGGGAAAACCCATGCAGTCACTGGGAGACAACAGGAATTCTGCAGATGCTGGAAATTCAAGCAACACACATCAAAGTTGCTGGTGAACGCAGCAGGCCAGGCAGCATCTGTAGGAAGAGGTGCAGTCGACGTTTCAGGCCGAGACCCTTCGTCAGTCACTGGGAGAATGTGAAAACTCCACATAGAGAGCACTGATGGTGATTAGGTTTGAAACTGAGCCTCTGGAGCCGAGAGCTCAAGTAGGCCACTCAGCCCCTCGTGAGGTTGCTCTGCCATTTAATAGGGTCACAACTGATGGAAGTTATACAGTTCCCAGCCACATGCAATAACAGCTCAAGTGTAAAAAGCTAAGCCAAGTACTTGAGTGTGTGGAAGAGAACAATAACTTGGGGGATGTGGAACAAGGCAAAATGCAAGAGAAAAGCTACTCCGAACTGATTCTACGACCTCCAGACTCACTTTCAATGAGTCTCTACAACTCATGTTCTCAGTGTTCTGGTTGATGGAACAGTTTGTGTTGTTTTACACATTCGCACAAAATGCTAGAGGAATTAAGCAAGTCGGGCAGCATCTATGGAGGGGACACAGTTGATATTTTGGGCCAGAAAGGGTGTCAGACTGATGTGTCAACTATTTATTCCCCTCCATAGATGCTGACTGATGTGCTGAATTCCTCCAGCATTTTCTGTGTGCTGCTCAAGATATTCACCATCTGCAGAATCTCTTGTGTTTATTTTTTTCGCAGTTTGTTTGCAGTCTTCATCTGTTTATGTATATTTTTTCATAAATTCTATTGGATTTTGTCCTGGAAATGCACATCAGTAAAATTAATCTCAAGCTGGTATTTGGTAACATATGCACTTTGACAATAAATTTACTTTGAACTTTGAACTGTTGGTCAATCAGAGAGCAAAAGGAAGTGAGGTTTAGAAATGAGTGCTGACTGTCATCCCAGGAGTCCCTGATGGAAGACAAAGTCAGCAGAAAAGGTCAGACCTTCATAAAGACCATGAAGTCAACAATAACGTCTACAATGCGCTCACTATGCATATCAATGAAAATCACATGCGTACTCGTGATGGACATCACCACTCACTTTTGCTAATGGAACCATGCAATTTCCAACTTGGGCAATTTGTACGTAAGTTTACATCAACTCTGAAAGTCATACCCAGAGATAAAGGAAACTGACCTCTCATATGCACTGCTTTTAGAGTCACGGGTGTGTCAGGAGGTCAGATGATACATCAAGCCTACACTGATTAAATCAGAATCAGATTTATCATCATGGTGCGAAATTTGCTGTTTCATGGCAGTGGTGCAGTGAAAAAACAAAGTTATTATGAATTACAAAAATAAAGTGCAAAAAGAAAGTAATGATTATGTAGTGTTCACGGACCGTTCGGAAATCTGACTGCAGAGGGGAAGAAGCTGTTTCTGAATCTCTGAGTGTAGGTCTTCAGGCTCCTGTACCTCCTCCCCGACAGCAAGAAAGCATCAGGCATTTCTTCAACTGAAAACTCAGAGCAGTTTCCTAGCCACAGACGGTTGTGGAGGCCAGGTCACTGAGTGGGGACGGAGGTTGATAGGTTCTTGATGAGTAAGGGCTCAAAGGTTACAGGGAGAAGCTAGGAGAATGGAGGTGAGAGGGTAAATATATCAGCCGTGATGGAATGGCAAAGCAGACTCATGAGCCAAATGGCCTAATTCTGCTTCTACGCCTAATAGAAATAGAAATCAAGAAAAACCCTGCTTGCTCTGATTAATCCCTTGCTGCCTAATTAACTGAAGACCGTGTATTTTGTGTTTGGATGGGGCATTGTGAGTACCGAGACAAACTGAAGGTCTTTTTAACCTCCCACTAAGATAGCTTTAATTTAGAATATTTTTGGCTCACATCCACCTTCACATTCCGTTCACTTGTGAGGATCTCTGCTCCTTCTCACATGTATTGCTCCATCTTATTCAAAGCTACTTGTTAGAGAGCTAGAAAAATAGTGCTTGAAGAATTGTTAAATCCTGTTCCAATAATGTGCGCAGTAGCCGGCTGACCTTCAGTGTCTGGCTAGCACCAAGGTGTGGTTAAACTGCATTTCTTCAGGATAACTCCTTGAAAGCAGCGTCACAGGTAGATGGGTTATAAAGAGGGCCTTTGGCACATTGGCCTTCTTAAATCAGAGCACTGAGTACAAGTGTTAGGATATTATGGTGACGTTGTAAAAGACATTGTCAAGACAGATTTGGAATATTGTGTGCATTTCTGGTCACCAAAAGCTACTAATAAGCTTTAGAGCATGCAGAGTAAATTTACAGGGCTGTTGCTGGGACTTGAGGACCTGTTATAGGGAAAGGTTGAATGGGCACCATGGCAGTGTAGTGGTTGGCACGATGCTATTACAGCTCGGTGGGGGGGGGGGCGCGTTCCAGAGTTTGGAGTTTAATTCTGGCGCCACTCTGGGTGTCCTCCTCGTGGAATGCGTGGCTTTACCCAGGGTCCTCCGGTTTACTTCCACTGTCTAAAGACATACTGGCCAGGTTAATTAGTCATTGTAAATTGTCCCCTGATTAGGTTAGGGTTAATCGTTTCTGTTTGGGATTGCTGGAGCAGTGTGGCTCGAAGAACCAGAAGGACCAACTCTATGCTGTATCACTAAATAAAATAAAAGGTTATTCACTGGAATGCAGAAAAGGTAGTGTATAAGATTTTGAAGGGTATAGATCAGGGTGAGTGCATGCAGACATTTTCCCCCTGGGTTGTGTTCAAAGTTCAAAGTTCAAGGTAAAATTTATTATCAGAGTGCATACAACCCTGAGATTCTTTTTCTGTGGGCATTCTTGGGAAATCTGTCGAACAGCAACTGTAAACAGGATCAATGAACAACAAGCTGTGCCATTGCAGATATAAATAAATAACAATCAGTAACAAGCATGAAATTACGAGATAAAGAGTCCTTAAAGTGGGACCATCGGCTGTGGAACACCGGAAGTAGAACGGGTGTAGTTATCCCCTTTTGTTCAAGAGCTCGATGGTTGAGGAGAGTCACTGTTCTTGAACCTGGTGGTGCGAGTCCTGAGGCTCTTGTACCTTCTACCTGGTGGCAGTAATGAGAAAAAAAGCATGGCTTGGGTGGTGAGGATCTTTAATGATAGATGCTGCTTTTCTAGAACTAAATGCCATAGGTTTGGGTAGGGTTGAAGGTGAAATATTTAAGGGGTATCTGAGGGGGAAGTCCTTCTCCCAGGGGGTGGTGCGAGTGTAAAACGAGTTGCCAGAGGATGTGGTGGATACAGGCTCACTTGTAACATTTAAAAGATGTTTGGATAAGTACATGGATGAGAGGGGTAAGGAGGGTTATGCCCTGGGTGCAGGTAGATGGGATCAGGTGGAAAATAAGAACTATATGGGCCAAAGGTCCTGTTTCTATGCTGCTTTGTGTCTCGAGGATACTTCATCCTCGTGGAACACTGCAAACATAAAGGACAGACTGGAAAATATGTGCAACTTGGAACTCTGTGGAGAGAAATAGCCAATCAGATTATAGCACTGAGGTATGGGCCTACCTCCTGCATTCTTTCAGTCATGTGCAGCACAGTTCAAGCAACCAACAGCTGTTTGCTCCAGCCTTGCAGAGTTAGGGTCCCTTATGTTCCGACTACTGTCAGCTTTATATTTCACCAATATTCAGAACCAGAATCGGAATCCAATTTAGTATCACTGGCATATGTCATGAAATATGTCCTGCATCACACAAACCAATCTTCCGTCCTTGGACTCACTTTACACCGCACGCTGTCGGAGCAGTGCTGCCAGGATAATCAAGGACATGACCCACCCAGCCAACACACTTTTTGTCCCGCTTCCCTCCGGGAGAAGGTTCAGGAGCTTGAAGACTCGTACGGCCAGATTTGGGAACAGCTTCTTTCCAACTGTGATAAGACTGCTGAACGGATCCTGACTCGGATGTGGGCCGTACCCTCCAAATATCCGGACCTGCCTCTCGGTTTTTCTGCACTACCTTACTTTCCATTTTCTATTTATGATTTATAATTTAAATTTTTAATATTTACTATCAATTTGTACTCTAGGGAGCGCAAAGCGCAGAATCAAATATCGCTGTGATGATTGTACGTTCTAGTATCAATTGTTTGTCGACAATAAAGTATAAAGTATAAATCTGTCATTTTGTGGCAGCAGTACAGTGCAATACATAATGATAAATTATAAATTACAAGAAATATTATATATAATTAAATTAAATAAGAAGGACAAAAAAGAATAAAAAAAAAGGAAAAAAATTGTATATGGGTTCATTGTCCATGCAGAGGGGAGGAAGCTGTTCATAAAACATTTGAGTATGTGGCCTCAGGCTGTTGTACCTCCTCCTTGATGGTAGCAATGAGAAGGGAGCGTGTCCTGGGTGATAGATGCCGACTTTTTGAGGCATCACCTTTTGAAGACGTCCTCGATGCTGGGGAGGACAAGTGCCCATGATGGAGCTGGCTGAGTTTATAACTTTCTGCAGCTTTTTCTGATCCTGTACAGTGGCCCCTCCATACCAGACAGTGGTGCAACCATTTAGAGTGCTTTCTATAGTACATTGGCAGAAATTTACTGGAGTCTTTGATGACCTATGAAATCTCCTCAAACTCCGAAAGAAATATAGCCAATGTTGGCGAGCGTTCTTAATGCTCGTGTAACAGTGGTGAAGTGTGTTGACTCCTCTGGTTCCACAGGTGACATGTTGCTGGTAGTTGGTCAGAGACTTCTGGTTGTAATCGCAAGGCATCAGGGTGCAAGTTTCGTGACTGCTAATCACAAAATCAATTATTGGCAGGATCCTGAGCCACTGACATCAACCCAGAAAAGCTTCAGTCCCCTCACCCTTCAATCCATCTCTACTTGTGAGCTTCTACTGTTAAATAAGTTTCAGAGATACAGTAGCATTGTATTTTTCTGATGCTGTTAGAAGCAAAGAAACAATAACCAACCCATGAGGGATTAACAAAACAACTAAGTAGTTATTACTTGGGGAACTGGAGAGTTTAAACATTGAAAACAAATGAATAATTTGCATTCTTGCAAAAGTCTCACAACCTTAAAGCATTCCAAAAGTCTTTATAATCGAATACTGCTGGGCCCTTTAAAATGCCGTCCTTCAGTTTGGGGCTAGAAACAATCCCCATCAATGTCTCTTTCAGTTTACTATTAAATATATTCAGTAAGGTGCCACATAAAAGGTTGCTAGACAAGGTAATGACTCATGGTGCTGAGGGTCATATATCAGTATCAGTATGCATTCCCCTTAGAGCTAGCAGCACAGTTGCCAACTTATGACAGCAACAATTCAGAAACTTGTATAAAAGATACAGTCACCAGTTTAAATCCCTACATGACAGCTTGGGGATTTCAATTAAGTTTATTAAATCGTCTAGAAGTATAAAACTGAAAGGTGGCTTCAGGAACATACAAGTCACAATGCTATTATAAAACCTAATCTAATTTCCAGGGAAGAAGGCCTATCGACTTAAACATAACAGGCAGCATCTATAAAGAGAAATAAACAGTCAATGTTTCAGGACAAGACCCTTATTGGCCCGAAACGTCAACAGTTTATTCCTCACCACAGATGCTACCTGATTTGTTAGGTCTATTGGCTTTACCTGGACGGGTCCAAATGCACTTCCAACCGAAGCAAAGTGGATGACTCGTAACCATCTCTGTCACCTAACAAGTCATTCGGTTGTTATAAATCTGGATTAAAACACAATGAGAATAAAAGGAAACCAAAATAAGGCATCGACCAAGACACCCATTTTAGACACAGGAAGTGGCACTCAGCAATAGCTGGGAACAGGATCAGGGATCAAATTTATTCACCATATACTGTACATTTACATGCATTAGCGGTTTGCTGTGGTGTATTAGCATTGCATGCAATAAAAACGATATTCAACAATTATAAGAATAAAGAATTAAATTAAAAATACACTGAGTTTAAAGTCTGGATATGGAATAAAATGTGCATAAATATATAAATACTGGCATGTATTCACAATGTAACCAGCAGTATAAAAACTGGTTTAAAGTGTTTACAATGCGGTGCGGTTGCGGGGCAATAGGTAGAGCTAACTAGAATGATCGATCAGGTTAACTGCCTGGAGGAAGGAATTTTTAAGATGGCTTTAAGTTTTTGTTTTAATTGCCCTATAAATTGGCATAGTGGTTAGTGTCCGCAATGATTTTTTCCTGCTCACTTCTTTGTCCTGGACTCATAGAAGTCCTGCAGTGATGGTAGACTGCAGCCAATGACCTTTTCAGCTGACCTGACAGTCTGCTGTAGTTTCGTATGTTGCAAGAAGAGCTGCACCAAACCAGACAGCAATGCCTGATGTGAGGAAGCTCTCTATGACGGCAGTGTAGAATTACACCAGTATGTTCTGAGGAAGATAGAATTTTACCGATTGCCACACAAAATAGATCCCCTGCTGAGCCTTTCTGTTAATGGAGGAGATAAGAGGTCCTGCAAAATAAGCAGTACCCCATTTTGGGGAGCTGTTCACAGGACCACTCAGGGATGAAAAGGGACCAGTAAGACACAAGAGATTCTGCAGGTGCTGGAAATGTTGAGCAACACAGACAAAATGCTGGAGGAATTCAGCAGTGTATTTTCCTCATACCTAGCAGTCAAAGTCTCAGGCTTTCCTACCACAATGCCAAAGTAGGTAACGTCCCGCAAGCAGACCACCAAAGAAGAACAGATAGGTAGGACATTGTGATCCTCAAGGAATGCTCAGGGTTGTTCTGGAACCCATAAAGTTTCATAGTACAGTATCAGATTCCCTCCCCTCTCCACTTTCTGCACATCTTTCCCTCCCTGCCCACTTCCTACTTTACGCAGTGATTGCCCCCTACACAACTCCCTTGTCCACTCATCCCTGCCCACTGATCTCCCTCCTGGCATTTATCCATGCCCCTACACCTCCTTCCTCACTACCATTCATTACCAAACAGTCCTTCCAGATGAGGCGACACTTCACCTGTGAGTCTGTCGGGGTCACCTACTGTATCCGGTGCTCCTGTTGTGGCCTCCTGTATATCGGTGAAACCTGACGTAGACTGGGAGACCGCTTCAATGAGCACTTACGCTCCGTCTGCCAGAAGAAGCAGGATCTCCCAGTGGCCACTCATTTTAATTCCACTTCCCATTCCCATGCCCATATGTCAATCCACAGCCTCCTCCACTGTCGCAATGAGGCCACATTCACGTTGGAGGAACAACACCTTATATTCTGTCTTGGTAGCCTCCAACCTGATGGCATGAACATCAATTCTCGAACTTCCAGTAATGCCCCCCCACCCCCACTTTCACCATTCCCCATCCCTTTTTCCCTCTCTCACCTTATCTTCTTGCCTGCCCATTGTCTCTCTCTGGTGTTCCTCCCCGCACTTCTTTCTTCCATGGCCTTCTGTCCTCTCCTATTAGATTCCCCCTTCTCCAGCCCTGTATCTCTTTCAGAAAATCAACTTCCCAGTTCTTTACTTCACCCCTCCCCCTCCCAGTTTCACCTATCACCTTGTGTTTCTCCCTTCCCTCCCCCCACATTTTAAATCGATGTGCAAGGGTAGGGTTAAACTGAAGTTAGAATATGTTAAAGAATGGCGCACCAGGGTAGGACAAAGACCCTGGGCTTTGTTGTACTGTTCTATGCACATGGAAACATGCAGTGAAATGTATCGTTTGCACTAACAACCAACACTACCTGAGGATGTGCTGGCGGCAGCCCGCAAGTGAAACACAAGCAAAGAAGCATGAGATTCTGCAAATGCTGGAAATCTTGAGCGACTCACACAAAATGCTGTAGGAACGTAACAGGCCAGGTAGCATCTTTGAGGGGAATGAACGGTCGATGTTTGGGCTGAGACCCTTCATCAGGCCTGGAAAGGAAGGGGGCAGAAGCCAGAATGAGGTGGCGGGGGAGGGGAAGGTGTACTTGGAGGCAGGTGATAGGTGAGACAAGTTGAGGGAGAAAGTAGGTGGGTGGTGAAGGTGGGGGGGGGGATGAAATAAGAAGCTGGCAAGTGGTAGATGGAAAAGAGAAGCCTCTTTCTCATCATTGATCCATGGTGATCCCTTAGGTTAACTGTACAGAATACACTCTGGATGGAGGACCTCAATCTCCACCTGTAATTGTGACCACGTACAACCACTACTAATCAGAAAATACTGATGCCACCATGCACCTGAGGAAGCTGGTGAGCGAGCGGACAATGAACGGGGAACCTTACTGGCCCTGCCTTCAACCATCCATCCATCACAGCTGCATCTGTCATAATAGGCAAATGGGCACGGTAGCGTCCTGGCTAGCACAATGCTTTGCAGTACCAGTGACCCGGGTTCATTTCCCTCTGCTGTCTATAAGGAATCTGTACGCTCTACCATATCGTGACGGCGAGGGTTTCCTCCGGGTGCTCCGGTTTCCTCCCACAGTCCAAAGACGTACCGGTTGGTAAGTTAATCGGTCATTGTAAATTGTCCCATGATTAGGCTAGGGTTAAATGGGTGAGGGGTGTTGCTGGTCAGCATGGCTAAAAGGGCCGAAGAGCCTATTCGGGGCTGTATCTCAATAAATTAATAAAATATATAGTCACCATGGAGACAATTAGAGCATGGACCTGAGGGGGACATCTGAGCCATGAGTGCCCTGAACACTGAAAACAGCACCTTTCCCTCAAAGATATGTGATCTCACAACCCAAGGACCAGATGATATAGAATAAAGAATGAGACAACACAAGAACAGGCCCTTCCGCTAACGATGCTGTACCAAATAATTAAACTAGTAATGAAATGTCCAACTAAACTAATCCCTTCTGCCTACACAATATCCATATCCGTCCATTCTCTACACATCCATGTGTCTATCGAAAAGCCTCTCAAACACCTACATTATACTTGCTCCCACTATCATGCCTGGTAGTGCATTCCAGGCACCCAACCACTCTCTGTGTAAGCCTCCTTTGAACTTACCACAGCCCTCCCCATGTTAAATGCATCTTTTGTAATGAGATGTTTTGGGAAAAAGATACTGGCTGCCTACTCTATCACTGCATCTCATAATCTTCAAAACCTTTAACAGATCTCCCCTCAGCCTTGGCCACTACAGAGAAAACAACCCAAGTTTGTCCAACCTCTCCTTACAGCACATGCCCTCTAGTTCAGGCAGCATCTTGGCACCATTACTGCCACATCAACTTCCTCTCTGCCAAGGGAAAGTAGATTGAGACTGATAAATGTTGGTCTTCATTGGACCCTCTCTTGCACCCTCTCCAAAGCCTCGACATCCTTCCTCTAATGGGACAACCAGATCTGAGTGCAATACTCTGCCTAACCAGAGCTTTATAAAACTGCAACATAACTTCGTGACCCTTGAACTCAGTGTGTTGACTAATAAAGGCAAGAACAACACATATCTTCTTTACCAACCTATCAACTTGTGTGGCCACTTTCAGGGAGCTACTGATTTGGACCTCAAGATCCCTCTGTACATCAACACTGTTATGGGTCCTGCATTAGCAGTGTACTGTCCTTTTATATTTCATCTCCCAAGGCAGAACACCTCACACTTGACCAGACTAAACCTCATCTACCATTTCTCTGCCCTTATCTGCAACAGATCTGTATTCTGTTGTACCCTTTGGCAATCTTCTACGCTATCCACAACACCATTGATTTTTGCATCATCACAGTACGATAATGCACTTTTGTGAATGGTGATGGACATCGAACAGCAAATTTGAGAAGGAAGCTCCAAAGGCGTCTCCTTCCTCCCCTTAGCAGGGCCCAGCAAACAGATACCAAAGGTCAAAGCACTTGATGCCTTCACCAGAAGTGCCAAATGGACTACTCAGCTCAACTCCTCCCTCAGGACCTCCTCGTCATCCCAGACCCTGTCAGGTTATTTCAGATCACTGTGGACACCGGATTTACCAAAGGCTACAGAAGCAGGCGATGCTTTGGCTGTAGGACGGAAAGCAAGCAAGCCTCTAGCCAATATATTCCAGTAGTTACAGCACTGGCATCTCCACAACCAGCCAGTCTTGTCCTTTGTACAAACACCAGAGAAAATAGAAACTGGCCATTACTACCACATCAACTTCCTCTCTGCCAAGGGAAAATAGATTGAGACCGATAAATGTTGGTCTTCATTGGACCTGGGTAGCCTCACACAAGAATCACAGAATACTAACATGAATTAGCAAGCATTAGGAACTTCCGGTAATGCCACCCCCCCCCCCCCCACTTCACCATTCCCCATCCCCTTTTCCCTCTCCTGCCTTTTCTCCTTGCCTGCCCATCACCTCCCTCTGGTGCTCCTCTCCCTTTTTCTTCCTTCCATGGTCTTTTGTTCCTTCCTATTGGACTCCCCCTTCTCCAGCCCTGTATCTCTTTCACCAATCAACTTCCCAGCTCTTTACTTCAGCCCCTCCCTCGCGGTTTCATCTATCACCTTGTGTTTCTCTCTCCCCTCCCCCACCTTCTAAATCCATTCCTCATTTTTTTCTCTCCAGTCCTGCCGGCCCGAAACGTCGACTGTACTTTTTTCCATTGATGCTGCCTGGCCTGCTGAGTTCCTCCAGCATCTTGTGTGTGTTGCTCAGTCTGGTACATGATCAGAGCTTCATTAGTATCAAAACAAGCCTTTCCCTGAAGAGCTTACCTCTGCACTAATAGCTGAATGAAAAATGGATCAGACAGCAGAGCACACAGTGACTCGAGCAGCCGCAGTGACTTGTGAATGAAGTGTTAATGTTTCTGCAGTTTCGTGCCAGGCTGCTGTCACGAGCAGCAAGTTTTACTGAGTCACGCCAAAGGACCAGATGGCCCTCCTACTCAACCAGGGGAGTCCTTACAAAGTAGCTACTACCTGAGGGCCTGCGGTTTACAATTGAAGATGATGAGGGAGGTGAGGGATGAGGAAAATCCCACTCGTCAGTCCTGATGAAGGGTCTTGGGCCAAAACATCATCCACTGTTTGCTCTTTTCCATTGATGCTGCCTGGCCTGCTGAGTTCCTCCAGCATTTTGTGTGTGTTCCTTTGATTTCCAGCATCTGCAGGTTTTCTCTTATTTCCCATTCTGTTTCCCAGTTTAATCTCACTCTCCATGACATCCGAATGTGTTCGCGGAATCATTCCATCTTTAATATATCAGGGAGACCATCATATGAGGTGTACTTAGGGCAGAGATGTATAGCTTCCTGATTGGTACAGAGATCATGGATGACAGAGAGATGGCCGGAGAATGGGGTTGAGAAAAACGCTCAACTATGATAGAATGGCAGAGTACTCGATGGGCCGAAAGGCCAGATTTTGCTCCTATTGCATATCTTATGGTCTTATGATGTTGATACCATCCAACAAGAACGCCTGTGACACAAACCACTTGGTCTATTTTAGCCCATAGCTTTGTGGGTTACTGCACATACACAGTTAGTCTACCACTGTCAAACATGATGAGGGCTTCTCATGGAGTCATGGAGAGATAAAGCTCAGGAACAGGTCCTTCAGACCACTAAGCCCACACTGATCACTAACCACCCGTTCACACCAATATATATATATTTTTAAATTCGCAGCAACTCCCCCCAAATTCTACCATTTACCCTAGGGGAAGTTTACGGCGGCCAATTAACCTCTGGGTCCATGTACTTGCAACATGGGAGGGAACCAGAGGAATCGGAAGAAACGCACGCCACCACAGAGAAGAGATTCATGCGCAAACGTGAGCGGTCAGGATCGAACCTGAGAAGAGAATGCGAAGAGGGCATGTCCTGAGTGGCAGCGACGATGCCACCTTTTCCAACGTTTCCTCAGTGCTGGGAAGGTCAGGATCAAACCCGGGCCCCTGGAGCTGTGAGGCAGGGTCCTCCTGGCTCCATCGCTGTGCCGGCTCACGACGTCTGCTCCTTCCATCTATCCGGTGAGTCCCTTTCTAGAACAGGATCAGGGGTCGGTCACTCTGTCCCCAGAGGTTACTCCACCATTCCAACGAATCTGATCTTGACCTCCGCTCTGCTTGCCCTTCCATTCCACTCCCCTACAGAGCAGCAATCTATTTCACTCTTGAACACATTCAGCGATGTTGTCAGCGTAGCCTGTTTCCAACTCTAATTTCCAATTCCAAAGATTCCCCGTTGCCCAAGAGAGAATGTTCCTCTTCTCTTCTGGGCAACAACTCATGTCCTTGGTTCTAGAGTTACTGGCCTCCCCCACTGCAGCTCAGCACCACCACCAGGGAAACAGCTTTTACCTGGTCGAGCACCTGGAATCTGATACTTCAATAAGATCCCCTCTTATTCCTCTGAATTCCAGTAATGAGGGACCCTTGCCTGTTAGCCATTCCTCACAAGACAGTTCCTTTCAATTCACATGTCAAACTAGCAAAGCTTTACTGCATTGCTTTCCGTGCTAATATATCCCTCCGTAAGTATGGAGAGCAAACACAATACACCATTTACATTTGAAGTTTTCATACTCCATTTCTTTCCCAATTACTTGCCTAATATCTGTGTTACATGGATCCAGGTCCCTCTGCATTGTCCATTCTCCCATCTCTCTCCAGTCAAACAGCACCGTGTTTACTTTTCTTCCAACCAAAGTGGATAACCTCACATTATTTATTGATTTATTGAGACACAGTATGGACTACGCTGCTCCAGCCCTTCGAGCCATGCTGCCCAGCAACTCCCAGTTTAACCCTAGCTTAATCACAGGACAACTTACAATGGCCAGTTAACCTACCAACCGGTACATCTTTGGACTGTGGGAGGAAACTGGAGCTCCCGGAGAAACCTATGTGGTCACGGGAGAGCGTGCAAACTCCTCACAGACATTGCCAAAATTTTGCCTATTTGCTTGGCCCAACCCTTGGGGCAGTAGGGTAGTGTGACACTACTACTGCAACAGTGGCCTGGGTTCAAGCCCCAGTACTGTCTATAAGGAGCTGTACGCTCTTCTCATGACCATGAAAGTTCCCTCCATCCACTCCAGTTCCCCCCCACAATCCAAAGACGTACAGTTAGCATTTGGTACAGTGATTTCTGGGAATGTCATGTTGCTGCCAGAAACATGATGACACTTGCACAACCCAGGACAATCTTCGCTGATTTGATGTGATGCAAATGATGCATTTCAGTGCAAGTTTCAATGTACATGTGACAAACAAAGCTAATCTTTATCTTTCCTCATAAATAAACCTTGCCAAGCTCCTCTTACAGTAATATTCCTTTGCTTCTGTGGTGTGGTGAGCAGAACTATACATAGCACTTTCACTGTGCTCTGGCTATAGCTGTTTGTGTAGAGCTTTTCATAAATTCTAATGCACTTTTCCTGTAAATGCCTGCAAGAAAACGAATCTAAAGGTATTACAGGTTGAGTACCTCTTATCCGAAATCCTTGAGGCCAGAGGTTTTTAGATTTTGGAATACAGCTTGGGATAGCTTGGGATCGCTATCATTTCTGACTCTAAATTTATGTGGCAGCAGTTTTTGTCTTAGATTTGTTTGTCACACATATGTACTTAACAGTAAAGAGAATACAATATAATGTGAGTAGGCTAACAAAGGCAGCACAGCAGCATTGGTAGAATACCTGAATCAGCTGTTGAACAACAACAAACAGCAGGCTTGGGGTCTCCACCTACAATGCCGTGTTTTGATTAAAAGGTTGCAGTACACTGTATTTGTATTTTACTCTTTATTTAGATTTATGTAAGGTATAACAACAACCATTGCTGTGGACTCGCTCTGGTGTTAGATTTTCATCAGCGATTATCTTCACAAACTTATCAATGAGTTTCATGATCAGCCGAGGCTATATCTTTAAAATTTTTAAATCTTTAAAAATTTAATGTTGTGCCTTTTCTTAACGCCTGCTAAATATTCACAATTACCTTCAATTTTCAGTGCATCATGATAGATCTTTGCTTGTTTCATGATGAGCATACTGGCACTCCAAAACTGGCCAATTCATTCTTTCAATACACAATCAAGATCTTCATTTTTTGCTTTATTCAGTACTTTTCCATTTTTCATTAACTTCTGTTCATTACATATATAAAGTCACCACTCAGAACTGTCTGTGATGCACAGAGCACTGCTCAAGGCCTGGGAACCTTCCCAGTACCTTGTGGAATTTTTCCATTTGTGATGTCATGTCAGAACTCAAAATAATTTCAAAATTTGGAACTTTGGATAAAGGGTAAACAACTTTCTACAAGTCCAACATGACCGCCTACATCATGCTTGACTGGTAAAGCCATTTATTCCACAAGACTTCTTAACAACCTTATCATCAGGCCCCTGTGGATCGTTTGGTTTCTCTCTATTCCTCAGTACCCTTCCATTTTTTTGTGTGTTTCCTTGCCTTAACAATCTTATCCTTCACTTCTCCAGGCTGAATAGAATTTGCTGATTTTCTGATTGTCAAGTAACCTTCCTGCAGTTTTCACTGTTCTCCAGCACCATCAAACATACACCCAAATTCCTGAAAGTTTCTTAATCAGACCCTCTGCATTTACATATGAATCATTTAAATGCATTGCAAAAGGGAAAAGACCAAGCACTGAGTCACACATAGATTCTCATTACAAGCAACCAGCCATCAAATCACCCATCAAACTTTGCTTCAATACACTCAGCCAATTCCGTATGCAATTTCTCTACTTTTCAACCTCCATGCGAGTCTTTGTCAAAAGCTTTCCTAAAATCCAGATAGATGACACCTAATTATTTGCCCTTACTATCTTTGATTTCGCCTCCAAAACTTCAGTCAGACATGGCTTCCCACTAACACACCTACAGTATGCTCCCTGTTTTGATTAATCTGCTTTCTCAAAGATGATTTAAACTGTTCCTCATTAATGTTTCCAATAATTTGTTACTTTAAATGACTTCAATGTTTATATCCATATTCCCTTGCCTGCAAATCATCCAAGATATTTATTAATCTTTCAGTAAATATTTCATTCCTTACATCAATTACACATTTACTTTCCCCTAATTCCCATTTATGTCTCAGAGACTTGCTGAAGGATTTTGAAAAAGAAATATATAATTTGCATTGTTAACATATTTTTGTGAGATCGCTTCTTAAATACCTAGAAATAGAAAACAGGAGAGGATAATTTACCCTTTAGACCCTATTTCATCATTTCGCACGATCATAGCAGATTTACTATCTTAATACTATATTCCTACTGTATTCCCAGAGCCCTTGATTGTTGGTGTATCCAGAAACACATTCTGGAGTGCAAAAAATTGTGTTTTGTCTTTTCTTGATGCTATCAGCTTTTTGCTTCTCCAGGAAGAAAATAGCTCACTTACCCTTTCCATTGCCATGCCATTATCTTCCACTTCTGTACTTTGTAAAGTTCCCAACTTTGCTTAAAAGCTGGTGATCATTAGGTACAATACTCTCTTAGTCTCAGGAAATAAAGACACACCGTGCCTATTTTTGAAATTGAAGTTAAACTTGGCCTTTCAGTAATTCAAAGTAATAAACAACAGAAATAGGACACCAACTATTGCAGACCTGAACAATGACAAACGTCTACAAGATGTCCTGCATCTAAAACCTCATGAGATGGATCGCACAACATGCCAGTCATGACAATACAACGCTTTAAGGAAATTCGTAATAAAATCACTGACAAATGAAGAGGAGAAAAGTTACGGAGTAAGTTGTTACGCCAAGGTGGAAGCTAACGCAAAAATGACTTTCAAAAAATAATTCGATAAATACTTGAAACAAAAAAAATGTTTCATATGGCCACTGTTCTGCCCACGATTGCAAGAAACTGCAGAGAGCTATGGGCACAGATCAGCATGTCATTTAAACCAGCCTCCCCTCCATGGACTCTGTCTACACTTCTCACCGCCTCAGTAAAGCAGGCGGCATAATCAAAGATCTCACCCACCCCAGTCATTCACTTTTAGCCCAACAGACAGAAGATGTAAAAGTCTGAAAGCATAGCCTCTATCCCAGGGGTCCCCAACTTTTTTTGCACCATGGACTGGTTTAATATTGACAATATTCTTGTGGACCGGCCGACGGGGGTGGGGGGTGTTCAAGTAGGGTTGCCAACTTTCTCACTCCCAAATAAGGGACAAAAGTAGCAGTCAAATACAGGACACTTGTGTTTACCCCGAGAAAGACTACCATGACCATGAAGCCTTGCACGGGCACCATTTCAGCTTACGAACAGGTTCATAGGAACGCTCTACCTCAGTGGGGGAAATACGGGACAAGGGCGGTCCCGTATGGGACAAACCAATTTAGCCCAATATACGGGATGTCGCGGCTAATACAGGACAGTTGGCAACCCTATGTACAAGTTCAACAGTGCGTGACGGGGAACGAGGAAAGGTGCAGCTGACTCATATCGTTTCATATCGCCAAATCATATCATTTCCTCGCGGTCCGGTAGCACATGTTTTGCGGCCCAGTACCAGTCTGTGGCCTGGTGGTTGGGGACCACTGCTCTCTCCCATTGTTATATGTTTGTTGAATCTTGGTCACCCAGTATGGTAAGATGGACTCTTGACCACACAATCTTGCACCTTATTATCTGCAATCTGCTGAAGAGTTCTGATGAAGGGCCTCGGCCTGAAACAGTGACTGTTTATTTATTTCCATAGATGCTGCCTGACCTGCGGAGTTCCTCCCACATTTTGTGTCCGTTACTCTGCATTCTATTGTTGTTTTCCCCTGTACAACCTCAATGGACTGAAATCAAAGTTCAAAAGTTCAAAGTACATTTATTATCGAAGTATTGTATTAATTACACAACCTTGAGATTTGTCTGCTTACAGGCAGCCATGAAGCAACAAACCCGAAAGAACCCTGTTAACAAAAGACCAAAACCCAATGCGCAGAGGGAGAGAGAAAAGAGCACTCAAATCACACAAACAATAAATGCAAGCTACAGCATACAGAATGAAAGTGAGTGCACCATCGTGAAGCTCGCAGACATGAAGCCTGGAGCAGCCAGAGCAGAACTGGCCTGACCCTTGCCTATGATCCCAACACCCTCCCCCTTTTCAGTCCATCTGGCCTGGCGTTTAAATTGGCCCAACACAGGGTCGTCCCCCGCACTAGAACCTCGGACCACTACAGTGATATGCTGTATTGGTGGCATCCAACACAGTTTTTCACTTTACCTCAGTATAGGTGAGATTAATATACTCAGTTTAATTCACCATAATGGGAAAGTGCAAGGGAATCAGGATAACTGGATACAAATAGTTGGAACAGGAACAGCAGATCAAATGAGATTCTGCAGATGCTGGAGGAACTCAGCAAGCCAGGCAGCATCTATGAAGGGGAATTAACAGTTGATGTTTTGCACTGAGAGCTTTCAGGGTTGAAATGGATTAAGTGACCTTGGTCTGCATTGCATTGTTTTATCACTCGAGCCACCCAACAATCACACATCTTCACCACGTTCATCCTCACACCACCATGGGAAGAAAGGATGAATTTTCAACACCACCACACTCAGAAAACAACAGCTGCATCAGGAAAAGACATTATGCTTTACAAATACGATTAGCAAATAGATTTCATATAAGCTGCCTCCAGTCTCTGTGTGGGTTACATCAGAAGCGAGTGCATCTCTCTGTAACTGGCATTTTTCCTGCCACCACCGTCTGTTTCTGCATACCTTATAAACTAAAAGCCATCAGGCTTCAAGGAGAATTGCCAGTGTTTAGAATACAGGACTGGAGCTGAGGAAATCACAGCTAGCTCCCTTATTAATTACAGGTTGGAGACACCAAGGACAAGCCTGATACTTACAGTCTGTCCTTAATCGCCCCTGTGAAGAGAGAGTCACAGAGAACTACAGCACAGGCATGGGTCCTTTGGGCAATTTAGTCCATGGCAGCCTAGTTTTCTGCCTAGTCCCATCTACCAGCATCAGACTGTAGTCCTCATCAGGACTGGAAAGGAAGGGGGCAGAAACCAGAGCAAGAAGGTGGGGTGAAGGGAAGGAGCACAAGCTGGCAGGTGATAGGTGAGACCAGGTGAGGGGGATGAAGGAAAAAGCTGGGAGGGGATGGGTGGAAGAAGTCAAGGGCTAAGGAAAAAGGAATCGAACAGGAGAGGATAGTAGACTGTGGAATGAAGGGAAGGGGGCAAGAAAAATGAGGGAGGTGATAAGCAAGTCATGAGGGTTGGAGAGCAGAAGAGAAGGGGTGAGATGGCTGCCAGGATGCTAAGAGGGGGAACAGAGGAGAGAGGTCAGGTCAGAGACTACCAGGAGAGAATATGAAATGCTGCTTCTCCAAACCAGTATTTGGCGTCATCAAGGCAGCAGAGGAGGTCATGGACATGCTGGTTTGGAAAAGGGAAGTGGAATTGAAATGGGGGCCACTAGGAAATCCTGCCGTTGCATCAGACAGAACAAAAGGTGCTAGGTACTAGTATCCTACCTATATTCAAAACCCAACAAAGAGTCCGTTTGATGTGTCGTAGTAGGATCAGCCGGTGTACAGCACTGCTCTGCATCGTCTTTTAGGAGACAATCCATGAGAATTCCCATTATAGGAATTGCTGGCTGGAGTAGACCTCCCCATACAATCCATGGCTAATCTCTGTCATAATTCTACTGCCTAACAATATAGCAGCTGCAGTTCTGACATTTGCAATTGATTTCCAACTTCTGATGTGCTTTGTGTGGAGGTGTGATTCCCAATGTCATCTTTCAAAACCTTGATTTTAATGTTGAGGTTCGCCCTTGTTTTCATAAAACATTACAGCAGAGTACTGGCCCTTTGGCCCACAGCGTTGTGCTGACCCCTTAATCTACTCCAAGATCAATCGAACCCTTCCCTCTCAGGCAGCCCTCCATTTTTCTTTCACCCATGTGCCTATGAGTCTCTCAAATGTCCCTAGCGTATCTGCCTCAACCAGCAGCCCCACTCAATGTGTTCTACGCACTATCCACTCTCTATGTAAAAAAACGGAATTAGGAATATGTACAGAATTAATGAAGACAATTGGGAGGGATTATTCTTCAGGTGGCAGAGTACAGTACAAGATGATGAGGCATTGATAGAGTAGAGAGCCAGTGCCTTTTTCCCCCAAAGAAAAACTACATCTGACATTTCCCCGTTACTTTCATCCAAACACCTTAAAGTTATGGCCCCTCATTTCCACTGTGGGAAAAAGGCACAGGCTGTGCACTCTATCTATGCCTCATCATCCTGTTCTGCACTCCCCCACCAGAAGAATAATCCCTCCCAATCATCTTCATTAAGTCCTTCTGTATTGTATGCCATGTGTGCAACTGAAGGGCATCTGGCCCTTTCAGAGGCACGCCAGTGGCAGAGTGTCACATCCACAGCGTAGAGTCTTTCTCTGTGGGTGCAGCTTTTTTGCAAGATGCAGTTTCACAGTGCAAATTCCTTGCCATATATGGCCACGTCTGTGTTAGAAGCTTCAGTAGGAGGACACTGTCACTGAGAAAGAAGCAGCACCATCAACAAATAATTGGTTACAAAAAAAATCTGATTTTTTTAAAACACAAGAAGCATGCAATGCATAAAAGTCAGAGCTCTTCATGATGGAAAGGCAGATCGCTTATTATATGCATTATTTTATATCTTGCTAAGGGCAGAACTGTTTTAACTGATGGTTTGCGTTCTGACTCATTCAAGGATAATAATTAAACCACCAGGCAGTGTGATATTTTGACTAGTTTTAGAAGAAATCCTATATGATTGAGGCAAGGGCGACCTACCTTGTCTTGTCCCCATTCTGCAGAGGTTTAACACAAGTGACCACACCGCACTCCTGTAACCTGCGTCCAGCTGGGTCGCGCAGGTTCACTTGGTGGCATTTTCGTCCATGCGGAGAATAAGCAGCCGTGGCTACACTTCCCACACTTGGACCATGATCTGCAGTGCCCCTTAAAGGTCAAGCCTCAGTCCCACCTAGAGTCATGGAATTACAGAACACTACAGCACAGAAACAGGCCCTTCGACCCTTCTAGTTCATACCTAGTCCCATCAATCTGCACCCGAACTACAGCCCTCCATACCTTTCCCATCCATGAACTTAGCCAAACTTCTCTTAAACGCTGAAATCAAACCCACAACCACCACTTTCACTGGCCGCCTGTTCTACGCTCTCACCACCCTTTAAGTGAAGAGGTTCTCCCTCTATGTTCCTCTTAAACATTTAATCTTCCACCCTTAACCCATGACCTGTGGGCTCTTCAAGGCCAGCATCATCTGAAAATAGCATTGGCTGTGCATGTAGGCTGATATCATTTGATAGAATCGCACGGTACAGAAACAGGCCCTTCAGCTCATCTCATCTATTCTGACCATCAAGACCTCATCTACAATAATAACCAGCACTTGGCATCTATATCCTAGTAACACATGCTCATCTAACTATTTCTTAAATGTCACCACCCACTCAGGCATAAAAACTGTTGCTCTCTCTAAACTCGCAGGACTACAAAAGACAGGAGCTATTGTATACAATCCCACCAATTTTTGTTGCTCCTTCCCCCTTCCTTTCCAGTCTTGATGAAGAGTCTCAGCCTGAAATATCGACTGTTTATTTCTCTCCACAGATGCTGCCTGACTTGCTGAGTTCCTTCAGCATTTTGTGTGTGCTGCTCTGTTGCTTCGCCCTGAATTGCTTCTGCCTCTATGCCAGCTGTTTGAAACTAAATCAGACTGCTTGCATCACTGCTACTGTCTTTGACCCAAGATGAACTCTGGCTGTAGGTTGTGCTACAACAGAGATTTCATGGTACAGTATTATTAACCAGTTCCACTCTCACTCAGGTCACCTGCTGCTTCTGAAACACTGACCTTGCTTCGGTTACCTTGAGACCAGATTAATTGACACCATCCTAATCTCCTGTAGACTCCAAAACTCTACGACTCTTTCCTCTGTTTAAAATGCAGATCACTGTTTCCACTTCGCTCTGTGGACTTGTTCCTCCCCGCTCCCCTCCTCCCACTTCCTTTCCTACAGGCTGAGAAATATCTGCAATGCACTGCACAATGTTGATGCAAATTAATGCAAATATCTAATCAGCCAATCATATGGCAACAATTCAATGTATAAAAGCATATGGACATGGTCAAAAGGTTCAGTTGCTGTTCAGAGCAAACATCAGAATGGGGAAGAAATGTGATCTAAGTGACGTTAACTGTGGAATGATTGTTAGTGCCAGATAGGGTGGCTTGAGTATTGCAGAAACTGCTGACCTCCTGGGATTTACACACACAGCAGTCTCTGGAGCTTACAGAGAATGGTGCAAAAGCAAAATCCAGTGAGCAGCAGTTCTGTGGGTGAAAACATCTTGTTAATGAGAGAGGTCAGAGGAGTACGGCCAGACTGATTCAAGCTGACAGGAAGGTGACAGTTACTTAACTAACAATGTTATAACAGTGGTGTGCAGAATTCTGAATGCAGAACATGTCAGACCTTGAAGTGGCTGGGCTTCAGCAGCAGAAGGTACAGGAAGCACCTAATAAAGTGGCCACTGAGGGTATATGTTTACTTCTTATTCAGCTGGATTTGGCCTTCAGTTTCTAATACTGGATGTTCTGCAATCTCTTTCATAAACCTTCTTACTTCCTTTTCCTCCTACAAGATGTTCCTTAAAACTTGCTTCTCTGACCAAGCATTTGGGAATCTGTCCTTAAAGATCCATTTGGTTTTGAACTGTTTTTCTGGATCGTTGATGTTTCCACTAGTAGGAGAGTATAGGATCTGAGGGCAGTCACAGAGTTAAGGGACGTCCCTTTACAAACTAGATGATGAGGGATTACATTAGGCAGAAAGTGAGATCCATTGCTACGGAGGGTGGTGCAGGCCAAATTATTGGGCATATTTATGATGAATAGTTTCTTGATTGGAAAGATGGGTTAAAGATTATAGAATACAGAATACAATTGGGGTTGGGGAGAAAACAGCCATGATTGACCAAGGGCAAATGATCATAAGGCCAGAACGTAGAGGAGCAGAAGTAGGCCATTCAGCCCATTGAGTCTGCTTTTCCATCCCAACACAGATGATTTATTTCCCTGTTATCGCTGACACCCTTACTAATCAAGAACCTAGAGACCTCCACTGTAAATATACCCAATGACTTGGCAATGGTCCATGAATTCCACAGACCCACCACCCTCTGGCTAACGAAATTCCCTCTCATCTCTGTTCTGAGGAGACGTCCTGCTATCCTGAAGCTGTTTCCTCTGGTCCTAGATTCTCCCCACTATAGCATAACATCCTCTCCAAGTCCATTCCATCTAGACCCCTCAATATTTGATAGGCTTCCATGAGATGCCCCCTCTTTCTTCTAAACTCCAGCAAGGACAGATCCAAAGCCATCAAACACTCCTCAGACATTAACCCTTTCACTCCTGGGATCATTCTTGAGAACCTTCTCTTGACTCTCTCCAGTGCCACCACAACCTTTTTAGGATAATGGACCCAAAATTGCACGCAACACTCCAAGTGTGATCAAACCAATGTCTTATAAAGCCTCAGGATTATATCCTTGCTTTTCTATTCTAGTCCTCTCAAAACGAATGCTAAATTGAATGGCAAAGCAAACTTGATGGGCTAAATGACCTGATTCTAATCTTTTATCTTATGTTCTATGGTATTTTTGGGGTATCTTCATTGCTTAAAGGTATTGGACCAAATACCAAGCCTTTGCTTTCTGCATTACATAACCTTCACAAAACAGAGAGTACACTTTATATTCATTTCTGATTCTCTTCCTCCCTCACTGATCTAAGCATGTGACCTTTGCTGGCAGTCTGCTGCAACTCAACTGTACATTGGGGACCTGTTCAGACAGCCAACGTCAACAAACTACTGAACAGTAGGGCGGGCAAGAAAGACCACGCTGTCACAAAGCACATCTCCCATCAGTAGGTTACTGAATAGACACCAGCTTGATTGCATTCTCCTAGCCCCTTACACCAACTCTTGCACTCGATGCAGCTGCATATTTAACAGGTCAATAGAAGACTTCTTGACAGGGCTAAAAACAAAATTAGAATTAACCAATGGCTCACTGAGCTGTTTTTCCCCCCAACTGTTTTCACTTGAGTTTTCATGTGACGATATGTCACGCAAG
Organism: Mobula birostris; assembly: GCF_030028105.1. NCBI lineage: Eukaryota > Metazoa > Chordata > Chondrichthyes > Myliobatiformes > Myliobatidae > Mobula > Mobula birostris. Next base: position 51,214,319 of record NC_092378.1, on the reverse strand, counting down.
AGCAGAGTTGTCAATGGACTTAAATATCAATAGAAAAATACAGCTGTTACTAGCAGGTTATGCACTGGCACTGCCTGTTGATAACAGAACGCTCAGCAAGTCTGCAATCCCCCTATCCTCAACTGCACCGCACACGACCTCAAATTACACCGGCCAGGAGATATTCCTGGGACCTTCATCCTCTCACAGCTTGTAGTGAAAGGGCAAAACCAACGAAATCCGGCAAGAGGGTCCCAACAACCGAGGGGGCACTCGATATTTACCACACGCCGGTTATTCGATGTACTGCAGATCTGTAGAACGGGCATCTTCGCCAGCAACATTTATCGCCCTGCTATGTAAACAAGCAACACCGTCAGGATTGTACAATGCCGAAAAGAACACGGTTGGGGAATGGAGGTGCAGCAGGCAAACTTACACAGCCTATCTAAGCAATACATATCTTTAAAAATCTGCTACACGAATGACAATTGTAGAATAGGCAGTGTATGTTCAGCGTCTACAGATTACCTTGAGCCGGGGGATGTTGCTTTGCATTGACATTGGGTTCAGCAGATTTTACCTCCCCACTCAGGGTTAGACCAGAGCCCGGGGTGCGGAGACCACGGTGTTGACCCACCTATACGACGTCTGTTTTCTGATGCCCAGCTCGCTCAGCTGCTGCTCCAAGCTCTGCGATCCGCTCAGCGACGGCAGCAAGGAGCTGTGTCCGGGATCCGCCGCCTCCCGTCCCGCCGCGCCCGCTACTGCATCCCGCTGGCCCGCTCCCAGCCCCATCCCGAGTCCCAGTCCGACAGCAGCGGCCGGCGACCCCGCCGCACCGCTGCGCTCCATCACGCCTGGCCGCGGCGCTCGGTCGAAGGGGAGCGGCGATCGCCGCTGCGGGGTGGGAGCGGGCAGAGCGGCCGCAGGCGGCGCAGCCTCCATCACGGCCGGCGCGGGATTGTGGGAAGATCCGTGCCCCTCCTTCGGTGACTGGGGTGAGGGTGTGTGGAGGGAGGAACCGAGACCAAACCGGGAGCTGAGGTACTCGGGGCAAAATCCGAAGCGGAGGTGACTAGGTCCAGAAACGCGGACCAGACCTCAGCCAGGACCGGGATCGGGATCGGGACTGGACCTGCAGCAGAAGGGAACAGAATCACAACAGGACCACAAGTGGACCTGAGCAAAGGGAGTGGGACTACAACTGGAACTAAGGCAAAAACGGGAGCAGGGCTACTCCTGAATCCAGAGTAAAAGCAGAAGCCGGATCAAGTCTGGATCCGGTGCCAACGTGGGAGAGGGGCCAGGATTGTATTCCCGCCCCCGAGCAAAACCGGGAGCGGGACCAGTACTGGACCCGGAGAAAGTCGAGAGTGCGAGCTACACCGGCTCGGGAGTAGATCTGAGACTGGGACCGGGACAAAACCGCGAGTAGCCACAAGAGTGGCACTGGGACCAAGAACTGCAATTCGGTCCAGGTTCAGGAGCAGTACTGGGAGCAAGAGCAGCAATCAAGATCTGGTGCAGAGTCCGTAGCAGGTGCCCGGAGTGAGAATGGGACCAAAACCGACAGCTCTGTTGGGGCAGACCTTCAGCTGGGAGGCGGGCGGACCAGTCCAGGGATCAGGGACAGAAATGGGACCAGGACCGACGGCGGGAGCCGGTTTAGGACATGAGCAGCCGGGGAAAGTGTATGCGGACTAGCAGCCGGGGAAAGCAGCTCAAGCTTTCAGAGAGAGAGAGAAAAAAACACTAGCACGCACAAAAGCCAGCGACAGAGTGCCAGCGGGATCCAGTAGCGGGAAGGAGAACCAGAAAAGCTCAAGAGCCGGTTTCTGACCGAGCGCCATTTGGGATCTGGATCCAGCAAGCAATGAAGACAGTAAATGCTGTGCGAGACATCAGCAAAGGGCGCAATCAGCTGGAGCAAAAAACATTTCCAGTCAGCATCAGAGCAAATACTCGCAGCAAATATGAAAAAGAGTGCACAACCCGGTACCAAGGAAAGGCCTTTGCCTATCAACTGCAGAATGGAACAGTAGGAACATGGTCCAGAGGAGCTAGAACCCACTCGCGGGCACTACAGTATCAGGAAACGGGAGCAACTAGGAGGCTCCTGGAACTGAGCTGGAGGCTTCAGATCACTATTGACTAAAGCCATCATCTTAAAACGAACAATGAGTGGAAGTGTCAGAGATCTAAAATGTGTTTGCAGATCCCACCATTTCGTCAAAGGCGGTCGGCCCAGAGTGTGTTGGGAGAAATGAGACCTACACACACACACACACACACACACACACACACACACACACACACAGCCCTGATCCCCTCCTTGGAACTCCCTCCTCAACATCACCATGGGAACATCTTCGCCAGGCGGGCTGCAGTGGTTTAGTTTGAAGATCAGTTCAAAGTTCAAAGAAAATTCATTATCAAAGCATGTATATGTCACAATATACTATCTAGAGATTTGTTTTCTTGCAGGCGTTCACAGAAGAACAAAAATACAATAGAATCAATGAAAAACTACACACAAAGACTGACAAAGAACCAATGTGCAAAAGAAGACAAATTGTGACAAACAAAATAACAAATAAATAATCAGAATCAGATTTATTATCACTGACATGTTGTGAAATTAGTTGTTTTGCAGTAGCAGTGCAATGCAATACATAAAATACTATAAATTCTAAAAAGAAATATATATTAAAAATTTAATTATATATGTAGTCCAAAAACAGCAAAAATAGGGGGTCAGTTTTCCTGGGATGGTTCATTGTCTGTAAGGAATCTGAAGGTGGAGTGGATGAAGTTGTTCCTAAAATATTGAGTGTGTGTCTTCAGGCTCCTGCACCTCCTCTCTGATCACAGTAATAAGGGAGCATGTCCTGGACGATGGGGGTCCTTAATGATGGATGCCACCTTTTTGAGGCATCACCATTTGAAGATGTCCTCGATGCTGTGGAGGCTAGTGCCCATGCTGGGAGCTGGCTGAGTTTGCAACCTGCTGCAGCATTTTCCGACCCTGTGCAGCGACCCTTCCATACCAGACAGTGACACAACCAGTTAGAATGCTCTCCACTGTACACCTGTACAAACTTGCAAGAGCCTTTGGTGACATATCAAATCTCCTCAAGCTCTGAAGGAAATAAAGCCACTGGCGTACCTTCTTCATAGTTGCATCAATATGTTGGTCCCAGGACAGATCTTCAGAGATGTTGACACCCAGAAGTTTGAAACTGCTCACCCTTTCCACTCCTGACCGCTTGATGAGGACTGGTGTGTGTTCCATTGGCGTCCCATTTCCGAAGTCTGTGATCATTTCCCTGGTTTTATTGATACTGAGTGCAAGGTTTTTGTTGTGATACCACTCAACCAGTTGAACTATTTCAATCCTGTACGCCTCTTTGTCACCAGCTGAGATTATGCCATCGGCAAATTTATAGATGGTGTTTGATCTGTGTCTAGCCACACAGTAGAGAGAGTAGAGCAGTGGGCTGAGCATGCATCTTTGAAGTGCAACGATGCTGATTGTTGGCGAGGAGGAGATTTTATTTCCACAGTCTCAAGATTGATGGGAATAAATTTAAGATGAAGATGAGGAGGAAATGCTTTTCTGGGCGAGTAGTGATTCTGTGGAAACTTCTGCCCAGAGAAGCAGTAGAAGTTAACTCATTAAATATATGAGATTTTTGTGTACTAGGGGGATTAAAGACTATAGAGGAAAAGGCAGCTTGGTGGAGCTGAGTTCGTGGCCAATTCAGACAAGATCTTGTCGAAGGCAGAGCAAGCTCGACAGGGCAGATGGCCTACTCCCGCTCCAATTTTTTATGTTCTTATACGTATGGAGAACTTAAGCCATAAGGAGAGATTGGATAGGCTGGACTCTTCGCCGTGGTGTTGAAGGCTGAGGGATTACCTTTAAGAGGTTTATAAAATCCTGAGGGACAGAGCTAGTCTTTCTCCAAGGCTAGGGGAGAAGAAAAACTAGACAACACAGGTTTAAGGCCGGGGTGAAAGATTGCTATTGCTAGAGGGATTGAATTCAAGAGCAGGGAGGTCATGCTACAACTATACAGGGTACTGGTGAGGCCACACCTGGAGTACTGTGTGCATTTCTGATCCCCATACTTGAGGAAGGATATACTGGCTTTGGAGGCCGTGCAGAGGAGGTTCACCAGGTTGTTTCCAGAGATGAAGGGGTTAACCTATGAGGAGAGATTGAGTTGCCTGGGACTATACCCTTTGGAATGCAGAAGAATGGGGGGGGGGGCGTCAACTCAGACCATGAGAGGCCTGCGTCGGGCATTTTCATGCCTTACAATGAGAGGGGATCTTATCGAAACATGCAAAATTTTGAAAGGGATAGATAAAGATAGTAGAAAAGTTGTTTCCATTGGTAGGTGAGACTAGAACTGGGGGACATTGCCTCAAGATTCAGGGGAGAAGATTTAGGACAGAGATGAGGAGAAACTGTTTTTTCCAGAGAGTGGTGAATCTGTGGAATTTTTGCCCAGCGAAGCAGTTGAGGCTTCTTCACTAAATATATTTAAGATACAGTTGGATAGGTTTTTACATAGTAGGGGAATTAAGGGTTATGGGGAAAAGGCAGGTAGGTGGAGCTGAGGTTATGGACTGATCAGCCATGATCTTATTGAATGGCGGGTCAGACTCGATGGGCCAGATGGCCTACTCCTGCTCTTATTTCTTACGTTCTTATGTTCTTATTTAAAAAGGACCTGAAGGGATACTTTTTCATGGGTGTATGGAATGAGTTACCAGTGCTTAAATTCCAGCGTTTAAAAAACATTCAGGTAGGTACATGGATGGAAAAGACTTAGAGGAAAATGCTTAAACACAAGAGATTCTGCAGATGCTGGGAACCCAGAGCAACACACACATACACACAAAATTCTAGAGGAACACAGCAGGTCAGACAGCATCTATGAAGAGGAATAAAGAGTCAAAGCTTCAGGGTGAGACCTTTCATCCGGACAGCAAAGGAAGGGGGAAAGAAGCCAGAATGAGAAAGGTGATGGAGAGGAAGCAGTCCAAGTGAGAAGGTGATAGGTGAGACCAGGTGAGGGGAAGATAGGTGGGCTGGGAAGGGGGATGAAGTGAGAAGCTGGCAGGTGATAGATGGAAGAGGTAAAGGGAAAAGGTTGGCATGGGTGAGTTGGGCTGAAGGGCCTATTTCTGTGCTGTATAACTTATGTGCTGTATGACTCTTATCCTAGTAAAAACAGAACCTATGTGTCCATCACCATCGACACACCTACCAACACTGGGCTTTAGATAAGTAAAACATTTATTTTAAAATTCTTATTTTTGCCTTCAGATCTGCAAATCTCTGCATTCTACAATCTTCCAGGTAATGGAAAAAAAACTGTAAATGCTGGAAATTAAAATAGTCAGCAGGTCAGACAGCATCTGTGGTAAGTGTTACAGAGTTAACGAGATATCCACACTCCTCTAGTTCTGGCCCCTTAACCATGTTTACATTTATTCACTCTACCTTCAGCTGCCAGGACACAAATCTCTGAAGTTCCTGTTCTAGCTTCTGCCTCCTTCCTTTCCAGTGCTGATGAAGAGCCTTGGCCCAAAACATCAACTGTTCATTCCCCTCCATAGATGCTGCCTGACCTGCTGAGTCCCTCCAGCATTTTGTGTGTGTTACTCCAGCATTTACAGAATCTCTTGTTCTCTGATTCTCCTTGCATTATTTGCTATGTTGAGGGCAAGAAATAAATATGTGACCGTTATTGTGTTGACTCAGTACAGGTCTTCATCCAGTTATGACTAGGGTTCTGTTCCTGAGAATTCTCTATAACAGAAAGGTATGCAAGTCCGAAATGTGACTGCCTGGTCACATAAGGGAAATGTGTAAGTAAACCAAGGCATTTAACTCAACCATTCAGACTTTTCTGTAAGACACAACGATATTCCTGTGAACTGAGTTTCCATATGGCAGAATACCTCTGAGGGCTTGCAGCAGCCGGTACATCAATCCTGAGGGTCTCCCAAAGTTCATTTATATGTATGGGCTGTACAAAAGTCAGGAGTTCATAACCTTGGGGACCCGTGCATTGACATGTACAAATCACAAGTGGTTACGTTGATATCATCCACAGTCACCCAGATTTTGCAAAAAGTTGAAGTGAGCACGGAGTATATCAATGGAAGCTGAAGATGGGCTGAAATAAAAAGACATTGTATTAAAATTTCATTAAAATATACTATTGTAATCCATCATCAAGGACCCCCACCATCCAGGCCAAGCTCTCTTCTCACTGGGAAGGAGGTACAGGAGCCTTAGATACCACACCAGCAGATTAAGGATCAGTTATTACCCATCAACCACCAGACTCCCGAACCAGCGCAGATAACTTCACCCGCCTCAACACTAAACAGATTCCACAACTTATGGACTCACTCTAAAGGATTGTACAACTCAAGATCTCAGTATTATATATTTATTTATTATGATTGTTTTTTATATTTGCACAGTTTGTCTTCTTTTGCACATTTTTTTGTTTGTGTGTAGTTTTTCATTGATCCTATTGAATTTCTTTGAATCTACTGTCAAAGCCGGGAAGAAAATGAGTCTCATGCTAGTATATGGTGACATATATGTACTTTGATAATAAATTTACTTTGAAGAACACGAGACATACATAGGAGCAGGATTAGGCCATTTGGCCCATCATGTCTGTTCTGCAATTACATCATGGCTAATTTATTATCCATCTCAACCCCATTCTCCTGCCTTCCCAGTGTAATGTTTGATTCCTGACTAATCAAGAACCTATCCACCTTCACTTTAAATATACCCAATGAATTGGTCTCCACAGCCATCTGTGGCAATGGATTCCACAGATTCACCATGGTCTGGATAAAGAAATTCCTCCTCATTTCTAGTCTGTAGGGAAACCCTTCTATTTTGAGGTTGTGCCCTCTGGTCCTGGACTCTCCCACTATTGCAAACGTCCTTGCCATGTCCACTCTATGCTCTGGGTAATGCTAGTAAGGCCAGCATTATTGCTCATCCCTAAGTGTCCCTGTGAATGTGGGGGGGGGGGGGGAGGGTGAAATGTCACATTTAACCACTGTTGCCCTTCAGTGCACTGCTCCCACAGGGACAGAATTCCAGGGTTTAGACTGAGTGAGAATGAAGGACCAGTTTCCCAAGTCAGCATATTGTGCAGTTTGGAGGAGAACCTGCAGGTGGTGGTGCCAAATCCCTCCGCATCCCCCACCACTCTCCACAACCCCCCCCCCCCAATGATGTCTCCTGTCCTTTGTGGTATAGGGGGCATGAGTTTGCCACTGCAAGTAGCTGGGGCGAAAAACTATGAAATTTGTAGGAATCAGCAAAGACTGAATAAGCAACAGATTATATATATATATATCTATATAGGGAGAGATAAGATAGAAAATCAAGTCAAGTCGTTTTTTATTGTCATTTCGACCATAAACTGCTGGTACAGTAAAAACGAAACAACGTTCCTCCAGGACCATGGTGCTACATGAAACAACACAAATCTACACTAGACTAAGTGGGATAACACAAGGCTACACTAGACTACAGACTTACACAGGACTACATAAAGTGCACAAAACAGTGCAGGGCAGTACAATAAATAATAAACAAGACGATAGGCACAGTAGAGGACAAATTACAATGTAATAATAAATGATGTAGATGTCAGTCTAGACTCTGGGTATTAAGGAGCCTGATGACTTGGGGGAAGAAACTATTATATAGTCTGGTCGTGAGAGCCCAAATGCTTTGGTGCCTTTTGCCAGATGGCAGGAGGGAGAAGAGTTCATATGAGGGGTGTGTGGGGTCCTTCACAATGCTGTTGGCTTTACGGGTGCAGCGTGTGGTGTAAATGTCTGTAATAGCAGGAAGAGAGACCCCGACGATCTTCTCAGCTGACCTCACTATCTGCTGCAGGGTCTTGCGATCCAAGATGGTGCAATTCCCAAACCAGGCAGTGATGCAGCTGCTCAGGATGCTCTCGATACATCCTTTGTAGAATGTGATAGTAAACTAGGATTCAGATTCAGGTTCCAATTTAGAATTATTTATCACATATATCAAAACATGCAATAAAATGTATCATTTGCATTAACAACCAACACACTCAGGGATGAGATGGAGGCAACCCGCAAGTGTTGCCACAGTTCCTGCGTCAACATAGCATGCCCACGATGCTCAACAGGGTAACACAGAAACGTAAAAGATAATATAAAGCAGGCATGGAAAAGTGAGAGAGAGAATCAAGAGTCTGCAGATGCTAGGATCTGGAGCTACAAACAATCTGCTGGAGGAAGTGGTGCCAGAACATCGACAATTCCTTCCCTCCCTCCCCCCAAAGGAATGAAAAGAGATTGAAGTAAATGACAATCCCCTGTGAGAAGGAGATGCAGGGTTTTAATGTTAGGAAATAGCAGAGATTTTCTAAGGGTAGAAAACACGAAAAACACCCCAATAGTAATAGTCAATCATGAGGTTATAAGGAGGGAGTAACCTGCAACAAACCTTATTACCAATTGACTGAACCAGGCAGCTAGTGGGGATGAAGGTTGATAAGTCTCCTAGACCAGAAGGCCCATATTTTCGAGTCTGAAAGGAGGTGATGCAGAGATACTCAAAAGATAAGTTGTAATCTACCAAATTTCCATGGATTTTGGAAAGGATGGGAAAACTACCAATGCCGCTATTCAGGAAAAAGGGAGAATAGCAGAAATTATAGGTAAGTTCGTCCCACTTGTGTCATTGGGAAAATTCTATCAGAATCAGAATCAGGTTTATTATCACTGGCATGTGTTGTGAAATTTGTTATTTTAGCAGCAGCAGTTCAATGCAATACATAATATAGAAGAAAGAAAAAGTAAGTAAATCAATTACAGTAGACGTATATTAAATAGATTAAAAACCGTGCAAATAACAGAAAGAATATATATTTAAAAAGTGGGGTAGTTTTCAAGGGTACAATGTCCATTTAGGAATCAGATGGCAGAGGGTAGAAGCTGTTCCTGAATCACTGAGTGTGTGCCTTCAGGCTTCTGTACCTCCTACCTGATGGTAACAGTAAAAGAAGGGCATGCCCTGGGTGCTGGAGGTCCTTAATAATGAACACTGCCTTTCTGAGACACCGTGCTTTGTAGGCTAGCACCCAAAATGGAGCTGACCAAATTTACAACCCTCTGCAGCTTCTGTTGGTCCTGTGCAGTAGCCCCCCCGCCCCCCTGCCGGCCCCCATACCAGACAGAGATGCAGCCTGTCAGAATGGTCTGCGCAGTACATCTATAGAAGATTTTGAGTGAATTTGTTGACATACCAAATCTCTTTAAACTCCTAATGAAGTGTAGTCACGCCTTCATTATGACTGCATCAATGTGTTGGGACCAGGTTAGATCCTCAGAGATCTTGACACCCAGGAGCTTGAAACTGCTCACTCTCCACTTCTGATCCCTCTATGAGGATTGGTATGTGTTCCTTCATCTTACCCTTACTGAAGTCCACAATCAGCTCTTTCGTCTTACTGATATTGAGTGCCAGGTGTTGCTACGACACCACTCCACTAGTTGGTACATCTCGCTCCTGTATGCCTTCTCATCACCATCTGAGATTCTACCAACAATAGTTGTATCATCAGTAAATTTATAGATGGCATTTGAGCTATGCCTAGCCACACAGTCATGGGTATAGAAAGAGTAGAGCAGTGGACTAAGCACACACCCCTGAGGTGCACCAGTGTTGATCGTCAACGAGGAGGGGATGTTATCACCAATCTGCACAGATTGTGATCTTCCGGTTAGGAAGTCGACAATCCAATTGCAGAAGGAGGTACAGAGGACCAGGCTCTGTAACTTCTCAATCAGGACTATGGGAATGATGGTATTAAATGCTGAGCTATAGGCGATGAACAGCATCTTGACATAAGTGTTTGTGTTGTCCAGGTGGTCCAAAGAATGTGAAGAGCCATTGAAATTGCATCTGCCGTTGAACTATTGTGGCAACAGGCAAATTGCAATGGGTCCAGGTCCTTGCTGAGGCAGGAGTTCAGTCTAGTCATGACCAAACTCTCAAAGCATTTCATCACTGTCGATGTGAGTGCTACCGGGCGATAGCCATCAAGGCAGCTCACATTATTCTTCTTAGGCACTGGTATAATTTTTGCCTCTTTGAAGCAAGTGGGAACTTCTGCCCATAGCAGTAAGAAGTTGAAAATGTCCTGAGTACTCCTGTCAGCTGGTTGGCACCTAGTATCCATTATTGGGAAAAACAGGAAATTTAAGAAAATCGTAAGACAATCAAGCAGATTCAACATTGTTTTGTGAAAGCAAAATCATATTTAATGAGTTTGCTTTGGTTCTTTGAGGATATAACAGACGGTGGATTAAGGGAAACCAGTAGATGTAACATATTTGGATATCCATCGATAAGGTTAATGCACGTGACAAGAGTGCATGGGGCTGGGGGTAATATATTAGCATAAGTAGGGTCACATCACTCTTCCACTCCACAGTTGTTGGCTTCTTGCACTGTATCAATTAAACCTGATTCTGGAGATGATGGAGTTAGTCTATGAGGAGAAATTGTGTCACCTGTGACTATACTCACAGCAATTCAGAAGAATAAGAGGGGATCTTATAGAAACATATAAAATTATGAAAGGGCAGAAAAGATAGATGCAGGAATGTTGTTTCCACTGGTAGGTGAGACTAGAACTCAAGGAAGTAGCCTCAAGATTTGGAGGGATAGATTTACGACAGAGATGAAGAGGAACTGCTTTTTACAGAGAGTAGTGAATCTGTGGAATTTTCTGCTCATGGAAGCATTGGAGGTTACCTTAATACTTACATTTAAGGAACAGTTAGTTAGAATTTTGCATGTCAGGGCAATTAAACGTCATTGAGAAAGGGCAGGCAGGTGGAGCTGTGTCCAAGGCCAGATCAATCATAATCTTATTGAATGATGGAGCAGACTTAAGGGGGCAGATGGTTTACTCATGCTCCTATTTTTTATGTAGAGCAAAACAGGATAATATGTTAGTTTTGTATCGGCAATCAGCAGTTAGTGAGGTGCCCCCAGGGTTCAGTAGTTGACTCAACTACTTGCAAACTATATAGCAGACTTGAACTAAGGGAATGAGTGTACTGATGAAACAAAGATAGTAGGTTTAACGTGGATGTAGAAGTCACAAAGACTGTGTATAATGTATGATGTTATCCACTTTTTAACAAACAATAATAATGCAAATTGTTACTTAAATATAGTGCAAATATGGTGTGGATCTGGGAGTGTTAATATATGAAGTACAAAATGGTTAGCAGAGAGGTATTGTAAGTAATTAGGAAGGTAAGCTGGCCTTCATTACAAGGGATATAGAGTGTAAAGGAATCTTTGATGTAACTTAGCAGGGTGCCGATGAGAAGACACCTTGAGTACTGCTTACAGTTCAGTTTTCCGTGTTTAAGAAAGGATGATACGCCTGCATTGGAGATAACTGGGGATGAAGGAGTTGACTAATAAAGAAAGGTTATGCAGAATGGAGTAAAGAGGAAAGAGAGATGACCCTGGAATAAAAGGATTAACACACGAGGAACATTTAATGGCTCTGGGCCTGTACTTGCTGGAGTTTAGAAGAATGAGGGGGATCTCATCGAAACCTATCAAATATTGAAAAGCCTAAATAGAGTGGATATGGAGAGGATGTTTCCTGTATTGGGGGAGTCTAGGACCAAAGGGTACAGCCTTAGAATACAATAATATCCCTTTAGAACAGTGATGAACAGGGTTTTCTTTTGACCAAGGGTGGTGAGTCCGTGGAATTTATTGTCGTGGATGGCAGTGGAGGCCAAGTCTTTGGGTATATTTGAAGTAAAGTTCAAAGTAAATTTTATTATCACAGTACATATATGTTACCATTTTTTGTGGGCATACTCAACAAATTTATAGAATAATAGCTATAACAGAACCAGTGAAAGACTGCCCAACTAGGGCGTTCAACCAAAGTGCAGAAGACATCAAACTGTGCAAATACAAAAAGAAGGAACAATAATATAAATAAATAATCAATAACTATCAAAAACATGACATGAAGAGTCCTTGGGAGTGAGTTCATAGGTTGTGGGAACAGATCAGAGATGGGGCAAGTGAAGTTGGATGAAGTTATCCCCCCGGTTCAAGGGTCTGATGGTTGAGGGGTAGTAGCAGATGCTGAACCTGATGGCATGAGTTCTGAGCCTCATGCACCTTCTTCCTGATGGCAGAAGTGAGAAGAGAGGACATCCTGGGTGGAGACCCTTATGATGGATGCTGCTCCCTGTGACAGTGATTCATGGAGAGGTACTTAATGGTCGGGAGGGCGTTACCCATGATCGACTGGGCCATTTCCACTATTCTTTGTAGGATCTTCCATTCAAGGACACTGGTCTTTCCATACCAGGCTGGGATGCAGCCAGTCAGTTACTCTCCACTGCACATCTGTTGAAGTTTGTCAAAGTTTTAGATGTCATGCCAAATCTCTGCAAATTCCTAAGGAAGTAGAGGCGCTGCCATGCTTTCTTCATAATTGGTCTTACATGCTGGGCCCATGACAGGTCCTCTGAAGTAGTAACACGTAGGAATTTAAAGTTATTAACTCTCTCCATCTCTGGTCCTGCAATGAAGACTGGCCCATGGTGCTCCAGTTTCCTTCTCCTGAAGTCTACAATCAGCTCTTTGGTCTTGCTGACATTGACTAAGAGGTTGTTGTTATGACACCACTCAGCCAGATTTTTAATCTCCCTCCTATGTGATGATTCATCACCACCTACTTCAGCGGAGGTTGATAGGTTCTTGATTAGTAAAGATGTCAAGGTTACGGGTAGAAAGGAGGAGAATGGGGATGAGTGGGATAATAAATCAGTGATGAGCAGACACAATGGGCTAAATGGCCTAATTCTGCTCCTATGTCTGATTATATTATTTACCGGAATGTGAGGGGGATGTTTCTGCTGGTTTCAGAAATAGGCAGCCCATTTAAGGCAGAGAGAAGGAGGAATTTCTTCGCTCTGAGGGTCATGAGAGCCGTGGAGTCGAGTAATTCAACAGCACTCTCTATAGAACACAGGATGCTGGCCCATATCATGAGGCTTCCTGCTCAGGAGATGCAGTGTAATACAGTGGTGTTGTATTAATTGATTTGTTTCAAACTAGACAACCCTGGCTAAGCTATTTAGTTCAAGGAAGCTTGCAGACAAGATTGATACTATCACTTGGCACATCAAATAGCCGAGCTGTTAATAGTGGGAAGGTTTGTAGGCACAAAGAGTCAGCTTCACAGCGTTAATTGTGAGAATGTGGAAACTGTCTCCAGAAGCTTTGAAACCACCTGTATGAAAAAGTATCTGAAAAATTACCACGTCTGTGGTCACCCACTGACAGGGCAGTAACGCAATATAGATATGAGAGAGCAGTCATGCTTTTTAAGAATGGCCTAAGAACATCAAGAAGGATTTCAAAAATACGGAATGAACTAGAATCTGTTCCTCTACCTTCATTTTCTGCCATAGATGATTTGTTCATCTGCAATTTGTTAGTATGTTCTTATAGGAATTTTACTTGTGCTTTGGAAATCCTTTGTGTTTGTAATTTTGAAGTCTTTTATAAGATAGAAATGCTCTGTGAGTTTTAAATGTGATTTAAATGTGTATCACTAAAAATAAATGCACTGTGTTTAAACTTTAAAAATGAACTTTGTTAGCTGGAAGTAGCTCCTCCTTGGTAGGGTGTGGAGGACCCACCAGTCAAATAGACCGCTCCACTCGACGTGGAGGATAAACAAGGAAATCAACTAGCCTTTCTGGATTAGGTAGTCACCCCCTTAGCGAGGGTGCCCGTGGCTATTTATCTTGGATAGGGCTTAAGATCTTCATTTGAGTTTCGAACTTCGCAGTCAGCAAACCCAAACTTATCACATATTTCAGAATGGAATAGTGCAGGCATGGACAGGGGTGAGAGTTTAACGTCTGCAGGGACCGCAGTGTTATGCACAGGTTGGGAGTAACTCTCTGACAGAAGGAGATTCTCATGTGCTGAAAGTGATTAAGGAGAGGAACTTCCTGAGCAACAGATGATCTGGGGAATGGGATGATCTAGGGAGCAGGAATGGAGGTGATGGGCAGGTCAGATACGCTGTTAAGATAGTGATGGAAATTGGGTTTTCACTATCACTGGCATACACAGAAACTTCTCTGGGGTGGGGTGCGGTGGGGAGGTCCTGAGTGGAAATGCCATAACTCATGAGACAGAGGAGACTGCAACAGGTGGAGCTGCCTCTGAGGTTCAAGTGGGAGGGAAAGTAGTCCTCATTGGAAGTAGCAGCAGGTCTGAAGGATTGCAAGTCCTTTCCTCTGCTGTATCCTGAGATATGATTCCAAAAACCACTCCAGGGATGTTTGGATATGAGGAGGCAGGAGAAATGTGATCCCATGTCCATGGGATGGAGCCCAGAGTCTGTCAGACTCACAGAAAAATGGTCCAGGTTTCAACACTGGAGACAAAGATGTAGTACTGAAGGAAAGTCAGGTGTAATAATGGGTCTTACTGTGACCACACCTTTAACCTTAAAGAGAAGAACATTAGTGGGAAAAGGCACAGAAGCCCCACAGAGTGTTGCAAACAGAAATCTGACTTCTGGCCCCAAAGGGGGGTAATCACTCTGGGGACAAGACTGTTGGTTAGTGGAGTGAATGTGGTTGGTTTCAATGTGGAGAAGGATGCAGAGTTGTGAAAGAGGTGTGATGCGGTAACACAAAGGTTACTGCAGAGATTTGGGAGACCGAGCTGTTCCTGTAACCGGAATCTCTCAGACAGTTACTGCACTTCCTCAGAAACTTCAATAAAATATTGCCAACAGAAATCTGATTTCTGGCCCCAGGTGGAAACAGAAGTGGGATGGCATGGTAGTTTAGCAGTTAGCATAATGCTATTATAATGTAAAACCAGGATTTAATTTTGCAACGGGTTTGGATATTGTGACCGTGACGAGGTGGATTTCCTTGGGGTGCTCCTTTTTCCTCCCACATTCCAAAGGGTTAGTATGTTTGCGACGGAAGTGTGGTGACACTTGCAGGCTACCCAGCACAGTCCTCACTGACTTGATTTGATGCAAGCAACGCATTCACTGCATGGCTCTTTGTGCATGTGACAAATCGAAGCTAATCTCTCTGTGTTTAGTAACATGGGCGACAAGAAGGTTGGTCAATGGGGCAAATGTAGTGGATTTCAATGTGGAGCGGAATGCAATGGTTTGAAGTAAATAGCTTATGGTGATAAAATAGTTATTTTAGAGAGGGTGTCCAGGCACCTGCAGTAGCAAAACTCAATAATAGTTCTTCTAGTCAGGCCAGTTGAAATACTTAAAGTCAAGTATTACTTAAAGGCCCTGAAAACTTGTGCCAACCAACTAGCGGGAGTATTCAAGGGCATTTTCAATCTCTCACTGCCACGGGAAGAAGTTCCCACTTGCTTCAAAAAGGCAACAATTATACCAGTGCCCAAGAAGAATAATGTGAGCTGCCTTAAGGACTTTCGCCCAGTAACACTCACATCAACAGTGATGAAATGCTTTGAGAGGTTGGTCATGACTAGACTGAATTCCTGCCTCAGCAAGGACCTGGACCCATTACAATTTGCCTATCGCCACAATAGGTTAAGGGCAGATGCAATCTCAATGGCTCTTCACACAGCCTTAGACCATGTGGACAACACAAACACCTATGTCAGGATGCCGTTCATCAACTATAGCTCAGCATTTAATACCATCGTTCCCACAGTCCTGATTGAGAAGTTACAAAACCTGGACCTCTGTATTTCCCTCTGCAATTGGATCCTCGACTTCCTAACCGGAAGACCACAATCCGTGCGGGTTGGTGATAATATCTCCTCCTCGCTGACGATCAACACTGGTGCACCTCAGTTGTGTGCTTAGCCCTCTGCTCTACTCTCTCTATATTCATGACTGTGTGGCTAGGTATAGCTCAAATACCATCTATAAATTTACTGATGATACAACCATTGCTGGTAGAGTCTCATATGAAGATGAGAGGGAGTACAGGAGCGAGATATACTAACTAGTGGAGTGGAGTCGTAGCAACAACCTCAGTAAGACAAAAGAGCTGATTGTGGACTTAAGGAGAGCACGACGAAGGAACGCATACCAATCCTCATAGAGGGATCAGAAGTGGAGAGAGTGAGCAGTTTCAAGTTCCTGGGTGGCAAGATCTCTGAGGATCTAACCTGGTCCCAACATATCCATGCAGTTATAAAGAAGGCAAGACAGCAACTGTACTTCATTAGAAGTTTGAAAAGATTTGGTATGTCAACAAAGATACTCAAAAACTTTGATAGATGTACCATGGAGAGCATTCTTACAGGCTTCATTACTGTCTGGTACGGGGGGGGAGGGACTACTGCACAGGACCAAAATTAGCTGCAGAGGATTGTAAATTTAGTCAGCTCCATCTTGGATACTAGCCTGCAAAGTAGCCAGGAGATCCTCAAAGAGCAGTGTCTCAGAAAGGCAGCGTCCATTATTAAGGACCTCCAGCACCCAGGGTATGCCTTTTTCTCATTGTTACCATTAGGTAGGAGGTACAGAAGCCTGAAGGCACATACCCAGTGACTCAGGAACAGCTCTTCCCCTCTGCCATCTGATTCCTAAATGAACACTTTACCCTTGAAAACTACCCCACTATTTTAATATATATTATTTCTGATGTTGAATTATTTTTAATCTATTCAATATACATATACTGTGTTGCATTGAACTGCTGCTGCTAAATTAACAATTTTCACAATACATGCCAGTGATAATACACCTGATTCTGAAGTAATCAAAATGAGGTGGCAGCTAAACCTAAAAGGTGGACACCAGTAATTCTGGGGACAACACTATAACATTAACCTGAGAGTCTAATTTTGCCCGTTTGGAATGGATATCAAACCTCTTTCACCTTACCTGTCTGTGGGTCCACCCTCCCCACTGAGGCCATGTCTACCCTCATCCACAGGGTTAGTGATGGTCATGTCCTGTGGCTGTATAATGTAAGAAGGTATTGATGTGTTCCTCCTGTGGGGAAAAGGAGACAGAACAGCACAATGCTGGTTAGGAGGTTTTGCTTGTTGGAGTTGAGGGGCAATGGGGGGGATGGGAAAATTCTGGAACTTATTGAGTTCCTGAAAACTGAGGATGGGTGAAGTGAGCAATTTGGCAAGTGAAAGAGCGAGTTTCCATGGTTAACGGTAACTGCAAGAATTGTACAACATGAAACGTGTGTGAGGGTTTCTGGGAACCGTCTGTGGGGCCAAGCCATTGAGTATTTAAAGCAGGGGTTGACAGGTTCTCGAAGGTTACGGAGAGAAGGCAGGAGAATGGGGTTGAGAGGGATAATGAATCAGCCATGGTGGAATGGTGGGCAGACTTGATGGGCTGAATAGCCTAATTTGGTTCCTTTGTCTTATGGTCTAAGATCAAAAAGCCATTTTGAAACTTTAGTGATCTTTAAATTGCCCTTTGCTAATAGAGCTTCTTTCTTGCTGATTAGATATATATCTTGATACCCGACTGACTTAACCAGCTTCAGGAGAGTGCGGAGTTTGGGACTTGAAGAGAAGTCTTGTTTCCCTGCTAACAGCAGGACCAATTCTATTCATCTCCAGTGTCACTGTTCTTCAGCTGATGAGAATGTACTTATACAGTGTTTACACACTGCATTATCCCACTGACCTCAACAAACTGAAAAGCAGAGAATGGTAAGTTGTGGTTGGTCATGTATTCTTCATTTGTTGAATAGCCTCAAGCCCACTCAATGTTTATTCTACAAGGTTAGTGAATCCGAAATGCAGAAGCCTACAGCAGCCATAGAGATGATCCATACAGAAACATGTTATCCACTTTTCACTCTAAAAGGTGATTCAGTCTGGCAGAGCAATACTGACTGCAAGTTAGGTCCCACCTCAGTTACTTCCAGAACATACCCCACATTTGCCTGTTAAGGACAGCAGCAAGTACAGGGTGCTCTGTCCAGACTAGAAAGACAGAGGATATTTTAAATTCAAGGAGTTTAGATTCCAGTTCACAAGTAATTGTCCTCCAATTAAGAAGCTTTTCTCTGGCAATTTCGTTTTGGCCTAATTTTATTAAAAATAGACAGGATTCAATTTATTTTATGAAAATAGTTCAGAGGTCCCCATGGGCCCCACTAAAAGTCTTTTTTCTCAGAGATTCATCAGAATAAAAGAGATTGATGGTAGGCAGGGACATCAGGCTTGTCACATGCGATTCATTTTCTAGCTGTCTCTAAGTATCCCTCTCTGCAGTTTTGCACAGCCATTTAACCTTTTTCAAACTGTCTTAATCAATTGTTATTTAACTCCACTTCTATAATTCTACCTTATTTATTAATTTCCCATCTGAAATCATGTTAAATGTTTCTCAATATTCAAGTACCTAATATTTCTGTGTAAGATAAAAATGTTCCAATCAGTTTGTTTGAATTTAACTTTAAACCTTTTCTCTATTCTGCATCAATTCAAAATTCTGAAGATAATCATCCTCCAGATCTCTCAAGATTATTTAAAAATTCTTGTCCACAACTAACTAATGTTAAAGTAACCAGTTAGGCATGTTTTTAAAAACAAAGGAGCTGGTTGTGGACTACAGGAGGAATGGAGACAGGCTAACTCCTATTGACATCAATGGATCGGGGGTTAAGAGGGCTTAAGTTCCTCAGCATACACATCATTGAGGATCTCACATGGTCTGTACAACAGTGCCTCTTTCACCTCAGATGGTTGAAGAAGTTTGGTATGGGTCCCCAGATCCTAAGAACTTTCTACATGGATACAATTGCGAGCATCCTGACTGGCTGCATCACTGCCTGGTATGGGAACTGTACCTCCCTCAATCGCAGGATTCTGCAGAGAGTGGTGTGGACAGACCAGAGCATCTGTAGATGAGAACTTCCCACTATTCAGGACATTTACAAAGACAGGTGTGTAAAAAGGGCCCGAAGGATCATTGGGGACCCGAGTCATCCCAATCACAATCTGTTCCAACTGCTACCATCCAAGAAATGGTACCACAGCATGAAAGCCAGGACCAACAGGCTCTGGGACAGATCTTCCACCAGGCCACCAGACTGCATAATTCATGTTGATATGATTGTATTTCTATGTTATATTGACTGTCCTGTTGTACATACTATTTATTATAAATTACTATAAATTGCACATTGCACATTTAGACGGAGACGTAACGTAAAGATTTTTACTCCTCATGTATATGAAGGACGTAAGTAATAAAGTCAATTCAATTCTTAACTTCTGATGCATACTTTCCAGACGATAACGTCACAGCTCCACAATTTTCATTACTCGATGTCTTAAAGAAGGCAGAAAACAAATTCCTCACTCTTCTCCTTGCCTCTAAAGAGAGACAATTGGGTTTTTCTAAAAAGCATTTGATTGAATCAAAGGAATACACCTGACTGGGGCTTGCAGAAGATGGGGGAATTGAGCTCACTGCAACCCTTGTGTTACAGTGGTCCAAATAGCTTCTTTCCTTAAGTAACTCACATTAGATCTAGGATTCTAAAATTAGATTTGTTTTCCCCCATTCACTAAGATATATCATTCTCTTTTATCAACCTCTTTTATTATTATTTTGAACTGGGATGCTTCTTGTTCCTCTAAATTTCCATCTTCCCTACTGTACTACTGGCTTCATATCTGGTTCGGCTGTCCTGTGAAAACTTTATAAAACCTTGGTTAGCCACATCCAGAGCATTGTGTGCAGTTCTGACTGATACATTATAGCAGGATGCTTTAGCGACGGAGGGGGTGTAGAGGAGTCAACATTTCAGGCCTAAACTCTTCATCGGGACTGGAAA
Source organism: Mobula birostris (assembly GCF_030028105.1). Classification (NCBI taxonomy): domain Eukaryota; kingdom Metazoa; phylum Chordata; class Chondrichthyes; order Myliobatiformes; family Myliobatidae; genus Mobula; species Mobula birostris. The sequence continues at coordinate 51,194,387 of NC_092378.1, read as the reverse complement.
GGAAGGGGGCAGAAGACTGAGTAAGAAGGTGGGGGAAGGGAAGGAGTACAATGTGACAGATGATACATGAGACCAGGTGAGGGGGAAGGTGGGTAGGTGGACGGGGGCGGGTGGATGAAGTAAGCTGGAAGATGATAGGAGGAAAATTAAAGGACTAAAGAAAAAAGAACCTAACAGGAGAGGAGAGTGGACCATGGAAGAAAGGGAAGGAGGAGGGGAACCAGCGGAAGAAGATGAGAAAGTGAGGATAGGGGGCGAGAAGGTAACCAGGAATCATTCATTCGTTATGTGCTGTGTCATATGGCATGGGCAATCATGGTCCTTCCTTGACCATGATTGTTCTTTTCTACAGAAGAGGTTTGCCTTTGCCTTCTTCTGGGCAATATCTTTACAAGACAGGTGACGCCTGCCATTATCAATACTGTTCAGAGATTGTCTGCCTGGCATCAGTGGTTGCATAACCAGGACTTGTGATATGCACCAGCTGCTCATATGACCATCCACTACCTGCTCCCGTGGCTTCACATAACCCATATGGGGGCTAAGCAGCTTCTACACCTTGCCCAAGGGCGACCTGCGGAAGGAGGAAAAGACCTTACACCTCCTTCAGAAGAGATGTATCTCCATCTGCCATCCAACCAGAATGAGAGAGGTGGAGGGGGGAGTAATTATCGGAAGTTAGAGAAATCGATGTTTATGCCTTTAGTTGGAGCTACCCAGATGCAATATAAGGTGTTGCTCCTCCAGCCTGTGTTTGGCCTCACCGTGGCATGGGAAGATAGGTCAGAATGAGTGGGAAGTTGAATTGAAATGGGTAGCCAATGGGAAACCCTGCCCTTCGCATACAGGAATACAAAATTATGAATGGTGTAGACAAAGTAGATGATAAAAATAATTTTTCCATATTAGAGGCATCAATGGGTACAGGTTAAGGGTGAGAATTAGGAGGTTTAGGAAGGATCCGAGAAGACCATAGGACACAGGAGCAGAGTTAGACCAATTGAGTCTCCTTCACCATTCCATCATGGCTGATTTATTATCCCTCTCAACCCCATTCTTTTGCTTTCTCCCATTAACCTTTGATCCCTGACTAAACTAGAACCTATCAACCTCCGTTTTATATATACTCAATAACTCTACAGCCACCCCCTGGCTAAACAAGTTTTTCCTCATCTTGATTCTAAATGGATGACCTTCTATCCTGAAGCTGTGTCCTCTGGTCCTAGACTCACCCACTATTGGAAACACCCTCTCCACACTCTATCTAGGCCTTTCAATATTCAATAGGTTTCTCTGAGATCTCCCCTCATTCTTCTAAATTCCAGTGAGTACAGGCCCAGAGCCATAAAATGCTCCTCACACATCAACCCTTGAATGAACCTCCTCTGGACCCTTTCCAATGCCAGCATATCTTTTCTTAGATAAGGGACCAAAAACTGCTCATAATACTCCAGTTGCAGTCTGACCAATGCCTTATAAACCCTCAGTATTACATCCTTGCTCTTATATTTTAGTTTGTCTGAAATAAATGCTAAACACAGCATTTGCTTTCCTTAAGGTTTTCCTAAAGTTAACCTTTAGAGAAACTTGCACAAGGACTCCCAAGTCCCTCTGCACTTTTTATTTTGAATTTCCTGCCCATTTAGAAAACAGTCTGCACCTTTTTTCTTTCTACCAAAGTGCATGACCATACATTTCCCTACATTATATTCCATTTGCTACTTCTTTGCCTATTCTCCCAATCTAAGTCCTTCAGCAGACTCTCTGCTTCCTCAAAACTATCTGCCTCTCCATCTATCCTCATATCGCCCGCAAACTTGGCCACAAAGCCATCACTATGGCTATCCAAATCACTGACACACAACATGAAAAGAAGCAACATCAACACCTGCGCCAGACCACTAATTACCAGCAACCAACCAGAAAAGGCTCCCTTTTTTTCCCCCACTCTTTGCCTCCTGCCAGTCAGCTAATGTTCTATCCGTGCTAGTATCTTTCCTGTAATACCATGGGCTCTTATCTTGTGAAGCAGCCTAATGTGCGGCATCTTGTCAAAGACCTTCTTAAAAATCCAAGTGAACTACATTCAGTGACTCTCCTTTATCTATCCTGCCTGTTATTTCCTTACAGAATTCCAATATATTTATTAGGCAAGATTTCTCCTTAAGGAAACCTTGCTGACATTGGCCTACTTTATCATGCATCTCCAAGTACCCCAGAACTTCATCCTTAATAATGGGCTCCAACATCTTCCCAACTACTGAAGTCAGGCAAACTGGCCTATAACTTACTTTCTTCTGCCTTCCTCCCTTTTTAAAGGATATTTGCAATTTTCCTGTCCTGCAGCATCAAGATTCTAGTGGTTCTTGAAAGATCATTACTAATGCCTCCACAATCTCATTAGCTACCTCTTTCAGTATCTCGGGGTGTACACCATCTGGTCCAGCTGAATTATCTACCATCAGGCCTTTCAGCTTCCCAAGCACCTTCTCCTTAGTAATAACTACACTCACTTCTGACCTGACACTCCTGAATTTCTGGCATACTGCTAGTATCTTCCACCGTGAAGACTTACACAAAATATTAAGATTGGCTGCCATTTCTTTCAGGAGTCCAATATCTATTCTTGACTCTTTTACTCTTTATATATCTGGGGGAAAAAACTTTTGGTATCCTCTTTTATATTAGTGGCTAACTTACCTTCATATTTTCTTTTCTTTCCTTATAGCTTTTAATTGCCTTCTGTTGGTTCTTAAAAACTTCCCATTCCTAACTCTAATCATTGTTATATTACATACCCTCTCCTTTGATTTTATGCTGTCTTTGACTTCCCCTTGTCACTCACAGTTGCCTCATCCTCCCATCTTCATCATTGAGATGTATCTATCCTGTCCCTCCCGAATTGCCCCCCAAAAAACTCCAGCCATTGCAGTTCTGCTGTCATCCCTGATAGATTCTCCTTCCAATCAACTTTGGCCACTTCCCCTCTCATGCCTCTGTAATTCCCTTTACACCACTGTAATACAGATACCTCTGACTTTATCTTCTACCTCTCAAACTGCAGGGTGAATTCTATCATATTATGATCACTGGCTCCCACCATCCCCTCTGCCAACTCCAACAGAGAGGGCAATAGGAATTTAGAACAAGCTGTTTGGAGGAGGTGGAGGCAAAGTCTCTCAATCACCCAGATTAGGCAACAGCCCTAACATGGGTAAATGGTGTTAATGTAGGTAGGTAATGGGCAGTAAACTATTTTTTGTGTTGTACGACTCCATATTAGCTGTAGCACTTTGGTAAGTTACAGAAAAAAAAATCAAGGTAAGTGATAGTCTTATAAAGTTTATTTTACTACTGAAAATATTTATTTGCAATGGACAGAAGCATACCATACAATTTATATGTATAAAGACAGTCATTATTAATGGAAAAAAAGTTTCTGTATAGAATAAAATATAAACTTTTCTACTCCAGAAAGTCAGGAATAATACTTGATGCATTCTGATAAGCACTCCACATACATCATATCAAGAGACATAAAAAATGGATATTAAAAAATTATACATGTTCAGCTAGTCAGGCAATGTGGTGGAGTTCAATACTGGTTCATCTCTTCCTCTGAAATTCTAAACCATCACAACAGGCTGGTCCCATCTTGGATTACCAGTAACTGTCGACCCAATACACTTACACTGCTGTTCCACTGTTTATTTGACTTATGTTGCCAGTATTCATTTAAATAAATTGAGGATTTACAGTTTAAATATAATCAAATGTTAGAGCAGGATCATAGCTAATAATGTCTTTGCATATAATTGAACTATAGTTTTGGGTATAGACTAAAGTCTCAGTACTGAGTTAGCATGGTGTCGTAGCACATAATCCACTTGAATGTGCAGATTATCAGTTGTGAACAAATTGCACTCCTTGCATGCTTATGGATGAACACCAAAAATTGTCAAATCATTGAGATGCCTGGAAAGTATGAATGAAATTTCAAGGAGTTGCAGCTTTGTAGAACACACGAGCAGCTGAGAAAGGGAACGGCAAGCTCTCAAATTAAACAAACATTTCCATTTTAATCCTATCAATATTTAGTATTTTGGTTATAATGTAGTGACTCAGTGCATGCTCAGAACATTCTTGTGAAAAAAATGATTAAAACTTTTGTGCTTTTTAAACATGTATTATTGTGAAATGTTTGATCGTGTTGAAGTCATTGTGAAGAAATAATTTCTTCCATCCTAACACATGAAGACTGTAGTGTATGTTAATGGCAGCAGTGTGTATTCATGGGTTACAAAGAACAAACGCAAGGGAACTATAAATAAAAGCAGAAGACAATGGTTGAACAATCATATTTATCTGCTGGTGATCAATGGTGCATGTGTTATGTTTTTGCTTTATCTATTTGACTACTGAAGTAAACTGCTGATGTACTAATTTTTTGGCTAATGCACTTAGGGTTAAGATACATTTGGTGGTTTGGAGCATTTACAAAGAAAATGAGTAGTAAAGGTATCAAGAACTAATCTAAAAAAATTAGATATCCAAGGTGGAGACCTACACATGTAATTTTAGATGAGTTTAACATAGTAAACAGTTCCATGCACTCCAGAATAAAAAAAAACATCTTTCAAACTCTTTCAGGAGAGGCTCTGCTTAAAGTATAGTAATATTTCAGTAAATAATTCTAGACATTCCTTTTAAGGCATAACTTTCAATGATATTTCTTTGAGGGCTTCATTCTTCTCACAAGATCTGCACAATTCATCAATAAATTTGGGATTTTCTTTTTCTTAAATCTACCTGGCAGAGAAGTACTAAAAACATTTCACTGTGTACAGTATACATTTCATAATTTAAAATCCATTAAAAATTGTAAGATACTGTGACTTCTGTTATTAACAGTCCTAAAAAAAAGCAGCTGAATGAGCCTTTTACCCAACTCTGACACTTTAAAATCTGTAGAACCAGCTTCAGCAGATGAGCATTCCAGAATTTATCTTTGTTAGCAAGTTTATTAGACCATTTTAAGCGGAACAGGGAGGGTAACTGATTCAAAAACCATGTAGTACATTAGGCACCACAGAGGTACAAGATTTACTGATTCGATTTGACACAGTGCCCAGACAACATTAAAGTTGTAAGGAATAGGAGACCCAGAAAAAGACAAAGGTTAGATCCTTTCAAGCCTTCCACGTCATGGATTAGATGAATAGCTCAACAAGTACGAGATCCTCAAAGGGACCAACATAGTACGGTAAAAGTGTGTGTGAAAAGAAGCAGTGAGGTGAGAGAGGCAGCTTTTAGCTACCAGTTCTGAATGCCTTAAAGAAAAAGAGAAATATTAAAATCAAAGACCACAGCAGTGTAGATAAAAATAAGCAAACTTGTAATGGGGTGAAATGATCAGATTTTTCTTGTACGTTGTCATGGAGCATGAGAGAGGTGCACTGAGTCATTTCAGAAATAGAAACAGTACCAGCAATTCACTTTTCCCCAATAACCAAGACTAACTGTCTGGGAGAGCTTAGAGTCAAGGTTAGAGAGGACAAGGTGGCCAAAATATTAAACAATAGAATACAAAGAATAGATATGTCACCCCATCATAATACAGAAGATAAAACTGTAATATCACTAAATCCTAATAGTTCAGCACCTGACTCATTCATTAGTTTGGAGTGTACATAGGATGCATGGCAGTGTTGGGGTCTGGACTATGAACAGTTGTGCAGCTGGAACCAGATCTGGAACTAGGGTAGGTTTGACAGTGGAGCAGGGTCCAGAGTGTCTTTATATCTCCTGCTCCCTTTACATTCAACGGATTCACTGGAAAATACTACACATTTAACATGTAACAGAAACAAAATGTTGTGCTATAACATCCAATAGTCTGAAATTCTGCTTGTCTGGCACCAATGTTCCAAGGGTGCCAGATTATTGGAGTTTATAAATAAGATTTTCCTGGTCAGTACCATTCAATCCGAATTGATGCTTATCAGAATCAGAATTAGGTGAACTCTTCAGGAGAAACTAATAATGTTTTCATTCAAATGTTTTTGTTTTAATTTACTGAAGATCACCAATTAAGGACTAAAATATCATTCATTTTGTGTTGGTTCAACTCAACTACAGGCAAGGTAAAAGCAGTAGAAAGAAGCAACTGACCAAAGCAAGGTCCTGATATTCGAATGAAAGAAGCCAGAAGTTGATTTGGTGTATAACCAGCTTTTTCCAATTTCTACTAACTCTGATTTTTTAAACAGGGAAAATATAATTGCAAACATAAAATGGTCCATGAAAATATGTGCAAATGAGCATATTTCTGAAAACTGGCTATCAAACTTGGAGCGGATTTCTTCAGCACTTGTTTTTTTTGTTTTTTTTTATATATGCATTGACATGGATATAAAGAACAAAACAAAATCTCTTTGACCATTCTGGCTAACTACAGAGATTAAAATCGGTAAATTTCATCTAATGCTACTGACGTAAAATCATTAAAACTTGAAAAAAAAATCTCTTTGGAATCAAGACGGCTTTATGATGATACTCATGGCAGGATTTAAATGCTATTGGAAGAGTGAATCAAATCAACCATCAACAACCACCTTGGCAATGCAGTAACAAAGCCAGGGACAGGCACACAGTGGGAAGATCAGCAATTATCTACGCATGGCATTCATTGATTAAACTTCTGCAGCATCCCAACGCACATATGATGATTCCTAAGTCTTGGTTCCAGTCAGGCTGCTGCTAAGTTTGTTACATCGTTGAGTACACTTTGCCTTTATGGAAAGTCAGTGCACCATAACAGACAAAACACAATTCTAATTTCTCAACATCTTACAGTGCTGACCAGTCACCAGAGGTTATGTGGGCAAGAAAATAATTGATCTGGTTAAAATTCACTTATTGTGCTTTCCTACATTGAGAATAGGGGATAAATTGACCATACTAATATAATTTTGGAAGAGTAAAGTATGATATTATTGGGGACTTTTGGTTGCTAATGTACAAACGTTTGTACATGGACTGATTGAAAATCTTCATGTTCACTCTTTTACTTGAAGTTCATTTAGCTAGTATAGCTGATGAACTCATTTATCAGCCAAAGCATTTTAGGTGGAAGATTAAGACCACCACTAAATTCTGCTTTTTAAATCGCTCACTTCCATTTTGCCAAATATCATTCATTAATAAAAAAGCAAGTTTACCACTTAGTAACAACTAACTAAATAAATAGGTATAATTAAATAAAAGTTGGGTTCATAATTTTGAACGGATGGGAGGTCAGAATATTTCCATAGTGTTACGGATAGGAGGAAAAGTTGTCACTGATAGTGCTTCAAGTGTGTCATAACTCACTGGTATCTTTGAATGGCAGGAATGATTTGCAGAACGTTACAGTACAGAAGCTATTTGGGCCCATTGTGTGTGAGATATGTTCTCTTTGGTCAAGCACTGGCACTATCTATGCTCAAACCATAGGCAGGGAGACCATTCCTCCAGCAAAAAAAATCACAAGTATCAGAGGTTTTCCAATGCTTTACTGAATTACAGGTCAAGTCTTTGCCTGGTAGCGACAGGTTACTTTAAAGGAACAGCGAGGCACACAATAGTAAAGCTCCAGGAAATCTGGACAACAAAACTTAACATCAGATCTTTCAGAAAAGACTAGATCTGAATAAAAAAAAAAAATACAAACTTGTTTCCAGATCTTTACTTATAAAAATATAAAATGCAAGTCACGGTAAAAAAAATTGCTAAAACCCAAAAGGAGATTAAAGCTAAATAGCAACCGAACTACCAAAGGTTATTTAAATTCTGCCAGCTGTAGAAGACAACGGGTTACACTTACTGCCCGGCAGTAGAGAAAGGCGATGTAGAATCAATACTTTGAGATCACGAAAGGTAGTGAAGCTGAACCAACCTCCAAAGGGCTCATTAGTGGAGAATATCGTGATTAGTGAGATCAAATGTTTCTCCTGATGAGGGGAATAATTTAGAAGATATGCCGATAGTTCTCATTTTAGGGATGAAATTGGTAGGGACTTTTCTATCCCCGCTGTCGAATTTATGCAAGAGGCAGGAAACAACTAATCACACTAAGTTCAGTAATTTGATGATAAGGTTGTTGATCTTCTTGTGAAGGGGTAAAGCAAGACTTGGAAGGTGGTGGTGCCTGACAGGTGAGAAATGGTAGGGGAATTCAATTGGAGCCTGTTGCAGGGCTAATATCCAAATTGACTTCACTTTTTGATAATGACAAAAATTTTCACTTACATAAAAGAATAAATAAAGCAAATAAGAGAACAAAAATTAAAAGAACACTGTGGATGCTGGAAATCCTTAAAAAAAATGAACAGCAGGTCAGCTAGCACCCATAGAGAGGACAAAAAAAATCATCAAACAAAAGAACCAAAAACTGTTGGAAAATAAACAAGTTTTAGGAGATAAAACTTGTTTATTGCATTTTCAGTCCTTATAAGAGGTTACTGATAAGTTAACTCCCTTTCTCCTTAGAAAGAACAAATCAAGACAAATTGACAGTGCACTTATCAATTAATTGAAACTCTACCTAATCTCTTCTGCGGGTTCTAATGTTGATATCTTAAGTACCTTTTAGTAAATGGTTTGCTGCACTCAGCCTGTGATATAAAGAGCTATCAATGCAAGAAAGATGTATGTTGTGACTCAAGATTTCTGACACATACAGATATTAATTTATATAAATTAATAAACAAGCTTGCATCAAGTAGAACAGAAAATAATGCACTAAGATTCTGATCTTCTCCTGGAAGGTTGATGGGTAGTCTGAGTTGGGTATTATAAAAAGGGATTGCTTCCATTGGACATCAGGATTGAAGCCATGTTATAGTCCTTATGATGTTGTGTTGACTCTTCTGTCAATTTCCACAGCAGTTCCATTAATCCCTACACTGGGAAGGCCCCTAAAATGATGTAAAATAATAAATTAACACACAAACATGGGAAAAGAAAAAGTATTATCAGATAAAAGTTACATGAAGTCAATGAATTATCATGAACAAAGAACTTCCAGTTCGCAAGGCAGAAAGAATTTATTGAAATTTATTTTGCAATCACATCTCTGAAAAATGATGTGACCGTACTCTACCATCACACTGTTCTTGGAAGGGTCATCAGTCCTCATGATGTTTTTGTCTACGCTGGCACTGGCTATGCACAAATTTAGTTGTTTTGTGTCAAGGAACTGAGGTGTAAACCAATTCTGAACAGAACAGTTCCAGAAGTTGGACAAACCACAACTGTGCCAAATTGTACTGGCTAACAACAGTCCAGTTCAACATGAACTACTGTGCGCACAACAAGATCTCTGAAAAGCCCATGAAATGAGAAGCATTTTAACTTTTGCCAGAAGAATGTGATCCAGAAGGAAACAAGTATTAAAAATAATATGATCAAGTGGATGTACTGTTTCTGGAGCAATCAGGTTTACTTATCAGTTCATCATGCAGTATCTACCCGCTAAAATATTTTGCGGATTGCTCCTTCCACTATCGTCAACCATGTTAAAAAGAACAAGTCATTTTTAATAGAGTCAGAATTATGAGTCATACCGTTGTGACTGGAGCTCTATCAGGACTGAATTTTCTGTTCCCGTTTCGTTAGCTATTATATATTCTTCTGCTGGTGGTTGCGTGTGTACAACTGCTTCCTGTGCCTGCTGCTTCTGTGCTGAGCCCCTGACTGTGAGGAACTGTGCCAGTCGCGTTCTTTCTCTGACAGATTCAGCTAATTTCTCCCAGGCATCTGTCGACATCACTGAACTGAACTCATCTTCAAAGCCAAGGCGCTCCTCATAAAATAATAAATGTCTTGAGCGAACTGTGGAAAATGAAGTTATCAGAACGTAAAGTTACATTTTTATCGTCACTATTCAGTAAACGCTATTCTTTCTAAATCAGTAGCCACTGTTACATAACAACTTATTTCATTTATTATACTGGCAACATATCAAATGCTGACAATAGAATACTACTGTTGCAGATTTTTTATATGTACAAAGGTCTCTAAATGTGTTATATTTTTGGATCTGTGGGTTTAAGCACACAAAGTGGCAATTACAATAATGCATATTAGACTTCTGCATAAAGTAAATACACATTTGAAATGACAGCTACATTCCTTTATGTAATTGGTATGGGACTAATTCCTCAGCACAACACAAGAAAATCAGAGCAAGAATAGGTCACGAGGTCCCTCAAACCGGCCCTACCAATCAATATGATCATGGCTCATCTACACTGGCTTGAACTCTTCTGTGCCAGATCCCCATAAACCTTAATTCTTTGATTTTTCAAAAATGCATCTACCTCCAACTTAAATACTTCTAACGATTTAGCTTCCATAACTCCCTGAAGCACAGAATTCTGAAGATTCAATCCCTTTGCAAAAAGATATTTTATGTATACTTTTGTTTTAAATGATCAGCCTCTTACAGAGCATAGAATGATGTCCATGGTCCTTCAGCTGATGATGCCTGTGCTGACCACAATGCCAAATTAAACTAATCCCATCTGCCTTTACTTGATCCATATACAGGACACAGAGCAGTACAACATAGGAACAACTTGTAACAGCTTATCATGCAACCATTTCCCCTTGTTCAGTCTCTCTTATGAGTGAAAACATCTCAACATCTATCCTGTGAAGCCTCAATAAGATGTGTTTTAATTATTCTAAACTCCAAAGAATACAGACCCAAACCATTTAGCTTCTCTTGATAAAAGATGGAGGGGATCTTGGGAACAGAACAATCAACTTCAATAAGCTGGACCAACAGTCATTTAGATTAGTTCTATTTACTCAGGGATGCAGTGTGGAATAGGCCCTTCTGGCCCTTTGAAGCATGCTGCCTAGCAACTTACAAGAACCCCGATTTAACCCTACACTAATCACAGGACAATTTACAATGACCGATTAATCTACCTGGTATGCCTATTGACAGTGTGAGGAAATCAGAGCACCCAGAAAAAACCCACATGCTCATGGGGAGGATGTACAGACTTCTTACAGAGGGTGTGGGGATTGAACTCTGAACCCTGTTGAACCGTGCTGTAATAGTGTCGCACTAACTGCTACGCTAACATGGCACAACAGTCAGCCATACAGTCTAACCTTTTAGTTTTTGTCCCTTAAGCTGAAATGAGTCCCAGTTCTCTAGTCAGTCTGCATCATTGTGTGTCACAGGCCTTGATAAAATCACAATTCAAAATGTGCATTATCTTTTGAAAATTAAGTACAGTAATGGAGTCCATTGAAATTTTCAAGGGATGCATGTGCCAGATAATTATTTTTGCAATTACAAATTTAAAAGCATTGCTTAGGATTATGGTTTCTGGGAATTAAAGCTTTTTGCTGGAATAATTTGTTTTACAGAAGCTAGCCAATTTAAATTTCAAAGTGAAACACAACTATCAGCAAGTTCACCCAGAGTCCTGAAGGAGCTACTGGAAATTTAATGGTAAGCACCGTCAGCAGAGCACTGAATGCAACACTGTTGAGCTGGTTTCGTTTACTGATGCTGGGTATGACTGTTGTAATCAAAATACTGGTTGGGATTTTGCAGGGAATTGCTGGCAATACTATTGAATTTCCAGTAAAATAGTATTGGGACATGGATTACCAAGTATATGTGTGCAAATATGTATGTTCTCAAATTTCCTGACATCTGACGGGAAATCTCATAAATTGTCCAATGATGTAGTTCTTGTGGAGTGGAATGGCATTATACATTAAAGATTAGTTAACATATATATTTTTGAATTGATTCAATTTATATGGATACTTAAAATTGTTCTGTAGTGCTGCCTGGCCTGCTGCGTTCACCAGCAACTTTTATGTGTGTTGCTTGAATTTCCAGCATCTGCAGAATTCCTGTTGTGTACAGTTTGAATAACGTTTAATATGTTAATTTAATGAATGTCAAAAATCAAGAAATATTCTGAAGTTTTGCAGATGTCTATGCCAAAGTGTATGTCTTAGCTGCCTGTCAACAGTTTTGTTCTAGTTCTCGCTTTCACGTCCTCCCACTTCCCACCAAGTGATCCACAGAAATTTCAGTGGTGTAGGACCTTGCCATTCAGAATGCCTTCATCTTCCTCTAACAAGTGGCCTTTGTAAGATCAATAGATAAGGATAAAATAATCATAAATGGTGGGCAAAATCATATTTACAAGAAGAAATTTATTTTCTGTTAAATATTGAGTTTATATGCACAAAACCTCCCCGATTACTAAAACATGGGGGCAAATAAAAATTGCTTCAAAACATTAAACCAGTCTCTGCTGTTAATCTGGATCCACATGGATACTAAGTGATTCAGCACAGAAATAAGCCTTTGGTCTGTGCTGACCATCAGTCAACCATTTACACTCATCCTACATTAACTGCATTTTTTATTCTACTTCACATTCTCAGCAATTCCCCCCAGGTTCTACCACTCACTGACAAACTAGGGACAATTTGCAGTGGCCAATTAACCTTCCAACCTGCATATTTTTGGGATGTGGAAGGAAACTGGAGCAACCTCATGTGGTCAAATGGAAAGTACCCAAAATCTACACAGCCAGCATTCAAGGTCTCTGAAGCTGAGAGGCAGCGGTTCTGCTAGCTGTGCCACCGCGTTTTCTATTTCTTTATTTTTCTTCATCAGACAATTAACAAACAGGTAAGCATTGGTTAATGTTATGCACCACACAAATTGGAAATTATGTTGAGAGGAAAGAGGAATGGGAATACGGAGGAAATACAGAAAGAAGCTAAACAGTTTCTGGAATATTTATAGGCATTGATGAACTGAATGAACATTAGTGATTGCAATACTGCCAATATTGACAGAATGGAAATGCACCTGCAGGTAGATAAGGTTAATGAGATGTAGAATGATGCTTTTAAGGTCAGCCTATCCAGCTGGTTTTGTAAAAAGCACAAATGAGGAGCTTGATTAGTTCATTGCAGACATTGTATGCTAAAGGGCCTGTTCCTGTACTGTACAGTTTTATGTTCTAACTAGCAAGAATGATGAGCACAGGGAAAGACAAATGTAGCCAAATCTAAAATAGTGCTCTTTTTGCTTCCTAGTTATGACCTTACCTCCCCTTGCTATTTGAGCCACTTATGATACAAGGGCTTTTATTAAGGGCTGGCAATTCCCTTCATCATCCTCAAACCTCATTTAGGATCAATACTATCGTAAGCACAAGTCGACCTTTAAAAGAAAACTGTCTCAAAAAACCTCAAGGAGGCAAAATTAGAGAAAGAGCAAAGACCAAGCAAATGATAATGAACATGGATTTTAAAATGAGATCTTGAAAAAAGAGAAGGCAGTGTAAATGTGCAATAGTTTGGGGACAGAAATTCAAAGTGTACATATTACCAGGCTAAATTTAACATTCTAGATTGTTTATTGTCATTCTTCAGTACACGAGTGTAAAGGAGAACAAAATGGTTACTCCTGATGTGATGCAGCATAAAAAAAATAATAAGCATAAAGAATACAATAAAAATACATTCCTTTAAAACACAATGTACCAGTAACAGTTTCATATATATAAAACATTCTGAAGGTTGTAGGGCTAGAAATTTTTACTTTGAGAGGAAATACCATAAATGTGAGGCATGGGGGAACCAGGACCCAATGTAGAACAACAATGCACAGCCGATTGACATTGGGACAGGTGTATGATAGGAGAAATGCATTAGATTTGATGAAATGAACCTTATGGAGGGTGGCAGACTTTCTCAGAGAATAATGGGCATCATAACATCCACTTTTTACCTCCATTGAAAGGTACGGGTGAGTGTGATGGCAGGGGTTGTAGGCTTAATTTGACCTGTAACGAGCCCATGAATGATGTAAAACTCTGAACTCTGAAAGCTGGAAGGGGAAGGATGGAGTGAGGAGAAATGAATTGTTGCAACATTTAAGAAGAAAGGAAGGAGGGGAAACTCGGTGAGACTGGTAGTTCAGAAGGGTTGAAGTGCAGATCAATTACAAGACCAGCCATTCAGAGACAATGAAATGGATCTTGACAGTCTATTCAATAAGGATGCCACAGGACAAGTGCAGGAGTTCAGAGATCACAATAGCTTTGAAAATGGGTTAAACAGAAAGATTAAAAAAAGCAAAATTGAAAATAAAAATGACTTTGCATGTCAGAGCTGTCTTTTCTGAAATGCCATGTTCACTTGCATTGCTAAATCTTTTAACCTTGAGGAAAACTTTATACAGGAGTTTTATTTCTTAAAAATAAATTGCTAATATTCCTCTTCAGTCATCAGAAACAGAACTGGGGGAAACAGAGTTAAGATGGTGTCACAATATTCACCTTTGATGCTGCGAGCTCCCATTTTATTCTACTGCTCTTAGTTACAACAGAATCAATTTTCTATGGAATGTGTTAATATTTACAGTATGACTTATAAATAATTTTTAACCACGTAACAGACACATAGTTTTGGGGGAAAAAAGATTGGGTGCTTATTATTTCTGATGGAAGTCGATTCCATATAGAACATTGAATAGTACAATGCAGCAACAGGCCCTTTGGCCCACAATGGTGTACTAAACTTATTGAAATAGTAAGCATATGCCCAACTAAACTAATCCTTTCTGCCGACACAATGTCTATATCCTTCTATTTTCTGCAGACTCTTGTGCCTATTTAAGAACCTCTTGAATGCCTCTATCATATCTGCCCTCCAACTCCCAACCCACCACCCGAGGTAACACATTCCAGTCATCCATCACTATGCAAAAAAAAATTGCACCACACATCTCCTTTGAACTTACCTCTCATCACCAAAATGATACTGGCTCTTTACCCCGTCCTTGCCTCTCATATTCCTTAATTTTTTTAAAAAATCTTATTTCCCCTCAGCCTCTGCCACTCCAGAGAAAATAATCTAAATTTGTCCAAGCTTTCCTTATAGCATATGTTCTCTAATCCAGGTAGCATTCTGGTAAATGTCTACAAAACAGCCTCCCTATAGTAGAGCAACCCGGACTAAATGCAATACTCCAGATGCGGCTACCTAGAGATTTCTGCAGCTGTAACATTACTTCTTGATTGATGCAATTCTTCAATTAATAAAGGTAAGCATGCTATACACCTTCTTTATCACCTCATCAACCTGCGTAGCCACTTTCAGGGAGCTATGGACTTGGACCACAAGGTCATTCTACATGTAAGGGGGTTTCGACTTTTATATTACTGCGGAGGCTAATTAAAATGGCGTCTTTGTTATGTTATTCTGGGGAATGCGGCTTTGTTGTGTTAAACGCTGAGAAAGTTTGAGCTAGCAGCTTGCTTTGGTTTAGAGGGTGATAAGAGAGTACTATTAACTAATTGGGATAGTTGTTATGGTTTTGATGTATTTGAAGATACTGTATATGCGGGGTTTTGGGGCAGAAGGTGGGAGAGTGAGACAGAGGATGGACGATGTGCTGTGATGTCCGCTAACGGGGTCGGACCCCGAGGAGGGCGTTCGGTGAGGAGACGGAGACGGACACGGACTCGTGTGGAGCGTCTGGTCGACCACTGTTGTTGGTCCCAGGCGGCCGGTCGAGGTGGTCCGAGGGGTTGCAGGGTGAAGAAGGTCCTTGAGCTCCAACGGTAGAGCGCGAAGAACTTGGACTTTGATAAGTGTGGCGCCTTTTATTTTCCTTTTATATTTTATTCTCTCTTAATTATATAGTTCCAGTAATATCTATAAACTGTAAATCATTTAATCGTATCTGGTGTATTGTCTGTTATTTGGGCGGCGTGGGGTACATCACACAGCATCCACACAAACGAATTACCCAGTTTGCCGGGGCCGATGCTGTTTCCCTAGACGACAGCAAGCCAAGCGACCCTGAGGGTGGCCGGGAGGGCTACATACATATCAACACTGTTAAGGGTAATGCAATTAATAGTGTACTTACTTTACATGTGATCTCCCATGGGCAACTTCACATTTGGCCAAATTAAAGAATATCTGCCATTTCTCTGCCTACATCTGCAACTGATCTATATTCCGCTGTATTCTTTGCCAATCTTCTACGCTATCCATAATACCACCAATCTTTGTATCATCTGCAAACTTACTAACTAATCCACCCACTTACTTTTTCATCCAGTTCTTTGATACTTTTCAGATGATTCTTTTATGTATATTACAAACAGCAGAGATCCCAGTGGAACACTAGTCACAGACCTCCAACCAGATTAAGTCCCATCAACCACTACCTTCTGTCTTCCATGGGCAAGCCAATTCTTATTCCAAACAGCCAATTCACTGTAGATCTTATTCATCTTAATCAGTCTGGATAAGCCTTCTATGAGGGAGCTTGGCAAATGCCTTACAAAAATCCATGTAGATAACCAACACATCTCTACCTTCATCAATCACCTTCATTGTTGTAAAGGATTAAAAAAAGTGAGGGCTAATAACTATAAAATAGGGATGTAGATTGTGCTAATGTGGTAACAGGGAAGCACAGACAAAGCTTAGAAGTAGAGACATGAGGTGCAGCTGCTGCGACACCCAAGTTTCAGGAACTTCACCAATTATGTTATAGTGTGCATCATTTGTTGTAATAGAAAACTGGATTTATTGTTAGGTGTGCGGATAATCATTTATTCTGTAACCAGGACCTAGTCTGTTCCTTAATTAAGTTTTCCTGTAGCCACCACTGTTATCAAAAATGACATTATCAGTAAAATTACATCAACTGAGAAAGTAAAATCTGTACCAACTTTATGTTCAACTAGATCAGCTTTGACTGGTCTCCTGCGCTGCACTGGGTATTTTGAACACCAACTCCATGTGATCTTTCAGTTTGCTCCTGGAGTGGACTCCTCAATAAACTCAATCAAGTTAGTAAGACACAACTTGCCCTGCACAAATCCACTCTTATCCTAATTAAGCCACGTTTTCCAAAAGTTCATAAATCCTATTCCTAAAAATTCTCTTCAGTAACTTCCGTACCACTCATGTGAGACTCACCAGACTATTGTTTCCAAGATTATCCCTTTTTCCCTTCTTGAATAATGGAACAATATTAACAACTCACCAGTCATCTGACTTCTCACCTGCAGCTAAAGAGGATATGAATACATTGGTCAAGACCCCAGAAAGCTAATCTCTTGACTCTCTTAATAATCTGGGGTGTATCCCATGGATTATTGAGAGAAATAAGACATATGCCCTGGGAACTTGCCCACCTCACTGTTCTTGGAGAGATCCAACACAACCTTCTTATTTATCTCAAAATGTGCTAGCAAATCAGCAAGTTCCATACGGTTCCCTGTATCCTCCATGTCCTTCTCCTTGGCAAATACTGATGCAAAGTACTCATTTTAGGATCTCACACACATCCTCTGCCTCCAAGCACATGTTCCCCTGCTTTAGTGGTCCTACCTGCTCACTAGTTATCTTCTTGTTCTTGATGTATGCATAGAATGCCTTGGGATTCTCTTTAATCTTACCTGCCAAGGACTTTTCATGACCCCTCCTAACTCTTCTAATTCCCTTCTCAAGTTCTTTTATGTCTTTTTTATAACTCTCAAGGGTTCAGTTTGACTTTAGCTTCCTAAAGCTTACAGAAGTTTCCATTTTTTTTTTCCTTGGCTAAATTCACCATCTGTCTTGACATCCAAGGCTCCCTTACATTGCTATTCTGTCCTTCTGTCTTACTGGAACATACCTGTCCTCTACTCAATGCAGTTAGCCTTTACACATCCTCCATGTCAGATGCAGACTTACCCAAAAGCAGATGTTCCCAATTAACTCTCCCCTTTTTATTTGTCATCAAAAAAATGAAAGATTTCAGGGCAGGTGAAGAAATTCATTAAAATGATTCCAAGGATAAGGGACCTTAATTACTGTCAAGATGATAGGTAGGGTTCTTTTTTTTTGGACCTGAAGAGGTTGAGGTGTGATCTGATAGTTATTTTTTTTTAAAATCATAAATAGAATATACAGGAGGGAAACTTTTCACTGGCTAAGTGATGAAGAATTGCAGGATATGAAAAGAAGATGATTGGTAAATGAATCTTGAGTGACTCTAAGATTTTTAGTTTAAACACAATGAGCAGAATATGTTGCTGGGAGATTTGTGGAGGCAAACTCAATTGCAGCATTTAAAATGGAGCTGAATGAATGGGAAGAAAGAACTTTCAGGTGTTTGGAAAAGGGTGTTAATTGGGACCAACTGGATTGCTCTTACCAAGTGCTTACATGAACTTGACTGGCTGAATGACTTCTTTTTGTGCTGTATCGAGTCAAGTGTACCAGTAATATGGCTGCTACCAATATCATTCAACTCCATCAGAAATTAAACAGCAAATGTCAGTGCATTCCAGTCTCCTACCTTCCTTTTATAGATTGCAGCCTTTTACTTACCAGTGGCTGCATATGATTCTTGTGTGGAATCTTGAACAGGTACAACTGTTTTCGTCACAGAAGATGAGAATGGGTCGAATTTGTTACTTATTCCCCCCAACGCAATGGCAAAGCACAGCACCACAATCTGGAACAGCAAGAAAATCAGAAGTCTAGAATGATTACAGAGACTACATAAAAAACACTGATTTTACTAAAGCACAGTTCACAACACAGAGCAACTTTAGTCTTACTATTGTTGGTGATGTGGTAGTGCAATTTATGATATTAATTCAAAGTTATTCCAATATACAATTCAGCAATCTTGAGAACTAGATTCTCACTATTAGTAATATTGCTTATCCAATCTATTAGATACATCTTAATGGAAATAGATATTAAAAGAAAACTGTAGCTTGTTATTTAATAATGAGGTTGAGTTGACCCATTCACAAGATTAGGAAGCAGGGCTAAAGGAATATGAGGTAATGGTATGTATGGTAATGGTATGCTGGGCACCCTGAATAGATAAAAATGCTTTAAAAACATGTGAATAACTGGTTGAAAAGCAAAATGGTGGTGAAGCTAGCCAACTTGTAGCGCAGGCCAACCAACTAATCTCAGTCACAGCATGGCTGCCAATGATAGTTTGCCTTCTCATTTATAAACAGTGGAAAATTTTCTCCTATTCAGTGTCTAGATATTGCAAATGCCAATGAATGGATGACAACATAGATTACTAAGAAAAATGCTATGCCACTACATTAGGTAATGGGAAAACTTTGGACTGAAATGTTTTTATAAATGTAGAAGTCATAAAATAAAGATGTTAACAGAACAGTGAACCATTATTCCAATTAGTAAAGAGATCTGGTATTACAATAGATAAATCAATAAAACACTTGCCATCTTGTTTAGTATTGCTGTTTATTAGTGTTTTCTTTAATTACATTGATAGTATATACAAGATGTTATTGAAATATTGCTAACGCTATGCCACATGTAGTACAATTGGTCCATCAAAAGGCCCAGAACAGCTAGATACTCAGCTTTGCTTAAATAGTATGTTAAATCTAGTAAAACACCCTGATGAATAATGTATTGTCACAGAATCAGAGAGATACAGCAGAGAAAGAGGTGCTTCAACCCACGGAGGCCATGACGACTATCTACACCCATTATTTTTGTTTTAAAAAAAAAAGAGGACTCCTACGCAAAACCCATTTATTCTCCCAACTTCCATTAACTTGCCCATAAAGTCTACCACCTACCCACTAGAAACAATTTAAAATGGTTAGGTAATCTAACAACCTGCATATTTTTTTGGGATTTAGGAGTAAACTGGAGCACCCCAGGGCAACCCATATGGTTACAGGGAGAGCATGTAAACTCCACACAGACAGCACCAGAGGTCAGGATTGAACCTGGGCTGCCGGGACTCTGAAGCAGCAGCTGCACCACTGTGGAGTCTTTGCTTATGATGCAAGATCACTGACACAAAAGATTGACTTGGTTTTGTTTTCCCACAGGCAACTCCCGATTCCATATTGGCTCAAGTAAAGAAACAACAATGAGTCATAGCCATCTTCTGCTTTTGGACAAAGCAAAGCAGATACAGTAATAAATGCCAAGTAGAAGAAAGTGCTCTGATTCTTAGAGGTCTACAGAAAACCAAATGACAACCTATTTTTCCATAGAATGCGCGAAATGATTATTAGTTAAATGTGATAAGTTAACATTCAATTGGTAGGGAAACAAACAACAGTATTTCAATGGATACGCTACAGATCAGGGAAAGAAAAGATCAGCAATATGCTGAATAAAATATCCTAAAATGTATCCCTGCTATAATTACACCCACAACCTGACCTTACTCACACATATTGAGAAACCTTCAACAAAACAATATTGGTGCATACCATCAAACAAGTGCTGGTTTGAGTGCTGGCCATTTTGCAGGATCTGGGCACTTTCCCAGCCACCAGAACCTGAAGCCCCTGCAGCTGCTGGAGCAAGGACCTAAAAAACAAAATATTTACCGTAATCAGATAATGTTAAGACAAGTATTATAACTTAAGAACAGTTATTTTCCTAGTTTAGTTTTCAAGATTAACCTTGGAATACAGAAAAATAAAATACAGTCATGTGCAGTAACACTGCTATGTTAGAATGACTGGTCGCTTTCTTCTTAGTTGGAGGTAATCAATACTAGTTACACAGACACTACATTAGTAATTTTGCAAATGACAGTTCTGGAAAATGAGACCAATTAAAAGCTAAGCATGTTGATATTCAAACTTTAATCTAAAAGTAAAACTGAAAGTAAATTATGTGTTGCCATTCAGGCTAAGAAAATAAACGAAACAATTTAAAACCTTTGATACTGGTTGTTAATGAGATCTGTGCCCACCTATTTGGCTGGAGTTGGGAGAACACAATGAATCCTTTCCTTTTCCCTAACTTCCAGATTTGCATCATTTACACTGTTTTACATTTGTAAATTTGTGAAATTATCATTATATAGCAGGTCTTACTTTGTGTGGAAAAGCAATTCAGTATGCATCGCTTGGTTATTTAAAACCTGGAAAATCCAAAATCCAAAATGACAGAAAGGCCAAAAGATAACCTTTCAAACAGCATTAATATTAATTACAGGAAAATGCTGTCTGAAGGTTGAAAACAAACCTACTTGCAGATCATTCAAAAGATTAAATAATTAATTTGTATTCACCGTTAAAATTCATTTTTAATAGAATTATTAAAATGTGAGACAATGGCATTAAATTACTTGATTCAATGCCATAGCCTTAAGGTTATTATCAAAGTACTTCTATGTTACCACAGACTACCCTGAGATTCATTTTCTTGCAGATAAATAAAGAAATACAAAAACACTTATGAAAAGCTACACATAAACAAAGGTTGGCAAACAACCAGTGTGCAAAGGAAGAAAATTGCACAAATGAAACAAAATAATACTGAGAACTTGAGTTGCAAAGAGTCCTTGAAAGTTAGTCTGTAGGTCATAGAATTAGTTCAGAGTTGAGGTGAGTGAAGTTATCCATAACAGTTCAGGAGTCTGCTGGTTGTAGGGTAGTAACTGTTCCTGAATCTGGTGGCATGGGACCCAAGGCTTCTCTACCTCTTGCCTGACTGTAGTAGCAAGAAGAGAGCACGGCCAGGATAATGGAGGTCCTTGGTGATAGATGGTACTCTCTTGTGGCAGCACACGGTGTAGATCTGCTCAGTGGTGGGGAGGGCTTGCCTGTGATGGATGCACTAGCATCCAGATAGCTACATTATTCATCTAGAGGCACAAGATCGAAAAACTACCATAGCAGAATAATTTAAATTTACCCAACTAAATACAGATGAACTGAAAACCTGGTATCAGTAATGGTGATTGCAAAACTGGATTAGCATAAAAATTAATATCCTTCAGACAAAGGAACGTGCTGTCACTACCCGAGTCATTACTCATGTGTATTGCTCTGTCATTTCCTGGTTTAGCCTGTGACTCCAGACCGAAGGTCAACAGTGATATAGCTGATTCTAAATAGACCAGCAAGCTACTTAGCTCAGCGGCAATTAGAGATGTGCAATAAATTCTAGCTTTCTCAATTATATCCACATCACATGAATGCAAAATAAATTCCTGGCAGATCCAAGACTAATAAGATACACTCAGTGGCCTCTTTATTAGGTTGAGGGGGTACCTAATAAAGTGGCCACTAAGAGATCTGTATGTTCCTGACCTTCTGCTGCTGTAGCCCATCCACTTCAAGGTTCAATGTGTTGTTTGTTCAGAGATACACCACTGTTGTAATGTGTGCTTATTTGAGTTACTGTCACCTTCCTGTCAGCTTGAACCAGTTTGGCCATTCTCTTCTGACCTTTCCCATTAACAAGACATTTTCACCCACAGAACTGCTGCTCACTGGATACTTTTTGTTTCTCGCACCATCCTCTGTAGACTCTAGAGGCTGTTGTGCGTGAAAATCCCAGGAGATTAGCAGTTTCTGAGGTACTCAAACTACCCTGTTTGGCATCAACAATCATTCCACAGTCAAAGTCACTCAGATCACATTTCTTCCCCATTCTGATGTTTGGTCCAAACAGCAACTAAACCTCTTCACCATGTCTGCATGCTTTTATACATTGAGTTGCTGCCACACAATTGGCTGATTAGATATTTGCATTAACAAACAGGTGTGCCAAATAAAGTGGCCACTGAGTGTATTTAAACCATTTGTCTGAGAGATGATAACCAGCAATGGCACAATTTAAGATTGCCACAATTGCTGCAACTGGAGAACATTTATTGCCAAGAAATTGGTCGGTACCACTGAAGGTTCATTCTCAGTTGGTTCGTGTTGGGCTACATCTCTGCACAAGCCAGCATTTCTAATTTGGGTCTGCTGATAACCTAACTCCTCCATTCTTATCAATCTCCTCCTCTCTATTCCTCACTCACATCTCTGCTCTTCCTTCCTCCCTCTAACATCCCTCGCTCCTTCCTCACCTTTCTTCTCTCTCT
Source organism: Mobula birostris (assembly GCF_030028105.1). Taxonomy (NCBI): domain Eukaryota; kingdom Metazoa; phylum Chordata; class Chondrichthyes; order Myliobatiformes; family Myliobatidae; genus Mobula; species Mobula birostris. The sequence continues at coordinate 51,171,433 of NC_092378.1, read as the reverse complement.
TGGCTATATCAGGAGCAAGGTTCAGCTGGATGTTGTGGATGAGTTCTGTTTTCAGTAGGACTTCTTGAGCCCTGCTCTGTAAGATTTACCCCAGTGGTTCTAGGAAGCTCACTGGGCAAAGGTCTTTGCTTGAAGTTAGTTTTGAAGTTAATGGCCAGTCAACATTCTGTAGTTAAGATTAAGTAATTAAGATTGCTCTCAGACTATGCCTGATATTTTATACTGATCTGAAATAACTTCATGTTCAGGTTAAAAGTGATTGCTTTCTTTAAAAGAGTCCACTATTTCAAGTCTGTATGATACATGCCTTCACAATACAAGATGTGTAGGTCAGAAAGTCATGTAATATTAGGAACATGGATACTAATCTGGGTGTCAGAAAGGAGTAAACAACAGAATACATAACACAACTCTGACAATTAGTATCAACCTGCATCAATAATGTGTCAACTATTAATAATTTGTTAATCAAAATTAGAAGGCTAGCAGCCAGGGCCTCCATTGTTACTAGTGCTAATAGTAGGACACCTGCATCTCTCCTCAGAAATTCCAGTTTCCAGCATTGGCATGAGTCTAGCTGAAAGGCAACACAAATTATAAGAGAGTGCCTGGTGCAATTTCACTATTTCACCCCTAGGTCATTGAGAGCCTTTTTTGTTTCAGGTAAAAATTCCATATTGGGAAGCCCAACTACTAAGCTTAGCTTGGTGGGATTTTAGCTGAAAATCAGTCAAAATAATTAACAGTGTGGTTATCAGAGAAATGTAAGCAGCAGATCCTAACATACGAAGAGCACACTGCCCCAGTCTAACGGTGTTACCATTTCCATCGGTGTTAGCATTGTTGCACAAACATGGTAGACTTAACAGCGTGAGCTGAGTGCCTTTATGCCCATTGCCGATAATGCCCTTGTCCCAGTTCATAATAAACACCTAGTTCCATTTAAATCAACCAATGCTTATCACTAGTGTTCATAACTGTGTATTATCAGCCAGCTTGTCCTTTGGGAAGACTTTTTTTTTGTAAACAGAAATAGCCAGAAACGTTGAGTTATGGCTTGCCTGCAAAATACTGCTGGAGGTTTACAGAGATCTGGAAATATCAGTGAAGACAAACTCAATTTACTTGAGACCCTTTCCCCTCCTAGATTCAGAAACCCAACTTTATGTACCCTTTTCTCTAGGCTTCAGGTTTTAAAGGCATGCTCAGTTTTCATCTGCAGAACTGCTAATAATGTACAAGAAGAAATTAGCAGCAAGAATGCATTACATTTATTTTATGTAGCGGTTGCATCATTGAGTCATTCAGGCACTTTACCCCACTGTACACTTGCCAGCCGTCATATAACTACCTCTATACATCCCATTCTCTTGTATTTAGCCACAAGCTGGTATGCCATAGTAACTAAAGTTCTCATCTAGGTACTGCCCAAAATATTGTCGGAGTATCTGTATCCACTACCCCTTCAGAAAATGCACCATACACAGAGTTGAATTAAAGTACCTCAATTTATTTCCTACCGAATCTTAACAGAAGCTGATAATCAGAACTTCATTCAAGTTAACATAATTTATTTCTTTCATCATTTTTTAAAGTGGCACAAGAATTCTTTGACATAGGACATGGCAAGGTGAACACCTACATTATTTTTTAAAATGTGTGTTTAAAAATTTCAAAGTTTCTTAAGCATATAACTATGTCGGTCATAATTTCTGACATACTAATCATTTTTGTTTAAGTGCAGTAGGTTACTTATGACTGATGTGGGTGCAAGGATTATCTGATTGTCAGTTAAGCAGTGAGAAATATGCTGCATTGGTAGTACAGGTATTCAGGCTACTTCATGAAGGCAGTTTTGGAACACATTGGAGTGAATAGTGTGCCCTTGAGCAGGTAGCCAGTGTTTTTTGGGCAAGCAAACATCTGGCCTATTAAATCACATTCAAAAGTGATAACAATAGTTTCAAAGCTGGAAGCCCTCATTCAGCCATCATCGTATCTGCAGGATCTGGACCCAAGAGGATATGGATTGCACTGTCTACGTCAGCCCAAAACTGACTTCAGTTCATTTCAGTCTGGCTCAGTCTCCAATAATCATCAGATAGAAACCTGAACTGGACTGATCACATCTCCTTGCTCCTTTCTGAATAGTACCTCATCCAAATTAACTCATTAAATGATTAATTGTTTAATAAAATTTACATGGTTAATTTCAATGAATTTTATTCAAAACTGATTTGACACTATAAATGTTCCAGATTAATTGTTAATTATCCTGTAAAAGGGGCAAATTAATATTAAGTAACACAGAAAAACATGGTACATTATTACCTGTTTGCTTTTTCCAGATTTTCTACCTTTTTACGGAGTTCACTGTTTTCATTTGAACAGGATTCTACCCTGGAAAGACACATTCAAAAAAGCAATTTTGTTATTCTGAAAAGGAATGAACATTATATCCAGCTTATTTGCATTATCCAGGAAGAAAGTGCTTTCTCTAAGTAAATTATTATTTGCCAAGTGACTTTTCAGCAAACCTGTTTATAAATAGAAAACAGCACACTGTTTAGCTTTTTTCCTTTTGTTCACTGATACGACAGCTGGACTATGTTAATCTAAAACTTCTATCATTTGTGCTCCAAGAATATTCTATGCAGACCCTGGAAAGTCTGGCGACACTTGTGGGCTGCCCTCAACAAATTCTTGGGTGTGCTCTTGTTGTTAATGTAAATGATGCATTTCATTGTATGTTTTGATGTACAGGTGATAAGTGAATTTGAATCTGAATTAGGAAGTGGTTTACTATAAACCTCCTTTGGATTATACTCGCACTTTATACATTTGAGAACGCAGGGACAATGGTAGGTTGTGTTATCTCTTAAGATGTTCTGTCATTCAATTTGATCATGCCTGATACGTGACACAGCTCTAATTTGTTAAAACCTTTCAGTTATCAAAAATCTCAGATTTAAAATTAACCACTGGCTGAGTATTATTTGCCATTTGCAAATAAAAATTCTAATTGACCAAGTGAGAAAATTTTTTAAAAAAATTCTTAAATCTTAATAACATTTTCTTAAAGACTATGATCCATTGTCCTGGATTACATAACTAAAGAAATTTAGTTAATTTACCTTTATCAATAAAATTTCAATCAACTCATTTTTTTTTAAAAAAAAGTACCAGGGAATACAACAATCGAATCTGCAGCTTTTTACTATAATGTAATCCTTGTACCCAAGATTTATTCTGGTAAAGTTTTGCTGCGCTCCCTCCTTGGTCAATATATCCTTCCTAAAATGCAGTGCCTAGAATTGTTCAAGTTAGTTCAGACGTGATCCAACTGGGCCTCTGCACAACTGCAGCACAACTTCTATCCCTTTGTACCACATTCCTCAGACATAAAACCCAACATTTGATTACCATTCTATTTTCTAAATTCATTCCTCTTTTTATAATTTATTGCAGTTCTATCCATTCCTTCAATTTCTTACATTTGTAATTTAGCACTTCCTAATATGCTGTTTATAACGTGGTTATTTTTAAATCTGAGATTTTTGATAATTCAAAGGTCTTTGAATCGTAGGTAAAGTTAAATCTCTATTGCAATATTCAATTCAAAGACAGATTGTGTGTGAGTGCATACATGTTTATTTATTTAGTTTTAGTTAGAGATACAACATGGTATCAGGCCCTTCTGGCTCAACGATCATGTGACCAATTAACCTAATAAACCTAATAAAACCTAATAAAAGAATCCCAAGTGGTCAAGGGGAGAATGTACAAATTCCTTACAGAGAGCACAGAATTGAACCTGGTTCAGGGGCACAGTAATAGCATTACGCTAGCTGCTAGCCTACAGTGTGTGTACAAAGCATTGGTATAGTAAAGAAGAGTGGTGTGCTGCCAATAAAATGAAAATTTTGTGAATGCATTAGAAATAACTGAAAGATGATGCAAATATTGGCACAATTCTACATTAACATTATTGATGGTAACAAAGTGTTTAGGAAAGAGAAATAGGGAAAAGATTTGCAGTAGACTTCATAGAACTGGAGCGAGAGGTGGATTTCCTTGACGAGCTCATGAATTGGATCAGTTTGGATAGAGTTAAGAAGCAATTGAACACCTTCACTCTACTGGATATTTTCTCCAGTACACAAAATTGTCATGAATTAATAAAGGGAAGCCATCACAGATTCATGTGTTAACAAAACTTGTTTGCCATTTAGGTTTTCAACACATTCAAAGATATGGCTTTTCAGAGAATATTTTATGAAGTAAAGGAAAAATGTTATCATCATACTTCACAAATTTCCAATGCAAAGAAATAGAGAATGACACATTTTGGCTGGAAGAATTAGGAGAAGTGATACTGACTAAAAAGTACAATTACATAGGGAACAGAGGAACATGGGTGCACATGTACACAGGTTTTTTTGGCAAGAGTATGTTGCGAAAGCAGTTAAAAACCAAGGGGATCCTGGGTTTCATAAAGCGAAGCGAGAGTCTAAACAGAAAGAGTCTTTACAAATTACTGGTCAGACTGTATAATACAAATTCTTGCCACTGCACTTCATAAAGGACCTGAAGGCTAAAGAGAGAATATAGAAAAGCTTAACTCCAGTGGATGATAAAGTTTCAATCGTGGTTTTTAAAGGAGAATTGACAACTAGAATGAAGAAAAAGTGTGCAAGGCAATTGGGAAAGAGTTGTGGAATGGAATTGCCTGGACAGAGTTCAAATCCCTTGATTCTTGCAACCACTCCTGTCTTAAGGCAGTTGCCATGAGTCCAGAAATCATGGCAAAGGGCTACCAAAGCCGGAAACATCAAGAACTAGCAGGAACATTTAACTGAAGGCCTTAAATCAGAGGTGAGACTCACCAGGTAAGTATCTATGAAGCTGACTTAAAAATGAGACAAAACTAGTGGTCATTTAAAATCATTTATCTATGCTAGCTTGAAATACACCACCAATCTGATAAGGTGATTCCAAGCAGTGGCAGCTTTCGGTGCTTAAAAAGTAAAAATGGTCCAAGGTCACATGTTCCCACCATCACATACACATAGTGCACAATGAAGGAGTAGTCAGGAATGATTCTGGCAGGAACACAAATGCTACTTGGATGGTGATGAGGCAGAATTTTCCAACATCTCCATGCAAATTTTCAGAAATATTCATAACATGATCAGAAAGAGCTGTCTTCAACACAGAGAAGTCACTATAACTATTCTGGGCTTACTGACACAAGAGGAAATTTATACGATCTTACCCTTAAAAAAAAATCAGTAACCAATTTTTATTTCAACTTTTTTGAAATAAGCAATCAAATGAGCTGCCAAAATTTTAATGAAGAACAGTATAGGGATGCCAAGGATCCAAGTTATTAAGAACAAACTGGCCCAGAAATTCAGTGAAAATCAATTGTTGTACAATACAGTAATGACTGTTTTCTCCAGGAATTGGTGCTTGAAAACTTGGAAGGAACAACAGTGCTAGTGTCCTGGTTTTGAACAAGTATCTTGGCCTATACTCTGGATGCTGCATGTGGAGGAATTCTACTCAATTCAGGGCTATGGTAGTATTTGGTGAGTCACTGTGATATGTGGCTGGAGTATCGGTTGCTGGCCAAATCAAAGTTAGTGATGAATCAGCATATAGGAGAGAAGTTGAAAGTTCAGCTGAGTGGTTCCAGAACAAAACCCCTCACCCAATATCAACAAGACCAAGAAGCCAATCAGTGCCTCAAGGAAGAGGAAACTGGAGGTTCATGAGCCAGTTCTCATCGGGGATCAGAGGTGGAGTTAACATTTCAGAAGATTGTGAACATTCAGCATGTCATCTAAAACTCTGACAATCCTCTACAGATATGTTGAGGGGAGTTTATTGACTAGTTGCATCACAGCCTGGTATGGAAATACCCATACCCTTGTACGGAAAATCCTACAAAAGGTGATGGATGCAGTCCAGTCCATCATGGGTAAAGCTCTCCCCACCATCAAGGACGTGCCCCCCTCCCTCCGATCCAGGCAATGCTCTCTTCTCACTGATCCAACAGGAAGGTGGTACAGGAGCCTCAGGACCTATTCTATCAGGTTCAAGTTATTATTGCTCAACCATCAGTATTGGAAAAGTCTGGTAATAGCTAAGGGTAAGGGGCACTCCACATGGAGCCACTGTGACCTCCGCATGGTGCTGGGTGGGTTCAAGTGAAGGCCATGTGCTTGGCAGATAAATATTATGGATGAGGGTGGTGGTGTAGTAAGTGAAGTAGCTAATCTTCAGTAAGTAAGGAAAGCCCCCTTCTGATGCAGGTTCCCAGAGAACCTGCTCAGGGACACCCTGTTAAAACTGGCCACTGAAGACCAAGCAGTATTATATCTGTTTTAGGGTGGCCACATGAATTGTGACACTGTGCTCAGTTGAATGTCTGGAAAAGTGGAGATCACCATAATTTTCATGAATGAATGGCAATTTTGTTCCATTCCAAGAAAATCTATCTTCCTATATGCAGTACTAAAAGTAAAGTGAGCAACACTATGTAAAACAATATCTAGGTTTTTCACAAGACTTTTTCATCAAAACTTCATCATGGCCAATATATTATTTTCAAAGTGAAGCTATTATGTCCCACCAAGAAAATGTGTTCCCACCTTCATAGTTGTATTTTCCTGCTGTGCATGAAATGGTTGAGCCTTTTCTGTACAACAAATTACTTATTTTTAGTGTATCTTCATGGAATATACAAATAGCCCTCTTCAAATAATGCCATGAGATTTTTTAAACTCATCTATTAATCAGGATGATAAACCTCCAAGAGACAGCATCCCCGAGATCCAACAATATTTTTTTTTTTATAAACACAAAGAGTTGAAAGTGATATCAAGTAAGCAAATCTATAGCAGAGGGAGAGGAGCAATACAATCAAACAAGCTTAAGTATATGTTTCAGACGTACTTTTTCTCCAGTGTATCCATGTATTCTTTCTTCTTCCTTCTGCTCTCTTGAGCAGAGATCTGCAGAAAACAAGTATTAGAAAAACAGAATATTAGCAACATAAAGCATAGAAATAGGCCCTTCAGCCTAATGTCCACACCAACCAAGGTGCTCACACACCTGAGGAGAGCTAAGGTACCGGTGACCCCTGTTTCTATCCAGGGGGTCAGTGTGGACATGATGGAGGATTACAAATACCTGGGGATACGAATTGACAATAAACTGGACAGGTCTAAGAACACTGAGGCTGTCTACAAGAAGGGTCAGAGCCGTCTCTATTTCCTGAGGACACTGAGGTCCTTTAACATCTGCCGGACAATGCTGAGGATGTTCTACGAGTCTGTGGTGGCCAGTGCTATCATGTTTGCTTTGTGTGCTGGGGCAGCAGGCTGAGGGTAGCAGACACCAACAGAATCAACAGACTCATTCGTAAGGCCAGTGATGTTGTGGGGATGGAACTGGACTCTCTCACAGTGGTGTCTGAAAAGAGGATGCTGTCTAAGTTGCATGCCACCTTGGTCAATGTCTCCCATCCACCACATAATATATTGGGTGGGCACAGGAGTACATTCAGTCAGAGACTCATTCCACCGAGATGCAGCACAGAGCGTCATAGGAAGTCATTCCTGCCTGTGGCCATCAAACTTTACAACTCCTCCCTTGGAGGGTCAGACACCCTGAGCCGATAGGCTGGTCCTGGACTTATTTCATAATTTACTGGCATAAATTTACATATTACTATTTAACTATTTATGGTTCTATTACTATTTATTATTTATGGTGCAACTGTAATGAAAACCAATTTCCCCCGGGATCAATAAAGTATGACTATGACTATACTTGTCCCACGTGCCAGTATTAGGCCCATATCCCTTCAAGCCTTTTCTTTCCATGTATCTGTCCAAATGTATTTTAAATCTTGATATTGTACCTGCTTCAACTACTTTCTCTGGCAGCTTGTTCACATACTCCCACCGTGTGCAGGAACAAGTTGTCCCTCAGGTCCCACTTAAATCTTTCCTACTCAGTTAACCTAAGCTTTCTAGTTTTGTTTGTTCCCTTTCCCTGGGAAAAAGGCTATGTGCTGTCATCCTTTCCAGGCTCCTCATGATCGTACACAGATCTCTGAAGACCACAAGACATAGGAACAAAATTAAGCCATTCAGCCCACCAGCCCTGCTCCAGCATTCGATCATGGTTGATTTATTCTTCATTCTTCTGCCTTCTCTCCATAACCTATGTACCCTTACTAATCAAAAACCTAAGGTCTCCTACTTTCCAAGGAATAAAATCCTAGCCTGTCAAACCTCTACATATATAACTCAGGCCCGCAAGACTTTGGAAAATTATTGTTACTCATTTGCTATCTTTAGAATACTATATTTAGGATGGAGAATAGATGATGAATTATAATCATTATCTTGAACTTAATTTTTTTTCTTATTGATAATTTCATTTATATGTGAGAATGCCATTAAGTGGCATTTACCAATAACCTGATTACCAATGCCAGCTTTGGGGTGCCATCAGGATAACTCAAAAGCTGGCCATTATTTCTGGAGGCTGGGTGGAAGAGATTAGGGACAAGCATTTAAGAGAGCCTAAGGGAAGCTGGACAGTCAATTCTGTAGGAATGAGTTAAAGGAATCAGAGGTGGACAAGATGAGACAGACAGAATGAGATTTCTTAAGGTTTATCTACAGTAATTGATCTACTAGGATGAATTTGTGCTGTCACAAACATTGCTATTTCTGTATTTCAGCTTATTTTGCATGCAAAGTTTAATAGTTTACTGAGATAAATGAAAGGGTCTGTTTATAAATCCCTAATAGTAAACAAAATGTTCCTATAGTTAGAACCAGGAAGACATAAGCTTGATAAAGAAAGAAACATCTCATTACTTTGTTCTTAATTTTTCTTCGTATTTTCTTGAGTGCTTTCTCTTCTGCTTTTGTAAGTGGCAGTTTGACAGGAACTGGGTATCCTTCAGCAATCAGTGTGCGTTTCTCCTCCTCTGTCAGAATCAAAGGTCCTGATGAACCTTGCAACTTCTAGAGCGAAGAATGATTCAGTTAGATTTAGTTTTAAAGAATTTTATTCAAATCCAACTTATTTGTATAATATATTAACAATTACCGGTTGTGAGTGTGGTTTGTTTTATTTTTTGGAATCTGATGCAGAAGCACATCGATGTAGGATGGATACTCTTCAGAGATTGCCACTTGGGCTGCTTAACAGTATCACAGGAAGGCCTAAGCTCTTTCAAAAATAATTTCAGTCTTAATGTAATAGTACAAGTATTGTCCTTGGTTTATTATTGTCACATGTACCAACAGACAGTGAAAAGCTTGTCTTGCATACTGTTCATACAGATCAAATCATTACATAGGGCATTAAGCTAGAATAACATAGAACCAACAGCAATACAGAATAAAGTGTAAAAGCTACCAAAAAAGTGCAGTGCAGGATCAAAACAAGGTAGATTGTGAAGCCAAGAGCCCATCTTAAAACACAACAGGTCTATTCAAGAATCTGATAACAGTTAGATAGAAACCATCTTTGATTCTGATAGTATGTGCATTCAGACTTTTGTATCTTCTGCCCAATGGCAGAAGGGAGAAGAGAGGAAGGCGTGGGTGAAGTCTTCGATTATGCTGAGGCGCTGAGAAGTATGGACATAAACTATGGAGGGGAGCCTGGTTTCCATGATGTGCTGAGCAGTGTCCACAAATCTCTGCAATTTCTCAGTCATGTGTAGAGCTGATGCCATACCAAGCTGTTATGCACCCAGACAGAATGCTTTCTACGGTGCATTGATAAAAATTGGTCAGAGTTGATAGGGACATGCTGAATTTCTTTAGCTTACTGAGGAAGCCGAGGTATTTGTGAGCTTTCTTGGCAATGGTATCAATATGATTGTACCTGGACAGGCCACTGGTAACATTCACACCAAGGAACTTGAAGCCCTCAACATTCTCAACTTCAATACCATTGATGTAGACAGAAGCATATGCACCACCTCCTTTTCTAGTCAATGAACAGCTTTAGTTGACATCAGAGAAAAGTTGTTGTCATGATACCATGTCACTAAGCTTTCTATCTCGTTCCTGTACTTCATCATATTTGAGATGCACCCATTCTGGTGGCATTGCTTGCCAACCTGTAAATGGAGGTAGAGCAGAATCTGGCCATGCAGTTATGTGTGTACTATACAGAGTATAGGGGGCTGTGAATGCAACTTTATGAAGCATCAATGCTTAGTATAATCATGATGGAGGTGTTGCTGCCTATCTTACTAATTGTGGTCTGTTGGTCAGGAACCCGTTTTGAAGCCCTCTTTTTATGACTTCAATGGAAGTAAAATTAAACCAAAATTTAGACAAAATAATTCAGTAAATTTATCAACAGGTGTATTAAAATTTCTCAAGTTTCAGTTTTCAACCTAACAAACAGGTAGTGCCCTGTACTCAATGCCAGGCTTTGCACGTAGTTCCTACAAGACATGATATAGAATGGGGTCCAGGTTCACTTATTAGTAATAATTTGTGACTTACATGTGGTGCAGTGAGAAGAGGGGAGCTGGACAAAGCAGATGGTGCACGTGTTATAACTTTTCCTGTGGACTGTGGCTCAACAGGGTCTGGTGACTGAATAGAACGTGTTGGGCTTTGTCCACCCTCACAGTCGCTGCCATGACTACTTGGTGGAGTTGGTGGTAGTTGCACAATATCTGTTCCTAATGCAAAGAAAGGCAAAGAAGAAAAACATTAAGCTAAGTGTTCATCTTATATCTTAAGTAGACTGTCTTCAGGACAGAATGAACCAATTGTACAGACACGCAAAAGATTAAAAACTTGTACTTTCACCAATAGATTTAACCTTGTACAATAAATTTACAATTCATTTATGGGAATAATATTGTGCCCAAGAAAATTAACAATTTCTTCATCTTTTTATGCTCTTTACATTTCACAAGGTTACTTGACAATGATTACATAAATTGCTTTGACATCAAGCCTTAAATGACTATCAATTTCTTATAACTTGAGTCATTAATGTGCTCTTGAAAGAAGGATGCAAGGATCTTTTAATTCAAAAGATTTAACAAGCCACTGGGAGCTGAAAATAAACAGCTTTGAGTAGGAGACTTTCTATTTATTGAGAAATCAATTAAATGCTATGATCCTTATTGCAAGAGCTTGCAGAAGACCAGAATCAATGATTGTGTGATAAAAATGATAAAGATTTAAAAGCCCTATACACTACAAGGACGAATTGAAAAAGATGAAGAGTTCCTGTATTTTGGGTCTTGAAGTAAGTGAGAGTAATAGGAATCCACAGGGAGGGGTTTAAATTAAATTGGAAAGGGGATGACCTTGGCATGTAGTAGTAGAGATGAGCAAGGTGCATAATGGCAGATAACACTAGAGTAGGAAATTTTATGCTGGAGCTGATTACAAGACCTATGAGGAAATCAGAGTTGGATTTTGAATGCAAAGGTACAGACTTAGAAAGTAGTGATGATAATTCAAATATGGTCCAAAAATTGCAGGAAATATACAGAGATATGCAAGATCTGTAGAGTAATGTCAGGAAACATTAATTTTTAAAAACATTAACTGGGAACACTAGAGGAAATAGCAAACATAGGAAGAAAGATCTGAAATGTGTTTAGAACATTCAGTGTGCCCTTGTCACAACCGGCATGGAGGTGTTAGAAGATTCGGTTGTGGGGAATTGAGTTGGTAAGTGTCAGTGCAAGAACACGTGGAGAATAGCAACGATTCGATCACAAGGCTTAGTTTGGTAAAGGAGAAGGGCAAGGAGCAATGTGAAGTAGAAACAGTTCTTTGGAAGAAGGCTCAGTTTAAAAGGATGAAAGAGGATCTAACCATAGTAAAGTGGAACTCATGAATGGCAGATATCAGAACATTTAAATACTTTTAAAGGGAAGATATTTCAACTATAGGCCAGCTATAGGTGAAAAAGATAGGAGTAAACAAAGCTAGCTATCTGAAAAATGTGATTCAACAAATGAAGTTGATGTAGTGAATAATTCAAGCTACAACCAAACTGAATATAAGGTGACAGGAGGGGAAAAGAAATGCAAAATAACCCAAAAAAAAACACAAGAATAACCAATTCTAAAAATCTTATAGGTGTGAAAATTGCAAGCTGTCAGTAGGAGGAGGCTGGGCTTAATTGGGACCAAGGTAACCAGTACAAAGGCCGATGCCAAGGCTGGAATACAAAGTAAGTATTTACAATCAGTCTTTACAAAGGAAAGAATGATGCTAATATTTCCATGGCAGTAGTTATAAATGATTTTTTTTTTAAAAAAAGGGGGAAATATTAAGAAACCTCTCTATGCTAAAAGAAAACTATACCTTGCCCAGGAGGGATAGAAGCTAAATCGCCAAGAGAAATGGGAATGGAGATTGTGAAAGGCCTCAATATAATCTTATATTGTATTTCCTAGAAATTGTTTGGAGATGCCAGTGAAATGGAAAATGGCAAATATAATTTCCTTGCTCCAAAGATTTTTATAAACCAGGCAATTGCACAATAGTCAATTTTATCTTGGTGATGGAGAAACTTTAAGAAATAATAATTAGCGAAAGATTACCAACTCGGACTTCTTCAATTGCCGTTAATGGAGAGCTAGCACATTTTTAAGGAAAATTATGTCTCATTGAACCAACTGAATTTCTTGATTAGCAAGTATAGAAGGTTGATGAAACAATGGAATGTATTGTTAAATGTGGGCTAATATCTAGATAGATAAAAGACCAAAAAAAGGCTAGGATTTTTGTTTGGGGTACTCCTTAGTGGCTAGAGAATAATTGCACAGATTGTATTCCTCCGAATTTTGCTGATAGTTCTAATTCCTTCTTCAGGAAAGCAGCTTGAGCAAAAGAAATGTAAGAGAACACTCAAGAAGGAAATGGGGGGGGGGGGGTGCTGAAAAAAAAAATGTGAGGTTGTTCTAGCAGACAAAGTGAAGGAGAATCCTAAGGGTTTCTACAGATATATTAAGAGTAAAAGGATCCCAAGGGACAAAATTAGTCCTCTGGAAGATCAGAGTGGTAATCTATGTGTGGGGCTGAAAGAGATGGGAGAAGATCTAAATGGATTTTTTTTGCATTGTATTTACTTGGGAGATGGATAAAGAGTTTATAGATGTGAGAAAATGCACCAGCAAGGTAATGTCCCCTATATAGATTACAGAAGAGGATGTACTTGCTGTCTTGAGGTAAATTAGGGTGGATAAACCCCCTAGCCCTGACAAGGTGTTCCCTTGGACTCTGTGGGAGGCTAATACAGAAATTCCAGGGGCCCAAGCAGAGATATTTAAAGCATTCTTAGCTATGAGTGAGGTCCCAGAAAACTGGAGGATAGCTAATGTTGTTCCATTGTTTAAGAAAGGCTCTAAGAATAAACCAGGAAATTATAGGCAGGTGAGTCTGACATCAGTAGTGGAAAAGTTATTGGAAGGTATTCTAAGGGACCAGATAAACAAGTATTTGGACAGATACAGGCTGATTAAGGAGAGTCAACAAGGCTTTGTTCATGGCAAGTCGTGTCTAACCAATCTTACAGAGCTTTGAGGAAGTTACCAGGAAAGCTGATGAAGGCAAGGCAGTCATTGTTGCCTACATGGCCTTTAGCAAGATCTTTGACAAGTTTCCACATGTGAGGTTGGTTAAGAAGATTCAGGCGCTTGGCATTCAAAATGAGGTAGTAAATTGAATTAAGGACACTGGCTTCTCGGAAGAAGCCAGATAGTGGTGTTAGATGGTTGCCTCTCTGACTGGAGGCCTGCAACTAGTGGTATGCCGCAGAGGCCAGTGCTGGGTCTGTTGTTGTTTGTTATATATAAAAAATGACAGATGGGATTTACTGCATACACATGTGAGGTGTTGCACTTTGAGAGGACCAAACAGGGTTGGCGAGGCCTAATTTGGAATATTATGTGAGGTTTGGTCATATACCTATTGGAAAGATGTAAATATGATTGAAAAAGTGTGGAGAAAGTTTACAAAGATGTTACTGGGATTTGAGGACCCGAGTTATAAGGAAAGGCTCAATTGGTTAGGACTTTATTCCCTAGAATGTAGAAGATTGAGGAGAGATTTAATAGAAGTATACAAAAATTATAAGGGATATAGATAAGGTAAATACAAGCACGCTTTTTCCATTGAGATTAGGTGAAACTACAACTAAAGGTCACAGGTTAAGGATGAAAGGTGAAGTGTTTAAGGGGAACATGACGGGGAACTTCACTCAGAGGATGAGAATGTGGAACGAACTGCCAGCACAACTGGTGGATGTGGAGTCAATTTCAAAATTTAAGAGAAATTTGGAACGTATATAGTTGAAAGGGTTATGGAGCGCTCTGGCCCGGGTGCAGGTCAATGAGACTAAGCAGGTTAATGGGTTGGCACAGATTAAATGGGTCAAAGGGCTGTTTCTGTTCTGTAGTGTTCTTTGATTCTATAACTAACTGTGTTGCAATAATTCTTGGAAAGGTGGAACAACTTTTTAAAGGGAATTCAAATGGTCGCTTGTAAATATTCCTACTCATACTGATCAATGGTATCTTACTCCAGGCTCTATTAGAATAACTACTCGGTTTTCTTTTGGTTAATACCTGCATAGTTGCTGTTTTGTGTCCCAAAAGATTATAATTTGCACATTTCATTTTATTTATTTGTCCCAGGTAGAATTTGCAGAGGACTGTCACCACATCTGTCTGATGTGAAATCAATTTATCTTGCATAAATTCCTCCACTTTTAATTTTTAATTTCTGCCTTCAAAATTTAGCCATGTAGGCATTTAGCATGACTTTAATGCTGGTTCCAGCAATGCCTCTAATTTATCAGTAATCTATTTCACCTTCTTTTGGAGACAGGTTGAGGAACTGATCCACCTCATGGGGCTCCAACTTGATCTTTGGAACAACCTTCTGAGCGCTGCTGTTAGTCTGAAAGAACACAACACGGATGCATGAAATTATGATCACCAAAGCTATCACCTATAGGGATTAGGCTACATAGCTCTCTTGACTAACACAGATGCAAACAATTTCCCATGGGTTAGTTTTAATTAGAGTCTTTTGAGGAAGTGAGCAATTGTTTATTCAGGAAGCATTTCTACAAACAATTCAAATTGGAAAGGTGCGGGCTCGTATTAATTTAATAGAATTTTTCTATCCTTTGAAGGAAAAGCCAAGACATTATAGTTAAATTTTCCTTCCAAAATTTAGTTCAATTGAAAACACTAGGTTCCAATTTCAGAAGCAAAATATGATCCACGTACAACTCCATATCAAGCATCTAGCTCACGACTCTAAGGATACATCCTGCCCCCTTTTGGTCTAATTCATAACACTGTTAGACCTTATTAAATATCCAACCAGTATGATACCTCTTAGATTCGGGCAGAGGAGCTTACTAGTCAAGTCATACAGAAATTTGCACTTTGGATAATATTTTAATTAACATTGAACCCAAAAGTAAAAACAATCAAAGAAAGTGTTCTGCCGAGTTTCTACATTAATTATTCTGATTCATTGAAATTATTTTGTTACATTTATATTTCTCTCCTCAATAGGATTTGGCTAACCATGTGAATGATAATTACTCCGCATAATTAACTTGAAGGCAAACTTGTAATAGGTCTCTGATCTTTGATAGACATTGAGAATTAAAATGATCTTCAAGACATGGCACAAAGCGAAAGAGCAAGTGTAACAAGCATGAGTGACTGTAAATGATAATCACTATTTAGCTAATGATAATCAAGGAAGTGCAGATACTGGATATGTCTGAAATAAACCGTAAAGGACTGGAAAGACTCAGATCTGTCAGTAGGCATCAAAAGAGAAGCAGAGCTAAAATTTCAGGTTTAAAGCTGTTCTTCAGACATGGGAGAGAAAGTAAATTAGTTTTAAGTTGCAGAGTGGTAGGAATAGGGCTGGAGAAGGTGAAACCATGGATAGAACAAAGGGAAATCTCTGATGGAGCGGAGCTAAGATCGGTGAGTCACCTAATTTGCTTTTGTTTTCTTCAATGCAAAGAAGAACACAGTACAAGTATTGAATAGAATAATCTAACTGGATGAAGTGCAAGTGAATTGTGCTTCACTTCAAGGAACCAGTTGGGTCCCTGGATGGTAGAAAAGGATTTAGGTAATTTACCACGCACTGCATCTTCTGTGGTTGCACTGGAAAGTACTACGAAAAAGGAGACTCATTGGTGGAGATGAAGAGTGGACCCAAGAGTCAGAAATGGTGCTTTTGAAATGCTGAAAGGAGTAAATGGAATGAGAGCAGGAGAGGAGATTTGATGAAATTGTAAAGAATGTAGTGGAAAATTTAAAAGGATGACCCTGTCATTGTCCTTTGCTGATGGAGTGGTATGTGAGAATTAAGCAACTCTATTTTTGTTCTGTCTGGGAGGAAAGGGGTTGAGAGTAAAAGTCTGCAAAAATAGATGGGACATAGTCAAAGGCTCTATCAAAATAAATGATGAGGGAATGCCAAGGTTAGTGAAAAACAAAATTCCTCAGAGGCACCTGTCCAAAATGTCTTGTCATCAATAAAGGTAAAGCAGACAAGAAAACACTAGGAAAATGGTAGTCATGGGAATCTGTGAACTCGTAATGAATATTAATCACTGACCTATTTTTTGAGATGCAGACAGAGAAATAGAAGAGAAAGAAAAGTCAGAAATGGACTATATGAAGTTAAGACCAAGGAGGAATTTTCAGTTATAGTAGCAACATTTGAGTTCTATACAAGTGGAGAAAACAGTATGAATACAATGGAAAAAATGGGTTGAAGGTAGGGCTAAAACAAGAATATTCCGTCCACAGCTTGGGATCATTTGGGTGTCATATTACCTTTGAAAGTGAGTGAAATGGGAAGAGAATTTGTTTAGGGTGACAATGTAGCATATAGTGAATTTTTTTTACTTACTCTACAAAGCATTCACTTTCCAGCAGGGACCAACATTGCAATAGGACCAGAAATTAGCAATTATTTTGACTTTATCAATTCTAATTGAATTACAGTGTTTTTTTTAATTCCACAAAAGAGCCTAGGAGACCCAGAAAAGCTAATATAAAGACACAAAGTAAGCCTCACCTGAAAAGTGGGAACTGAATCAAGGCCAGACTCATTCACCGAGGATACGCCCAACTTATATGTGTTTAGTGTAACATCCGGGACTGTAGATGTCGCTGCATTTGTTAAGGTGACTGAAGGAGCAAGGCAGTTATCAGAGAGGAGAGCTTCATGTTTCATTGTGATTGGCTTTAGATCAGAGCTCACAGACCAGGATTCACACTCCATTTCTGCAGGGAAGAATTTAAAGTAGTTAAACTTTCAGATTTTAAATTTGATTGCTATGAAAATATATAATAATCTTCCTCCTGGCATGATTTCCTAAAGTAGTGTCAATAGTGACATCCAGTACCATTAAAGTGATTGCTCATGCAGCAGATATTTCTTTTCTGTTAGTACCAGTCCATTGAGTCACAGGTTTACTATCTAAACTTTCTGAATATATTTGGCTGCATTGATACTTGCAAACATCAATGATTGCCATCAGCTACTTGCCCAGGCACAAAATAAACACGATAAGAACACTAGCTTCTAGATTCATGTCAATGATTTCTCTTAATATTATTGGTATTCATACACATTGTGCTTTTAATACATCTATATGCACCTTTGGGTTAGAGTGATAGTTGAAAACAAAACTGACAAATAGGCACAAATTTAGAATTCGAAGAAATGCACAAAGCTACCTTTCCTATTCCTTCTGACATCTCATCAACAAATCTACGTGACTTCTTCAAAATAATTAACCAGCTACAAATTGTGAGAAGGTTTAAGGTTTGGATTTATTGTCATTTATCACATACTTGTTTACACTGCAAACAAAAAATATTGCAAACTTAAGAGGAACCTGTAAAGATTGTTATTTTCCAAAAAACAAAATCAGCTCAACCAGGGGGAAGAAAGACAAAGACTTCACACATAAAACACAAAAATAAATAGTAATCGAGATTGTTCAGTGGTCTATAGGTGTCTTTTGAATATTAGGTACAGCATTTGTTAAATCATAGTACTCTTCAAGCACTGCTAATATGTTTGACATCTTCAGAAATGTTATGGAAAGGAGATGTAGTTATTAATAGTTGAAAAATGTAGGAAATAGAGGTTCCCTATTATCAATGCAAGGCCTACAAACTTCTTCCTTCAAAACGGGCATCAAGTAACTGGAGTTCTAATTATATTATGATAGAACCATCTAAATTATATTCTAGACACACAGAGATTTACAATGCATATGGCTGTCTTGGCATTGAATTAATTATCTTGGAGTTCTTACAACTGTTTGAGGCGAAATATTTCAATTTTATATTTATTTCTCAGTGCAGAATCTTCCAAAAGAAGCCCTTTATCTATTTGGGAGGTTTTTTAAAATAAACAATGGATGGGAGGGGAATGGATAGCTATGATCCAAATGTGGTTTGGTGGGACCAGACAACTAACAGTTTGGCAAGGACTAGATGGGCTGTAGGGCCTGGTTCTATGCTGCAGTGCTCTATGACTCCAACATTAGGGAATAATGAAATATTCTTGGCCATTAATGCACGTTAGCGGAAGTTAGAGAAGTCGATGTTCATGCCATCACCTGAACATCGACTTCTCTAACTTCCGCTAATGCCCCACCTCCCCCTCGTACCCCATCTGTTATTTATTTTTATACACAGATTCTTTCTCTCACTCTCCTTTTTCTCCCTCTGTCCCTCTGACTATACCCCTTGCCCATCCTCTGGGATCCCACCCCCCCACCTTGTCTTTCTTCCCGGACCTCCTGTCCCATGATCCTCTCGTATCCCCTTTGCCAATCACCTGTCCAGCTCTTGGCTCCATCCCTCCCCCTCCTGTCTTCTCCTATCATTTTGGATCTCCCCCTCCCCCTCCCACTTTCCAATCTCTTACTAACTGTTCCTTCAGTTAGTCCTGACGAAGGGTCTCGGCCTGAAACGTCGACTGTACCTCTTCCTAGAGATGCTGCCTGGCCTGCTGCATTCACCAGCAACTTTGATGTGTGTTGCTTGAATTTCCAGCATCTGCAGAATTCCTGTTGTTGTCAACATCCTTGCTGATTGCTCTCTCAGATTGGATGTAATCTAAGACTGCAAAAATAAAAGCATCCGACCCTTGCAAAAGATTAACACTGTAAAATGCTAATTTGGGACAGGAGTCAGACCAGTTATTCATATTTTCATCTGATACAGTCCCTCATGGTAAATTAATCCAGAAGATTGAGACACAGAAGATCCATGGTGACTTTGTAAAATGGATTCAAGAGTAGCTTGGCCATAGGAAATAAAAGGTAGTGGTAAAGGGGTGTTTCTCTGACTGGAGGTCTGTGACCATGTTATTCTACACAAACTTTTTATTTGTAGTATATACACAAATGATTTGGATGAAAATATAGATAGACGATTAGTAAATTTACAGATGACACAAAAATTATGTGGTTATGGATAGTGAAGACGGTTGTCAAAGGATATAACAGGATATGGATTTGTTGGAGATACGGCAGTTGAGAATTTAATCCAGACAAATGTGAGATTCTTTGGCACGTCAAATGGCAGGATCCTTTGGAGTACATATATACAAAAAGATCTTGGTGCGCAAGTCCTAGCTTCCTGAAAGTGGCACCACAAGTAGAGAGGCTGGTAAAGGATTACTCTATGCTTGCCTTCATTGGCCAAGGCACTGACTACAGAAGTTAGGAAGTGAAGTTTCAACTACATAAAATTTTTCGTTATGCCACATTTCTAGTACTATTCACAGTTTTGGTCAGCACTTTGCTGAAAGGATATGGAGGCTTTGGAAAGAGTGAAGAAGAGGTCCACCGGGAAATTGCCTGGATTAGAGAGTATTAATTATGACAGCGTGGACAAACTTAGGTTGCTTTCTCTGCAGTATCAGAGGCTGAGGGGAAACTTAATAGAAGTTTATAATATCACTAGAAGTATAGCTAGGGAATTTTTCCCTGAGACAGAGATGTCAAATACTAGAGGACACAGCTTCAACGTGAGAGTGTGATAGCTTAAAGGAGATGTGCAAGGCAATTTTGTTTTTTCCAGAAAGAGCACAGAGTATGGTGGACGCTTGAAATATACAGCTGGGATGGTGGTAGAACATATATGATAGTGATGTTTAAGAGGTATTTAGCTACTTTAGGCAAATGAATCCACAGGGAATATAGGGATATTGATCTTGGGCAAGCAGATAAGATGTTCAATTTGGCATCATGGTCAGCACAAACACTGTAGGCTGAATGGCCTGCTGCTGTCCTATTTTACATTCTATATGTGGTTCATAATAGTTTACTCTAATCTGGTCTTCATGCAAGAATGATGTGACTACAGCAAAGAACATAAGAAATAGGAGCAGGAGTAGGCCATCTGGCCCATCAAGCCTGACCTGCCATTCAATAAGATCATGGCTGATCTGTCCATAAACTCAGCTCCATCTACCTGCCTTTTCCCCATAACCTTTAATTCCCCTACTATGTAAAAATCTATCCAACTGTATCTTAAATATATTTAGTGAAGAAGCCTCAACTGCTTCCTTGGGCAGAGAATTCCACAGATTCACCACTCTCTGGTAAAAACAGTTTCTCCTCATCCCCGTTCTAAATCTTCTCCCCTGAATCTCGAAGCAATGTCCCCTAGTTCTAATCTCACCGACCAATGGAAACAACTTTCCTACTTCTATCTTATCTATCCCTTTCAAAATGTTGTATGTTTCTATAAGATACCCTCTCATTCTTCTGAATTCCAGAGTATAGTCTCAGGTGACTTAATCTCTCATAGGTTAACCCCTTCATCTCTGGAAACAACCTGGTGAACCTCATCTGCACTGCCTCCAAAGCCAGTATACCCTTCCTCAAATATGGAGACCAGAACTACACACAGTACTCCAGGTGCGGCCTCACCAGTACCCTGTATAGTTGCAGCATAACCTCCCTGCTCTTGAATTCAATCCCTCTAGCAATGAAGGCCAACATTCCGTTTGCTTTCTTAATAACCTGTTGTACCTGTAAGCCAACTTTTTGCAATTCATGCACAAGCACTCCCAAGTCCCTCTGCACAACAGCATGTTGCAATCTTTCACCATTTAAATAGTAATCTGCTCTTCTACTATTTCTTCCAAAGTGGATGATCTCGCTTTTACCACTCACTAGATGTGTCCTCCACCATGCAGATTGACACAAGATAGTCATTCAATGCCTCAGCCATTTCCTTATCATCCAATATCAATTTCCCCTTCTTGTCTTCCAAGGGACCTATGTTGTGCCCATGGATTATTTCAAAGCTGGACCCACCTGCTTTTCACTTCCTTAAATTGACCCTTAAGTCAATTTCAGGGTTCCTTTTAACTATAAGGTTTAGAGGATCACAACCCAGATTAGTTTAAGTAGGAGAGGTTTAAGGTAAAGTTACATTATCTGGATGCAAGGTAAAGTAGTGCCGTAAGAGCTACCAAGCTCACTACAATTAAGAATTAGAGAAACAGTCCACCTGCGTCTTCAAGTATGCTTTCCCATTAGTCAAAATCTTGGCTGATCTATTTCAACTTAAGTTATCCTGCCCCATCTCCATATCCCTCGATTCCCTTAATATGCAGAAATATCAAACTCAATAATTCAATAACTGTTCCAACACAGCTCTCCAGGACATAGAATTCCAAAGAATCATCACCTTGAGTGAAGAAATTTCTCTGCATTTCAGTCCTAAGTAGCCTACCTGTTGACCATGACCATTGGTCCTACACTTATCAGCCATGCAAAATATCTTTCCTGTCATACCCCCAGGGAATTTTGGAAGTTTTAATGCGTTCACCCTTCATCCTTCAAAACCATTGAGATTAAATGCCTAGCCTACTTAATTTCCTCTCCTCTCAAATGCAAAACTGCCATCCTAGGAACCAATCTGGTGAATCTTTGATGTACTTACTCCATAGCAAGCATATCACCTTTTACATAAGGAAACCATGACTGTACAATACCACTATACCCCATGCAATCACAGTTTGATATCCATCACTCAGATCTTCTTGTATAAAGACTTACATATCACTTGTCTTCCTTATTGCCTTGCTGCATGTTTACATGGGTAGAAGGAAACCTAGGTTGCTTTCTCAAAAATGGTCACAATTACATAATACTCTGCTTTTCTGTCTCATACACCTCAGATTTTGCCAAATTAAATCTTCCATTTGCCATCTTCACACCTAGCTCATCTATACAGTAATCCTATTAAACTTCATTATGACAATTTTTTTGCTTGATCTATTGCCAACATCAATGTTGGGAATTACTTCTAAAACCCAGAATTATTAGGGAACATCTGAATGGATTTAGTTATGTTCATTTGCAGAAATATTCACCACAAAATAGAATCAAATCATAATATTCCCATTCAAAATGATTTCTGATCCAAGAAAGATACTAATTAAAGTAAGCATATCATTTTTTAAAAATTTTAAAACATTCGAAACCTATTTTAACTCAATTTCAAACCTAAAGCAAGCAAAATATAAATACCTTCACTAAAATCATCTTCAGTTGAAAGCTGTGTGAGTGGAGACTGTGGTCTGGAGTCACCAGCTAAGGAATAGCTATGTTCAGCCTGAATATGAGGAGCAGGTGAGAGCTCTGCATCCATCAGTTCATTTTTATCAGAAAGGAAAGGATCGTTGAAAAGATGGCCCAGCATGTCCTTGGAAAATTCATCCAACATCTCTGTGAAGTGCTGAGGAAAAATGCAGATGAAAAATTTAAAATCGTTATGTATACTTAAACAAATCTTTAAACTTTGTCATGATGACATTTTCAGGAAATATAGTTTGTTGTACAGAAGCAGCCAAAGGCCCATGTTAGTAGCTCAGATTTTCCTTCTTCCAAGAATGCCTAATCTACTAGGCCATTTCTACAGTCTTGACATGCACTTCACTGCTTCAATGTGTCCCTCTAATTGTTTTCTCTCTGGAATCCTGCTAAACTATCATCCGCATAGCTCCATTAACAGCTTATCACCATGGTCTCACCCTTAGAGATATTCCCTTTGACTTTCCTTCCTTCTCTCTGCACAAATTAAAACTAACATATTTTCCTTCATTAGCAGTTCTAATGATGAATGGTAAATCAACCCGAAATATTAACAGTTTCTACTTTCACAGATGCTGCCTGACCTGCTCAGTGTGTTTTTATTTCAAATTAATGAGTGTGCTAATTACAAGCCACTGTTGCAGCTTTGCTGTCAATAGATTACCAATGGAGAGAATAAAATATTCATTGAGAAAAATTCCAGTCAATTTAATCAATGTTTGTGCAGCTATTGGTTTAATATGAGAACTGACCATTAGTTCAGGTACTATACACTTGCATGTGCATTCTAACAGCAGAATCCAGAAAGTTCTTTCTTGCCTTGAACCTAGAAGTGAGATTTTCTGATTACTTTTTTTAGTGATTAAATATGATTCAAGAAGTTAGATAACTGTGTACAGAGATTGAATGTAACATTTTTAAATGCCATCAAATGTCTCTGATACAGCTCAATAAGTAGATACCTGTGGTCGGAGTTAATTTGGTGGGCTGCATGTCTCTACCACTAAATTATAAAACATGCTCTCAGATGACTTGCCAACCTACAAGAAGTAGAAGAATATGAGAAATGGTCTCCCTTTAGTTTTGTGGGATTACTAATTAAATGATATAGAATACATGTATAATCCAAAAATGGAATACGCCAAGTTGCTTGAACTGCTCAGCACAATGCAAGTTCACCCAGAAATTTAAAGATGTGAATACCAAAATTCACTTGTGTTGAGAATGCAGGTAAGGTTCAGGGATTTTCTCTCAACTCCCAGAAGAGTATTAAGGCTTCATTCCAAATGCAAGCATAAAAGGGAAAAAAATATGAATGGTAGCACATTCATAAACAGGCAAAACTATATTGGAAATTTTGCTGATTGGGATCACAGATTGGCCCAATCTTCAATTTTATATGTAATGCTTTCTACATTATAGCAAATGATTCTTTTCTGAAATGTGGTCCAATCTTTAGGGACATTCTGTTAAGGAACAAGATGCTATATAAATTCAAGTCTTGCTCTTGTATATAGTTGGAGCAAACTTTGAAAATTTGCTTTGAAGGTTCATGGCCTTCGTTTGGAGAGGGATTTTGCCTCAAAAATACCTCCATTTCCATTGGATTTGAGTTGTGTGCAGAATATTAAAAATAGTCCATTGCTTAATCAGGCTTATAGTACTCAAGGATGAAGGAAGGTTTCATTTGCTACATATGTATTAAAATGTCATGTTTTGCTTGGATGCAGTTTGGAATTTCAATTGACAAACCTGTAGTATTAACTTAGTTTTGTTTCCTCTCCACAAATGCTGCATGATCTGCTGGGTATTTCCAGGATTTTCTTGTTTCAGATCTCTAGCCAATGAGTTCCTTCGTTTCTTTTCCCCCCTCGATTCATCCACTGGCACTGAAAGTAAGCTTGTTTCTGGAACAACAGTGGATTCAGTCTTACCACAGACATTTCCTTTCCAACTTTAAACATACTTTTATTCTCACTGTATCAGATGCAATGAAGTTTTTCTTTCTATAGATGTCAACTGAACTGCTGTGCGTTTCTAGCAGTTATTTGTGCTCCAGGGATCTTGATATTTGGTCTTGCCAGTTCTTTTTGTTGGACTGGTTTCTTTCTAGTTTTATTTCAATCGATGTCACTGTTGAAGTTGACAATGAATAGCAGGACAAGGAAGGATTTCTTAAAGTTGTAAGGCAGACTGAGTCTTCAAGGTCTTGAGGAGATATGCATTTGTTTGTAAATTAATAAAGTTTTTCAATAAATGTGTGAGTTGCTGACAGTCTATTGGAGCTTCTTGATGGGTGGTATAGAATGGCAATATTTGACAACACTGCGAACTGCTCAGCAGGAGCCAATCTGAAGGACCTGGTGACTGCCTGTACAGCTGGAGTACACCTAGCTGTACTCCTGATTCTGATTCATCAGTAAGCTTTATGTGTCAGTTTGCTAGAAGTGGTATCCTAAGTATTCTTGTACTGGGTCCCCATGTAGTGCCTGAAATTTTCTGTGTAATATTAACTTGTGCTTTGATCTTGATTGCAGTCTCAGTAATCTATCAAAAGTCACTTTAGGATATATTGGAGTTGCGCTTTGGTATTACCTGTTGACAGAATACACTGTTGATTATTGCAATTCTCAGGCAGTTTGCATGATAGAATTCAGTAAGCATGAACTTCTGTGGGTTTCTTCACAGCCTCCACTTCTGGAAGTATTAAGCCCTTGTAGTTGACTCTGGTGTTCAAGGGTCCTCCACGTCTGAGTTTTTAATCTGCATAGCAAAAGCCATATCACCAGTGTAGGCAAGTTTCCTTAGTACTTTACCAGGTATGCTCACTGATATCACTACAAATGATAAGAGGAAGGACACTCCAAGGAAGTCAACTATTGAGGGTACATGGCTTTCTGATCTTATTCCAAAGGTGAACCTTCAGGATTTTTAGTTAGAAAGTGCTGATAGTAGGCAGTAACTGCACATGCCACGAACTTGGCGAGTTATATAATTAGCTGATAACAGACTGATAAATGTGACTCATTTTGGATCTATCAACATCTGCAAAATCAAGGGATTGATTGAGTTCAGGAAGAGGAAGTCAAGAGCTCACATATCAGTCCTCATTGAAGTCAGTGGTGAAAAGGGTGAGTAGTTTCAAATTCCTGGGTGTCAGTATCTTGGAGTATCTATCCTGGGCAAAACAAAGGCGGCACACCAATGGTTCTACTTCATTAAGAATTTGAGGAGATTTGGTATGCCATCAAATTTTCTTTAGATGTATTGTGCAGAGCATTCTGACTAGTTGCATCATAGCCTGGTATGGAGGCTCCAATGCAAAAGATCGTAAACTCAGTCATCTCCATCATGCGCACAAGCACTCCACTATCGAGGACAACTTGAGGTGTACATTAAGGTGGCAGCATCCATCATAAGGATCCTCACCATCTTGTTACTACCATTGTGGAGCAAGTACAGGAGCCTGAATACCCACATTCAATGATTCTGGCACAGCTTATACCTCTCTGCCATCAGATTTCCGAACAGTCCATAACACTACTCATTATTCCTTCTTTATCGCATTATTTTGTAATAGATAATAATTTTATGTCATGGAATTGTACTATTGGTGCAAAACACCAAATTTTGTCAATCTGTGAAAATAAATCTGATGCTTATTATACTCAAATTCCACCTCAACATTCATTGAAAAATGTAGTCAGAGCTTGGTTATTACTGGTTTATTGATACCAAAACTGACTGTGTTAAATATCTCTTAGTGCAAAGCATTTTTATTTTTGTTATCAGCAGCCACTAGAGGGAGCTGAGCAATGGAATCACAAGAAGTGTACTTGCAATCTGGATATTGCAGGTAGGGCAATAGAAATTGCCACTTTTAGAATGACAAGGTCTTTGTCTGTCACCAGAATGATGGATATTGACATTGTCTATAGCACCAAAGGAATCTCATACTCATCTGTGGGCCTTCGAAGTCCAACAGAGCTCTACCCCCCAAAAAATGGATTCTTTTGCAGTGGAATATCCAAGCAATCATCAAATGAAGAAGAAAAATACATTCATATCAACAGAGCGTCTTTAAAACAGTCACGTCTTTCTTGCTGATAAAGAAAGATAATTCTACTTTATTTCTGTTTACCATTTTTACTTTATTTAAAATGACAAATAGAAATAGGATTTACTACTGGTCACAGCACGTGCCCTGCTTTTTAATAAGATCATAGCTGATCTTGTAACTCAGCAGCGCTTATCTTTACTAACCCAATGATCCTTAGAGTCACTCACCATAAACAATACACTTAAATCAGACATCAAATCTTGCTAGAGAAATACAGTTATTGTGCCCAGGAGCACCTTACACTACACAATTTTCATCCCAGCAGGAAACAAGTCTTCTAAACAATTCCAATGCATCTCCTATACATAGAATCTAATAAAGGTATTTTCCATTGTGCATTACTTGAGACCAGCAACTTGTGTAGATTGTTGATACAGACTGTGATTGATATTGGCAAATGGGTTAAAATGTGTGCTGAGTTATGAAGAAAGTCTGTTTGAAGATGCAGTTAGGTGCATACTTGATGAATTGAAGGGCTAATTTCTGAGCTGCACTTCTATGACTGTATAACTATTTTGAGAAAATAAATGACAATTTCCATTCCCTGTTCTAAATCAGTCCTGAAGCTGTTCTATAGACATCCAAGTGTGGGAGGAGGGGAAGAAAGCAAAGGCTGGAGTGGGGGGTGTAAAGTGGTTGATATCAAGTTTAAAAGCATTGGATTCACACTATCCTAAGTAAATTTTTCCATTAGCCATGATACCCAAACTGCTCTTTTACAAAAAAACCCAGCCCATTTAGGTTTCAAATGACAACCTAAATGTCATTGAAATATTTCAAATCCAGTAGTTTGAAAAACTTTTATATTGGAGGTGGTACATTTTGTTTTAAAACAGTAATGACAAACCTGCAACAGCAATTAGTATTATTTGAAAATGCAGTATACACAGCACATTTCAGATTTAAATAAAAACAGGTCTACTACACTGGATAATTGCAGCATTTTAAATTTGTGTTACACATGTTCTAACTGTTAAGTTGCTCTTCAGCTAATATAGCAGAGAAGTAATTTACAAAAAGGTCTATAATAAAATGCTTCAAAAAGTCAACTAATTCAGACATGTAGAAACAATTAGTTTAAACATAGGTTAAATAAAATTAAGAATGTCCATTGAAAACAACTTAAGAAAATTGTAAATCTTGTCACAACAGGTTAAAAGAATTTTTGGAACATCTGTTCAGAATACGTAATGTCTGCAATGCTTGAGCTTGATCCAAAATATTTCTTGCACTTAATATAAAGAAAGCTTCGAGAATCATAGCTTTGCTTCTTCTCCAGTACTGTAGTGTTACTCAGACTTACCCGAAATGGCAAGGTGAGATCAGATTTTAAAATGTAGAGCATTCCACACAATACATAAATATCTAAAGCTTTCCCAATGAGCTCAGTAGTACAAAACAAATGATCCATAATAAAAATCGAGTTTTGTTAGATACAATTTCCAACCATATTTTGGCCTCAAACATTGAAGAAAAGCATTCAGAAGGGACAGAAACACTATTTCCTAAACAATTCCAAGTCCACCAGTGTCAACAACCCATTCCAAACCATAATCCACAGCATCAAGGTTCAGATTACACTCAGCCAGCTGCAGAGGGTGTGACACATAGTTCACATACCTGACTCCCAATTCTGAACTATGTGGTGACAAATTATGGTCAGAAGGGCAGAGAAAACAGAATGAGTTCTCAAAGGCGCAATGTCATCAACATATAGGTCTCTCCACCCCACTACTGATTAAAATGAAGCAAATGCATTCAGAAAGGGATTGAGATACTCGATTCTCTTCTTTGGGAGTACAGGGAAATCCAGGTGAAATAGAACTTTTCTCTTGGCCTCAAATCAACTGATCCCACAAAGGGCTCTGCAGCCAGCTCAGAACTCATGGAATATAAGCAAGTTACTCTTAATCTCAAAGGACGGATGACCCATTTTAATTTGGAACACAAACAAAGCATACTGGAAATACTCAGAGAAAGACTCCCACTACTTAAAGCCTTGGCTTGTTAAGAGATTAATGTCCTCTAAATGCCCCCATTATTAACCAGACCACATCAAATCAGAATTACCAGGGCAACACAGATATCACCCTCACAAAGATAATCCCTTTATCCTATCCATTACCCCTCCATCAATTATGTAACCTAAAAAATTAGTGTCTCACGTTCCCCCTGTTGATAGAGTCTTCAATCCGAACTATTCTTTTGCTGTTTCCATAGATGCTACCTCACTAGCTGTGTGTGTTTAAGAATTTTGTGCCTTTATTGCAGATTTCCAGCATTGACAGGTTGTGATTTTCAATGACTGTCATAGCTCAGAAAGCAACGTTATCAAGGAGACGCAATGTGTTTTGCATCAGCAAGTTAGTAGATATACAAGGGGAGTTAGAGATATAGGGGTTTTAAAAAAACGGCTAGAGATCATCCTGGAACTGTCGGATACACAACACTGGAAATCTGTACAAAAAATAAGCTGGAAATAGCAGGAATCAAGCGGCATCTATGAGAGAGAACAGAGTTGATGTTGCCTGTATATGATCCTGCAACAACACGTCTGACATAAATAGGAAAGGCCAGCCATCTGAAATTGTTGGATTCAACAGAATCCCAATGCCTGCAAGAATGGAGTTGACTTTCCCTTCCATGACGTCCAGTACTCCTGAATTTCAGGTAACCAAAGAGGATCAAATGTATATTTTACCCAAATATATTGAATTGCCAGACATTTGTGAAATTAGAATAAAAACTGGCTAGCTAAAGATGAGCTTTTTTCACGCTTTAAGATTCCAATCTGAGTATGACTCTCTGAGGATTGTGAACTAAAAAATTCCAATGAGCTAACAGAATTAGCTGATAGTGGAAATGTAATGCATGATACTTATATACATTTTCTTCATCACTGCTAAGAGTTGGTCCCTGAGATATGAGAAGAGATCAACTTTTTCCAGTATCATTATTGTTAGAGGGAGGTGTTGGGTCAGGAACAGGTTGATAGATAATCTTTGTGGATGTGAGTATAAAGCCTACTCTCTTGAATATGTCAGTGAACAAATTTATGAAGAGTTGAAGCATAGCTTCCAAACATGTGCAAATGCAAGTGCCATCTATGGCCCTAGATGAGGGTGGAAGGTAAAAAGCAAAGTTTTAAAGGGTGCAAGAGAGGGGTGTGGGTGTGAGTGTGTGTGCGCAAAAGCCTTTAAGAATGATGGGGTATGTTGAAACAGTAATTAGTAAAAGTGGGCACGTGGCCAAGTGGTTAAGGCATTGGACTAGCGATCTGAAGGTTGTGAGTTTGAGCCCCAGCTGAGGGAACGTGTTGTGTCCTTCAGCAAGGCACTTAATCACACATTACTCTGTGATGACACTGGTGCCAAACTGCATGGGTCCTAGTGCCCTTCCCTTGGACAACATTGGTGTCATGGAGAGGGGAGACTTGCAGCATGGGCAACTGCTGGTCTTCCATACAACCTTGCCCAAGGCCTGCGCCCTGGAGAGTGAAGACTTTCCAGGCGCAGATCCATGGTCTCGCAAGACTAACGGATGCCTTAAAAAAATTAGTAAAAATCAGACAGGATCCTACAGATCATAAAAAGGACGTACAGAACACAAAAGCAGGAAGATTACGTTGAACTTGTGTAACAAATTGATTAGGTTGCAATGTCAGTAATGCATCCAATTCTGATCAGTTCAGTGAAGGCCTCAGAGAAGGTGCAGGAAATTACAAGGTTAGACAACAGAAGCCTGGAACAAAAAAAAAAACAGGGGACACTTGATAAAGGATGTAAAAGATAATTACTGGATTTGATAGGGCGGACAAAGATTGTTCCTTTTGACTCAAGAACCAGGGGTACGGGTTTAAAAGTTTTATGAAAATGACATGGAGAATTACAAGTAAAGACTACTTTCAAGGCAGTGAGTAGACTTGATTAGAAATTTGGACCCTCATATTTCTCCTCAACTGCTCATTTAATACTCCGACTCTGACTCTAAGTTTTCTTGCAATGGATCAAAGCTACAGAAATGCAGTAAATAGTTACCTTCTACAGTGGGAGAAAAAAAAAAGGGAAGAGAAATGGAAAATGCTCGTAGCACAATACTTTCCAAGAATTATTAATACAAGGTTGTTTGACACATTTGCCAAAAAAAATCTGCCGGATAATGCAGTTTCTCTGAGTCTGAAAAATATATATTGTGCTATAATTACTAGTATACAACAACCTCAGTTTGAATAGGCAGAATAGTTTGTCTGCACATTGCAGAATCACCTATGGGAATAGCAGTTGGGATCAGGAATAGGACAATAAAACCCTTCAAGCTTACTCCACTATTTAGTAAGATCATGGAAGTTCTTAACCTTATAATCCCATCTCTCCCCAGTAAGCATTCACCCAGTCGCCCATCAAGTATCTATCCACCTTTGCTTTAAAAATATTCAAAGATTCAATCTGAGCAGCCGCAGACCCAAAACCATAGCTGAGGCAAGTAAGAAATCCCCAGCACACAGGTCCCATCTTCACCTCTGTAGACCAATGGTACAGAGGAACAGTTCCATACAAAGCCCAATACACGAATGATGGGCCAAACTGGGCTGGATTTGGCTTGTCAGCTGAGGCTGTGCACAAGCTCCTCATCCACCCATACTTGATTAGAGAAAGTTGGTCGTGTCTTTAGCCCTAGTTCGTGGAGTCATGTAGCACAGAAACATGCCATTCAGCCCAACTGGTCCATGCTAATGACAGTATCCTCCCTGCATTTCAGCTCATAACCATCCAAGCCCTTTCCCCTCCATGTACCTATCCAAGTGCCTCTTAAATGTTGCAATTGAATCTGTCTTGGCCACTTCCTCTGGCAGCTCATTCCAGGAACTCAGTACCCTCTGATTAGCTTTCACTCTCACCTTAATTATGTGTCCCAACTACCTAAATTTGGGAATGATCATTTACCTTATCCATACATTTCATGATTTTATAAATTTCTATGAAGGCACCCCTCATTCTCTTGCACTCCAAGGAAAAAGATCCAGCATGGCCAACCTCTCCAATGAACTCAGGCCCTCTAATTCAGGCAACATCTTGTAAAATGACATCGGCATCCTCACAGATCTTAAACTGTATTCAGTTTGATAACATCTGTCCTATAACAAAAGTGGTGAAGTCTGATGAAGCCTCAGTGGTGACCAAGTCTTAACGTGTGAACTATCTGAGGTCAGCACTCAGAACGTCCCAGACTTTGACCCTTAAGATATTTGTAAATAAGATAGTGAAAATTCATTATTAAAAAGTTAAATTAAAAACATGCAATCACAAAATTATCAAAAACACAAACAAATGATGTTAATAAAAACAACTTAACCATTTCCCACTTAATCTCCAAGTCATTTGAAAAGGGTTTATGATCCTTTGCCTGATATGACTAGGCTAAGATTATAAAAGTAAATTCTTCAGTAAAAAATTTTGAGAATCCTAGCACTTGCAGCTGTACCACTGAACTCAGCAATACAGCAGAGCAATGGATATATCAGCATCCAATACTCAGGCCATCTCAGACACAGTAGTTCTAAGCAAGCCTAAGACTGTCTGACATAGGAGAGAGTGAACACTGTAATCCTGCCACAATTTATACAATTACATTCGTTCTTGAGAGCTTTCACTCAAACATCTCCTCGAAATTAACAAAAAGGTGAACGGTTGGAGGGCTGCAGATTAGGAATCCGAGTGTTCTCAAGGAAATGCTGCATTGCAGCTGCAAGACAATCCTGTGTGAAACCCAGAACAACGACGCATCCTGTATAAGAGGTACAAACCAATCAGCATAGAACAAAGTCTAACATTCTTAACATTAACTACTACTTATTTGTTCACTTGAGACATCAGTCTGCCTAAATATCTCCTGGGTATGAGCATGAATAAAAAAAGGATAGTCACACATCTGGATGCCATCTGTGGATAAAGTTTCTTCTCTCAAAAGAACCCTTATTAACAAAATCCTTAGCTTGCCACACTCCTGTGCACACACAAGGCTTTCATTTACATATTGACCTTTACAAACAACCATACACAGGAATTCCATCCATACTCGTAACCACACAGTATCCAAATTAGAAATTAAATCCGTAGCACCAAGAACTCATACTCCATTTATGTTTATTTATTATCTTGTAAGCAATGTGATTCAAATTACAAAAGCAAATTGGTTTTATCATTTTGGGGGGCAAAAGGAGCAAATGTTGCTGGGAATCATGTCAAAAATCAATATTACACTGTAGGTCTAAATAAAGTGAACTGAGAAACCAGCTCAGTCAATTGCTCTATAGCAAAATAGAAGCGCAGAAGTGAGGACTGCTGTATAGAGATGTGATTAAAGGATTTTTGTTTCAGTATTCAAGAGAACACTAAAGACCAACTTGATTTTTCAAAAATCAGGGGTTGCTAAAGCAAAGCAAAGTTGATACTCCCACTTTATTATAAAAGGAATAAACTCACATCATTCAATTTAAAGGAGACAAGATACTGCAGATGCTGGAATCTGGAGCAACATTAAAGGAACAAAACAGAATGAAGTGTCTTAATGAAATCTCAACTGTCCATTCACTGCACAGTTGCTGCCTGACCTACCAAGTTCCTCCAACACTTTGTGCATCATTCATTTTCATTCTGTTTGTTGCTGATAGCACCAGAAGGCTGTTTTCCTACAAATCAGTCCCCAAAATGTAATTTGTTTTTTTAAGGATAGTGCTGAGAAGTATTCATTTATTTTTCCAATTTGCATTTACTACTGATGTTACCTTGGAAAAAGATTTGCTTGCCTTCTGAAAATAAATAGCATCTGATTAATGAGTGCTATATTTGCAAAACACAAAATTAAATACAAGAGCTCCAACTTATTTCTGGCAAGTCAAGTGGTTTACTTCAAGCAGTATAGTCAGCATAAAAAAAACTACACTTAACCACAAGAGTTTTAGCAAAATATACAAGTCCCTAATGTACCAGGCATTGACAAAGAAATTCAGCAGGACACAAGGAAAAAAATTGTATGAGTTTTTGAAGATGAAAGAAGACAAAGGGAATTGGGGATACATACATTCTGGAATGCAGGGAGAGAAATTATAGTGAAAAGATGTAGGGCGAGCATTTGAGGTAGCGGGGGAGAAAAAAAGAGGTCATTTACTTATCTACAAAACAACATGGCTAACAGCATTCTTGGTTACATACATCACAGGAAATTCAGGTGACGAAAGATGGGGTGTTACCCAAGAAAACTGGAAAGCTTATGCCTGAGATAGGTTACAATGTTCAGCACACACTTAATCAAGTTGCTGAATATATCCAGTGGATATCAAATAAGCTCAAAGAAACTCAACATTTTTTCTCTTTTCATCTATATCCTTCAGATGTGATGAAAGCTAACTCTTGCTCATTAACTTCACTGGTACTGAATTACCAACCTGAAATCTTACTCTTTCACTTTATATTATATATATATTTTAAATTGTAGAGCTTTGTTTTTTTTAATCTGATCTTTTTCTTTTCTCCATATCAGTAAATATATATACCAATTTATACTTCCTCCTCAGCCTGTTATTTTACAATCCTTCAATTAGAATGATTACAGAAACTCTTATCCCAATCACTCAAATCCCAGGTGCAGTTTGCTTGAGGCAAAAGCAGCAGCTTAAGATATTCAACAACTTGCCATAAAACAAAATTCAAAAACCCAAACATGAATAGGCAAGTGTAACTACTGTCAGATGTTAACTTCACATCTGCAGGAATTATGGCACGCAGTCAGACTTTGCTAATAACCACTCTCATCATACAAATCACTAGAAAGCAGCTGTGTTATTTACTCATCCCCACTGATTGAAGGAAGAAAATCTGTTTGTGTGAACCATTCAAAAAGAAAAACTACAACTCAGATGGAACCTTGTCCTCTTGTAACATTAATTCACTTTCCCCATCCCTCACTACAGATGCTGCTTAACTGCTGCGTACATTTCAGAATCCAGCAACTACTATGATTTCCATTTACTTGAGCCAGCATTTTAATTTTCTCCCTTTTGCTCTACTGTTCACAATTGCCCCCTATCGAAACACTAGAAAAATCAGTATCAATCACCCTCCCTTAGGTGGATTTGACAGCACTTTCTATTAGTAAATCTTGGTGTCCACACCATGACAGATATTCCCTTTGTTCTATCCAGCTCTCTCTCTTTCTGCAATGTAAGCTGTGCTAGATTTTTCACTTTTTCCCATTCTGATGAAAGGTCATCTAGCCTGCAACATGGTTTTCTTCTCTCCAGAGATGCTACCTGACTTGTTAAGTATCTCTAGTAGTTTCTGCTTTTATTTCAGACAGGAAGTCTATCAGGACACACTGCATACTATTAGATTTGTGGTTGTAGATTTTCTACAATACACCATGTGATGGTCATCCTTGTGATTAAGATCACAACTTTTTGTATAAACTCACATCGCTATCATATAATAGCAAGATGTCCATCAAAAGGATGTAGTTAACTAGCAATTTAAAACTGAGGATTTATCAGGAACTACCTTGAGACAATTATTCACCAGAACCTCAAGCATTATTCCCCACCTACACACCTTCTCCTCACCTGGTTTCACTCATTACCTGCCAGCTTGTACTCCTCCCCTTCCCCCCACCTTTTTATTCTAGCTTCAGCCTCCTTCCTTCTCTGTCTTGATGAAGGGTCTCAGTTTGAAACAGCGACTATGTATTCCCTCCATAGATGCTACCTGACTTGCTGAGCTCCTCCAGCATTATGTGTGTGTTGTTCAGCATTATTTTCTGTGCCTTTCTATACCTCAAATGTACTATTCTGTAATTCACTCAGACTTCTGAATATTATTGGAGTAAATGAATTACAGTACCGGATTCAGTATGAAAAAAAGCAATCAGTGAGTAAAAATAATGCAAGCTCTAGATACAAAGATTTATCACTCATAAGGACCAGCAGCATCAGTTCCTGCACACTTGTCTCAAAACTATAAATCTATGT
This sequence comes from Mobula birostris, assembly GCF_030028105.1. NCBI lineage: Eukaryota > Metazoa > Chordata > Chondrichthyes > Myliobatiformes > Myliobatidae > Mobula > Mobula birostris. The sequence goes on along the minus strand of NC_092378.1, from coordinate 51,135,590 downwards.
CAAAGTAAGCTTGCCAGATATATCTGGGCCATTAGCCAATAACATCACTGATCCAGCTTTAACAAATCTGATGTGTGTATTCTGCAGCGTCTCTGCAAGAGCCCAACACTGCTAGTGCAATTTAAAATAGGGCAAAACAAATATGATACTGCTCTCAGAAGATATTAGATGTATTCTGGTGCAATCTGAAGCAGAAATGATTGCCATATCATCAAATGTAGAATGGTTTTCCTTCATACAATTTAATAAAGGAGATCGTGTGCACTAGACTTATGCTGCAATCACTTTCAGTACAGCATGTATTACAATCAGCTAGCTCTGAATGTTATCAGAATTCACATATACAATTGTTGGAAAATTTGTAAACCAATCGAAGCTCCCATTTTACGCAGGTTTACTTTAGCAATTTAATCACACTCTAATGTAAAATAAAATCTACTAACAGAAACACAAAGTATCAGGTTTTATACAGTCTTTCCATCTTCATTCACAGCAAACAGCCTAGCATCCCTTCTTGAAAACAATGGTTCATTATGGCTGCAATACTGTGGAGAATGACAGATACCAAAGACACTCATTCCATAAAACCACTAGACCGTAAGACTTAGAAGCAGAATTAGGCCATTTGGCCCAGTGAGTCTGCTCCACCATTTCATCATTTATTATTTCTTTCAACCCAATTCTTATGCCT